>NW_024346065.1:2957255-3129053 GCF_902729225.1 Pteropus medius
AAGCAGAGATAAACTCTGAAGGGGCCGTGTTAGAAGGCAGGGGAGAAGGGCTTAGAGGGGCCCTGTGCCTCAAAGCTGCTCCTTGAGCCTCTGCTAATCAACACGGTAGAAGCTGAACCAGCCTGCAACTTTGCCCTCACAAGTTTTTCTCCAGAGTAAGGATAAAAAGGGAAATAGGGAATACATTTCCGTATCTTCCTTCATTCAGGTGCCGCTTGAAATCTCTGCCTATGGAGCCCTGCCCAGCAATACAGTGCCTGGCAAGAAGTCTGCCCCCATAGGCCTGGAGCCTAGAACCCCAACCCCTGTCATCAGTCATGACTGGCCCAGTTGCACCTCCACCCCAGGCTGCCAGCAGGGCACCTTCTTCCTTCTGGTGCGATTCACAGATGTAAGATGTACTAGGTAGACTGTATCAGGTTCATTGTTGAGGCATAAGGCAAGGAAGGTCTTTTGAAATGTGGGTAGATCATTCATAAGCTTTTATTGAGCATCTACGATTTATAACTAGAAAAAAATAAGAATTGTAAGGTGAACTTTAAAGCCTCAGGGAAAGCTGGGTTTTTCAATATGCAGCTTTAATAATAAAATACTAATTTCGAAAACCAAAGTAGTACCCGATCGTCTTTCCTCTGCACTGAAAAGGACACGAGAAACTCACGTAGACACTGTGGGGCTCACAGCTCCTGGTGTCCAACAACCCATCTGAGACCACGTCAGGGAGGGCTGTAGGACATCAGTTCCCCATCCACCACATTCTAGCTCTGTGCTCTCAAAGAAGTCCTGGGACTTCCCTCAGTCACAATTTCCCAAAATGTAAAACAGGAATAGAAATAATTGGCCCAGTCTTCATCCCCAGGAACCCATGAGGGTGACAACACAGAGGAATGGATGGTTTTCCCACCTTCAGTGGCGGGCTGAACTTGGGCTACTACAATGACCCATTCCCCAATTTTAAGACATGAATTAGATCATGCTATTTCTTTGCTCAAAACTCTGAAGTGACTCCCTTTTTACTCAGACTGAAAGCAAAAGCCCTCTGCTGTCCTGGGAAGCCCGACGTGCCCAGCAGTGCCTGCTGTCCTATCTCCTAATGCTCCCCCATGGCCCACCTGCTGTGGCCACGCAGGTCTCAATGCTGTTCCTCCTGTCACCAGGCACCCTCTCCCTCAGAGCCTTTGCACTTCTGAACCCTTTGCTTGGATACATTTCCCCCAGATAGTCCCATAGCTGACACCTTTACCTCCTTCCGCAGATATTACATGACTCCGTCACCTCTAAGTTTTTGCTAAAATGTCACCTTCTCCATGGGACCTACCCGTTTAAATTGCAGCCCACTCTCCTTACCCCCATTCTGCTCTATGTTTACTTTCCCAAAGCACTCACTGTGTTTATCATTCATTGTGTGTCCTCACTGCTACTGTACAAGCTCTGGAGGGCAGACATCTTTAATTTGTTCACTGAGGGTCCCGAACATTTAAAGCAGTGCCAGACACATCAAGGACTCTCAATAAATAGATTGAATCTTTCTCAGAAGAAACCAATCAAAGAAAGGCGGCTTGAGCTTTAGGGAATATGAGTCAAGATCTGTCCCACCATCATTGCAGACTCTCTATGGAATAACTCTTGCTCCAATGGGTAGGTTTTGAAAGCTGCTGACATTCTTTCTCATGTGTAAAACTAGTTTTGAAATTATAAAGTGTGGTGCAATGTCAGGTCCAAAAGCCTGGCACAATATACACAGCAGGTACCCAGTTGGTAGAGGGGGTTGGAGGGGAGCAAAGGACTGGATCCTTGCTGTCATTCAGGTCTCAGCTCAATCATCACCAACCGCTCAGCAAAGCCTTACCTGTCTACCTTCTCTTTGTTCCATACTGTAAGGCTGGAAAACAATTTATAAGGACGTTTCTTGAACAGCTACTATATGCTGAATAGTGTCTGAGCCCAGTTCACTAATTAAGTGATCTTATGTACCTGTCAGCCCTTTACCAGGCCTGGCGTATATAAGGTGCTCAATAAATGCTCACTTGTTTCCCTAGCAACCCTCTGAGGCAGGTACCATTAACCTCATCTTACAAGTGAGGAACTAAGGTTCAGGTTTAAGAAGCTTGCTTAATGTTGTCATACAACCTGTGAGTGGCAGAGCACAGATTTCAGTTCTACTCAGACACGCTCTAGTCACTCTGGTTCCGAGAGAGAGAGTTCAGATAAGACCATTTCTCCAGGCTTCCCTCAAGTAGATTTGTCTCCTGGCCACACCAGGACATGAAGGGGGGGCTGTGTTTTCTCTTCCTGGCTTTCTCTTCTCCACCTGGGCTCGCTTCCTCCCTTTGTACAGTTAGCTCACCTGGAGGGGTCTCTGCCACCTCTTGATTAATGGGCCTGCCTTTCTCACCCTCCCATAGTCAGTGGTGGTTCATCTTGAATCATAAATCAAGTTCTGAAAGACATTGCAACTCTGTGCTTGAAATCTCCCTAGAAGTTAAATTCCTTGTGAAGGTCATTTGCTTATGAGTAGAATGATGGATTCATCAAATCTCTCCCTTTAAGAAAAGGCTGGATGGTATCTTCTGGTTTTCCCCTGTCCCCTTCCAAAAAGGAAAAAGACAAAAAACAAACAAACAAACAAATCCAGCCCTAGTTAGTCCATTTCACGTAGCTAGAATTCCCCCAAGGACCCCACACTCAGTTTCCACTCTGGCACACTAAGAAAAAGCTCCGATCACGTTGTCTCGTTACATAAACACAAACATTTATAATTAGCACATTCATTGTGCTTTCCACATACCCACTCTTCACTGGAATTTTTTTCTTAGCCATTGCAGAAGTGTAGCATGCTAGCTATTATGCTGCATGGGGACATCGCAACTTAGTATGTGTCCAGACCTATTTTATAGACGCCGAGAGGCGGCCTCTGACTCTCTGGTTCCCAGAACTCTAGCCCTGGGAGAAAGCATCTCCGTAAATCTGATGTTTTATGCCAGATTAAATTTTCTCTTGGAAACTGTTAAGTTTATTTCAGAGTTGCCTTGAAAGGCGATGAATCATGTCAGGCAGGTTTTCATTTTGGGGTGCTTTTTATTTCATCCAAAACCAACGGTGGCCTTCAGAGACTCTTTCTGGAGGTTTCATGTTCAAAGGCTCTAAGCTGGAGAAGCTCTGGGTTGAGTGTCGGAAATGACCAGCTCCACCAGCATTGCTCTATTAGTAAAAGGTTGGGGTAGTTATTCGGTTGTGTGGGACCGTCCTGTGTACTAAAGGACATCTGTCCTTGCTGCCTCATCCACAGAATGCCAGGTGCAGCCCCCAGTAACTAGGAACCAGAAATGCCTGTAGGCCACATTCCAAGCACCCCTGGTTGAAAGCACAGTGACAGTACCTTTGAAAGATGGTGATGGGGTCAGATACCATTAAGATCTGCCATTGGCGAGGGGAATCGGTCTATCCCCAGGGCACGAGCTCCAAGAGTAAGTTGCTCTCTACATTGTTGCCTTCGATGACCTTTGTTTTCCTGCAAGTCTGGTCTTGAATATTATTTTAGTCTCTGATTTCTCCCATATAAAACTGTGGGCAAGAGGAAGAAATTTCTTCCTAAGAAGGGTCCTGTTCTCCTGAATATCTTTAGACTCTTTTTCAAGTTAATGATTGAGAGAGTTTTCTCGATGTAGGTTCCCATGCCTAGCAATCAGAGTCTAGGATAAAAGAGAAACAGGAGCAAATGGGTTCACCAAGTGGGTGCGGCCAGTGGGTCTCCTCCACCTGCATCAGTCCTGACTAGCTTGTTGAACCCTGGACACCACTGCTCCTCTGCCCCACAGGCACGGAAGCTCTCTCTAATTTATAGAAATAGCGACACTCTCTGCAAGGCGAATGGCCAGAGTCAGGATATTCTAGTGGGACACAGATTCTATAACTTGCAGACCCTGGAAGAGCATGACTACTTGTCAAGAACCATCCAGAGAGACTATCAGATGAATCACTGTGTCTGCTCTTGTCCTGCTTCTTGTCTCTCTTGGGCATGATTAACCACGCATGCCAACGCCCCAGCTCACGGCCATCTATTCAAGCCCTGCATCCCGTCCGCCTGTCTTGCTGGGGCAGTGCTCTGTGCAGCTCTCAGCACATCCTGTTTGTTCAGTCCCCTTTGTCTCCCAGTGGAGCAACAGGGAGAGAGGATTCCTCTGAGTCCCTTGGCTTTGGGCTTTGAAATCAGATCCTGGCACACCTGATTACACTCAATAGCTGGAAATGGTAAGGATGTCCGATGGGCAGAGGGCTCTTGTTTTAAGCTCTGCACACCAGGAAGGCAGGGGCTGGGTCTCCTCCTAGGGACTGTACTGGAGCGGGCAGGATGCTCTGGCAGGAAAAGCAAACAGTGTAACTGAAGGGAAATTCACTTGAAAAAGAACTCAGTGCACCATCTATCAAGAGCACATAAGCCGTCTCTGAGGGCGCAAAGTAGGGCTTAGATACACTCCTCTTTCCTGGTACTTCCCTAGTTGGAAAGTATTCAGTCCCAGTAACCATCCACCTCAGGGCCAGAAGGGTCAAAGCTCTCTGTCCCTTTTCTGTAGAAGTGTTGCCTCTGAGACCTCAGCAGAGGGAGTAAAAAGAAAACATAGCGACTTACATGTCACCACAGTGGGAAGCTCAGCAGGCACTGGAACATTAAGGGGTAGCTCCTGTGCTTCCAAGAGCTCCTCAGCCCTCGTGCACTGCAAACTTTCCAACAGAGATGCTACCCTAATGCACTAGTTCAGTGGAAAGTGGACTAACCCATTCAAAAGTCACTAGGAAAATTTCACACATACAAAAAGGCTTAATGAGCATCGTTGCACCCACACCCGGCTTAAGAAATATATTACTGATGCAGTTAAAGCCTCTGGTGTCTTCCGTGAACCCATTATCTTCCTCACCTCTCCAGCAACAACCTCTCAGTCATTCCTCTCAGCATTTTATATACGTTCCAGTGATGTGTTCAGCCCTTTTGGGGTAATTGCTTAACCTTTTTGAGCCCCACTGTCTTCATCTGTATAAAAGAGGCTATTGACTTAAAGGAAATGATTTATGGTAAATATTTGGCTGCTTTTCTTATGAAAAGGAAAAAGTCAGCAAAAAGAATTGGGGCCCTTCCCAGCCTGGCCCGACTTGCCCAGACAGCCTGCTCTCCTCTCTGCAGCCCTTTCTAGCCTTCCAGATGCCATGTTCCCCAGAGACATCACCCGTTTTCATGCCTTTGGGTTAGTGTGGATGCTGTGCTTACTTGCCTATGATGCCCATGCCCCGTCTCAATCTTTCCTCAACTCTAGGCTCAAATGTCACCAACTCTGGGAGGACTTTCCCATCACCCCAGACAGTGAAGGGCTCCCATGGCCCTTTGTCTAAGCACTTGTGGTATGACCATGACACTCCTGATGTACCTGCCCTGCTTCCCCTCTGAGCTGCTCATGTAGCAAAGACAGGGATTGGGTCTCCTCTGACTATTCTAGCCAGTGGCGTAGCCCATTGCCTGCTGGCACAGAGTTCTATGTTGAGTGAGTGAATGAGTAAGTGCATGAATGAATGACAGCTCAGTCACCAGACTTGCAACTTCCTGACTCAGTTAACATGAGAATGTCCCCAGTTCTCCTTACAGGCATTTTTCTCCTCTAGGTCCCAAATATTCTCTATACTGGAAGCACAAAACTAAAAGGTCTCTTCATATTCCTCAAATAAAATTGGAGCAAATATAATGGGAGCATGAACTTTCTTTCTCCATAACCTCAGCAAACAACAATTTCAAAGAGAATCCTGGGTGGGCTTCACCCAGGTCATGTACATCTTTTCTAGGTGTCTTGCCACTTGTGTTCTTTTTTGTTTTTTCTTGCAGCCTGTAGAAATTCTTAAAGATATAGAAGGCGCAAACCTATTAATCTTGCTTAGAAAATCCACTTTACCACCACAGAAACAAAATACTGGCAAACAACAATCTAGCTATTAAGGTGTTCTCACCCACACCCATTGTTCTCTGCTAAAATGTTTGCTTTCTACTGTCGAAGACTCAGCTTTAGTCATGGAATTTTAGAGGATGTGTCTCAGAAGTGGGATCAAGAGTCAGCTTGACAGTAATCTGCCCCATAAGCCGATTTGGGGCGCTGGCACTGAAAATGGGCACCCAGGTCGCCCAGCAGCAAATGCGAACTGAGAGTGAGAACAGGGCTTGGGTTGTGTGCACGGAACACAAAGGCCAGGGGTTTTGTGTACTTTATTATTTTTTTTTTTTACATTTTTAATTTTTATCAAGGTGAAATCCACGTAACATACAACATTTTCAAGTGAACGATTCAGTATCAATTAGTCCATTCACAGTATTGTGCAACCATCATTTCTATCTGGTTCTAAAACATTTCCATCACCCCAAAAGGATTGGCAGTCCTCCCCAATCCCCCTTTTTCTCAGCTCCTAGAAACCACCAGTCTGCATTCTGTCTCTGTGGATTTACGTATTCTGGATATTTCATGTAAATGGAATCATGCACTATGTGAGCTTTTGTGTCCAGCTTCTTTTACTTGGCATAATGTTCTGAAGGTTCATCCACACTGTAGCACGGATGAGTACTTCATTCCTTTTTATGGCTGAATGATATTCCATTGTCTGGATATACCACATTTTGTTTATCCATTCATTCATTGATGGACATTGGGGCTGTTTCCACCCTTCAGCTGTTATTAATAGTGCTGCTATGCACAGATTTATTTTAGAACCGTTTTTAGTTCTTTCGGGGTACATACCTAGGAGTAGAATTTCTGGGCCACATAGTAATTCTATGTTTAACTTTTTGAGGAACTGCCATACTGTTTTCCTCAGTGGCAGAACCATTTTACATTCCCACCAGCAATGTAGGCGCAACAGGTCAGATTTTATCCTTTTGCGAGTCACATTCTAAAGTGGTATGAGACCTTTCCAGGTCTCAAGGGCTGTGTTCTGTGCACACAGAACTCATGGTCTGTATATAAAGAAACACATTCTGCACAGGATAAAAGAGAAAGTGGAGCTCTCAGTAGACAAGTTGAAGGATAGTTCAGAGAATAATGGACTTGACCTGTCTCCTTGCCATGCTATCCTTAGCTAAGCCACGAACAGACTAGAGAATTTCTTTGTTTAGCATGTCTTATTTTTGTTTCTTTCCAGTTAGAATTCACTGCTACCCTGTTCTCAAGACTGTAGGGTCATAGTGACTTTTCCACCCTTAGCCAGATTCCAGTAAACATGTGGGACGCTGTTAGTGTGTGATTCAGTGTTTAGAGCTCCCACATTTGTGAAAGCTGAACTCCACACATGCCACTCGTCGACATCTGCAAGCCAGAAATAGGAGGAACACCTTTAAAGAGAAAGCTACAAAAGCAAAGTTATTAATAGTAGCTGTGAAGGAGAAGGCAAGGCCATCAGGCAGAGCCTGCTGAGTTAGACTCGTTGGAGGGAAAGGCATAGAAGTGGTTTCTTTTTTGAAACCACTTGGGAGGAACTAAGGCCTATGTTAAATCTATATATAAGCATATTTTTGATCAAAAGAATAAAAAAATACTATTGTATTATAATCTTCCTTCCCTTGCAGTCTAGTAGCTGAAGTATCAGCAATTTGGGGGAGGGGGCCTTGCTGAGAGAGGCCTGGGAAGCCCTGGGTCTATGTCCATTCTATTAGACATGGATCTTTATGCTGAACAAGGGGCTGAAAGAAGAAATAGAGAAGGGAGGAGCTTCAGGGGGAGCACGGCCCTGCGAGAGGAGCCAGGCCAGAGGAGGCCTTTGAGAAAGGAGAGGAGAAGAATCTCCTGGACATTTTCTGGTGGCGGCGGTGGGGGGGCCGGGGGTGGGGCATGCCTGGAAGGATGGCAAGGAGAAGAGGAGAAGGGGAAGAGTTTGAGCACTGGGAAAATTAATGCTCCCTTGGCAGGAAGGAGACTCACCATACCATTTGGAAGTAGGTCTTTATAGTTCACTCACAAGCTTTCAGGGGCAAAAATGGGCTTGGAAACTCCAACGTATCTGGCTAAGAACAGGAGTCCCCAGGACACAGTTCTGGTTTGAGCCATTGAACAGGGTGGGGTCTCAGTTTTTCACAGGGCAGGAAGGACTTATCTTCACTACCTATGAATAAAGAAAGAATAAATAGCCAAATTATCTTTTGAAGATGGGCCACACTCCCTTGTTGGGGGGAAGTGGAGAACCAGTGATGCCAGCATAGAGAGGAGAGAGCCTCCTCACCAGCCACAAGTGAGAACTCTTGTCTTAACTTTTTAGTTATACTCCAATAGGACATTTTGCAGGGTAAGTGAGTATAGTGGGCTACATGGTGCCCTCCAAAAGATATGTCCATGTCCTAATCTTTGGAACCTGTGACTGTGACCTTTGGAAAAGGGTCTTTGCAGATGTGATTAAGTTAAGGCTCTTGAGATGAGATCATCCTGGATTACCCAGGCGGGTTCTAAATTCAATGGCAAATGCCCTTATAAGAGGCACACAGAAGAGAGACGTACAAAAAAAGAGGATGCCATGTGATTTTGGAGGCAGAGACTGGAGTCATGTAGCCCTAAGCCAAGGAACGCCTGGCTTCACCAGAAGCTGGAAGAGGCAAGCAGAGTTCTCCCTGAGAGCCTTCAGGGAAGCGTGCCCCTGTCAACACCTTGATCTTGGACTTCTGACTCCAGAACTGTGATGGAATAAATTTCTGTTGTTTTAAACCGCCAGGTGATAATTTGTTGTGGCACCATAGGAAACTAATACAGTGGGGTTGCACATGAATGGAGAGCGAGAAAATCTGGATGTCTGAAAACTGAGTTCGGTACCTGCATTTGCTGCTGTGTCTGAGGAGAACTTTGTGAATGTCGTGCTGTGGGTCTGTTCCCTCTTGTTTTCCTCATGTGTTTGCTCGTCATGGCTGAGAGCAGGGCTCACAGCTCACTTGAGGATGCTACTCAGGATGGGAGGGGGCTCAGATCAGCCCCCCATGCCTATTTGAAATGGTGGTAATAATGACCACACTTTACAGAACACTTAACATATGCTAGATAATTTATACCCATTATCTCATTTGATCCTTGAAACAATCCTACAAGGTTAGTATTCTCAACCCCATCTTACAGATGAGTAATCGGAGGCTCCACGAGGTCGTGTAGTCTGTTCAGGGTCATTCAGTGAATGATGATGGAGCCAGGCCTTAAGACCAGGTCTACTATGCTCAATCCACAGCATCACAAAAGGCTCTAGCCCCACAAAGACAGTTGGTCTGGTGCCACACAGCACCCCACAGTGCCCCACAGTGCCCCCGGAGCAGCGGTCCCCAAACTTTTTAGCACCAGGGACTGGTGTTCCTATGAGAATCTAATGCCTGATGATCTGAGGCAGTGATGCTAGCACTGGGGAGGGGCTGCAAATACAGATGAAGCTTCGCTTGCTCACCTCCTGCTGTGCAGCCCAGCTCACCTCCTGCTGTACAGGCCACAGATCACACAGGTGAGAGAAGCTGCAGTCACAAGCAGAGAGCACATCCCAGCATCACTCACTCCCTTAGCCAGGACTGAGAAGAGAGAAAACTGGCTGGAGGAAAGGCTCTGAAAAGGTCTTATCCTGAGCAGACTGACAATTTTGGGGGCCCTCCCTTTATCAGGATGGACTCAGGCAAGGCTCTAAACATCAGAATACCTGTGTCTTTCACATAGTCCCTATAAGAGTTTTGGGAGGTCAAGGCTGACCTCCCTCTTGCTACAGCTGAGGCTGGGGGATGGCTAATATGGTGGCTCCTTTGCCGTCCTTCCAGCGTTCCTCGTTGGAGGGAGTGCGTGAGCAGGGAGACGACCCAAGGGCCGGCCAGATTTCCTCCCACACAGACCTCTGTGCAAGATAAAGTCAAGCAAGGCTGTGCCACAGGACAACAGCATAATAAATTCCCCTCCGGCCTCCTCCCGGTTCATTGTTCTATTGCAGGAGTTGTTTTGAGTACGATCAAAGGAAGGAAGAGCCCTGTGCTATCAGGCTGGGGGAGAAGGATGCTCTCCTGACCGCTCCTGTTGCCCTTGGCCACCCTCATTTTAAATCTGAGGAAACCAAAGGGCAGCATGCAGCCTAACCCCATCCGCATGATGAGGCACAGTGGGCCGTGCTGGGACTTTGTCGGACCCCTGGTGAGGCAACAACTCTGTCCAAACCCACAGCAGCCACCATGGTTGTCCAGCCCCTGTCCTTTCACCCAGACTAGGGGTCTGGGAGGCCCGAGAACAGGGTCAGTGGCAGTGTGGGGCGGGAGCTGGAAACGGGCCCTGGACTGGCTGCATTTGCTATTGTTTACCCCTTGGGCTAAGAGCTGAGGCTATAAGGACAGAACCGTTGCAAATAACAGGCAAAAAAGGAACTTCCCGAGTTTGGCTGGCCTAGTGCCTACAGCTCACGACAGTGAATAGCTCAAGTTCTCAGTAACGTAGTCAACCTCAGGACTGCGACCTTTCCTATGCTCAGCCCGGATTCGGACACGGGCATGGGGCAACGTGCGCCGTCAGCCCCCACAGCCGGATTCCTTCAGGGAACTAGAGCAGAAAGCACGGGCTTCCTTCAGCCCAGACTTCAGAGGCGGGAAGGGTGGAGCTGCAGGTTCCTCTGGCGGACGCCCAGGCTCAGGGTGTCCTTTGCCTCTCTGGGACGTCTGCCCTGCCGACACCCAGAGCCTGATTCACCAGGTGCCCAGCCGCAGCCACCTGGTCACCTTTGTCTGAGCTGGAGGTCATGTCTGAGCCATCAAAGGAGCCTCAATGGGGGAGGATGTCAATGTGCTTCCTCAACCAGAAAGGTGGTTTGAATTTGGCCAAAACAGCCCAAGCAAACAAGCAGAAGCCTGTCAATTGGAAGATGGGGGCTGCTGGGAGATCACACAACAAAATGAGAACCATTATCAGTCTCGTCCTAGCCTGAAGGAGGGAGAGCCTTTGAAGCCACAGACAGGCTGAACAGAACTTTCCACCTGAGAGACGCTGGAGATGGGAGGTCAGGCTGCATGCAGCCCCCACAAAAAGTGATCAAAGCCTGCTGCAGAAGGGGGGTGGCCCACAGCTGCAGCCCTACTCCCCCAGGGGGCTGCTCAGGGCTTTCTGAAGGCAACTAGGCTGCCTTTGCAGGGGCCTGTGGGAAAACCCAGCACAGATGCACTGTGCAGCCAAACCCCTGAGCACTGCGGGGAGAGGGGAAAATAAACCCCTCAGTGGTCCTGAAAAGGAGAGGCAGGGAATCAAAGCACACAGAAAATGCTAAGACCACCCACCTGATGAGCGCCTACCTTTCAGAAACAAATAACTCCTGCTTCCCAGGCATACTTCTAAAAGAACAAACACAGTGAACACACAGCCTCAAAGCTCCATGCACTGGTGGGGGGCTGTGGGAAGCCTGGCCCCTTCTAAGCACCAATGCTTAATTTAAATTGCGTTGGCTTCTGTGGTGCCTCTCGCAGGACTTCCTTACATCCGCTCTCCTCCCTGGCAACCTGAGAAACAGCAAGAAGCCTTATTCAGGGAGGGAGGATGCCATTAGCATGGTCCTATGTGGATGCCATTAGCATGCTTCTCTCAGACTGGACAGCAGTATCTGCCAGGGAACATTCTAGAGGCATCACCCAGGCTGAATTGAGAGTGAGGGTATCTGTGAGCTGGTTCTGCCTTGGACGCTATGTCTGTCCTGCTTGGACTGGTCCCTCAGGGACAGCCTCCCCCCACCCTACTTGGCCTTGAACCTCTTCCCTCCTGCCTGAAGCCTGCCTTTGGAGAACTAGCACTTCATGGAGCCCACAGTTTGGTCTTTTCTGAAGTGGATACAAGAAAACAAAGCCATTTCCACTGTGCTCCTCTTCTTAAAAGAATGGGAAGGGAGAGGAGGAGACTCATGTGGTGGCCTTGGAGGTATATGGGTGGAGGAGGGGATGTATAGAGGAGATGGGTTGCCCAAGAGCATGGGGGAGGGAGGGGAACTAGATGAGAAAGTTCCAGAACCACTGGTTTAACCAGCTAGCAGTCTTTCCAAAACGGATGAACAAAAACTGGACAGAGGGCTTCAGGGAGGATAAACAAAGCTGAGGGCAAGGCATCTCTTTCCCCTTCTCTAGAGGCTGGATCTTAAAGAGAGGAAGCAGCCAGGAATTACTGAGCTCTGACCCACTACTCACTGGGACATTTATATCTTTTTCTGACTTTGTCCCTGAGATGGATGGGATTGTCTCCATTTCACAGGTGACAAAACGGAGATTCTAAGAGGGGACTGAAGCTCTCCGTGGAATTATCCGTCTAGAACTCGACCTCAGGTAGCCTGGCTCCAAAGCTCATAAACCTCCCCCACTCTTCTCCAGTCCTGCCCTGCCTCTCAAGGCTAGGTATATGTTAGTAGATGCTCCATAAATATTTATTAAATTGAACCGAACTGAGTAGCTGAATACACGCAAGCCTCTTTCACCCTGACCAAGAGAAATCCTTTGAGGGTCTGGGTTATGGAAAGAAATTCTCTGAGGCACCAAATAAAATCCTGCTCTGAGGTGCAAGGAGGCCTTTTTTTTGAAATTAATACCTAATAAAGTTTACACGGACCCCCAAAAGGAAAAACAGAAGGGAACTGGAACAATAAAAAAGCAGAGTAGGTAGATAATAAAACTTCACAGTGTTGTCTTTCATCCAGGAAGCACAAAGCATTCACGGGCTCTAATTATAACTTCATCCCTACGGCCCTTTATGAAGTTGGTAGATGCATGTCAACAGTACCTCTCACTTTAGGCGTGGACAGATTTGGGTACCAAAACCTTTCGTAGTTCTCCACAAGGCAAACAGCACAGAGCTGGAACTGGGAGCACAGCCTCTTTCCCCAAACCGTGTTGGCTGTACCTCTAACTATGTTTCCTGACTCAGCAAATAAAGCCAAGTTCATCTTTGTTAGGTTTGGGAGTCAGGGCTCAGAAGGTCTAGAAATGAGTGGAGGCAGACCTGAGGAATTAGGCCTCATTTTTGCATGCACGCAGTATGAATCCCCCTTTATTTGCATGTAATTATATGCACATTCTTTAATTTAGGTTAAGTCTTCATTTGAATACACCAAGGGTGCTCATAGTCACAAGACCAGAGGCCTGGGCTTGGGCGCCCACTGTAAGCAGTGCCACACCAGACAATAAGCACCCTTGATGCAGACTGGAAAATGGTATCTGAGCTGATACCCATCCATGATGTTCTGGGGAAAACCGTTCCTGATGGGCACAGGGGATGGGAGGCTCAGACAGCTGTAGATGGGAAAAGAGACTTAATTGCAAAGGAGCAATCCTTTTTTTTCCTGGTTCATATCCAATCATGTCATTTCTTGGCTTTAATAATATAATAATAATAATTCCACATGGCTTTTTAATGGCTCTCCATTGCCAGATAGCATTAAGCACAAATTCCGTCATTGGATCCTGGAGCCCTTTCATAGTGTGACTCCATCTAGGACCCCAGTCTTATTTCTTGCTCCTCTCCTAATTTCTGTGTAGTGATTCCCAGTCTGTGGGCTACAGACTAGTAAGGGGCTATAGAGCCTCAGCAAGGGGTCCCTAACTCAGTACACCACACCAATATGGGCTACAGTCTGAATCAGCAGAATGCGAAATTAAGGCTCATTTGGAAAGTTTGTCAAATTTCTAGCAGCTCCTTGTCATTGTGTGTTTTCTTGGGTACACACAATAGTTCAATGACTATTATGAGAAAAGGCCTACATTGTGGTAGGGGTTTTCAAACTTGGAATCAAGGAACACCTCAGAAAGTTCCTGAAGTATAACTAGGGAAAGGATCAGGATGGAGTCAGAGCAAATGGGACACCCCCCCACAAAAAACACACACACACACACACAATTAACTCAACCCCTCTCCTTGTAAGATTTTATATGAAGAAAGGACTCTGCACGGGAGGAGAGTGGGGTGGAGTTTACAAGCAATGGCTGAAGACACGTACTTCTAGCCAGCCCCTTGCCACCGTTCAGCGTAGCACAGTGAAAAATTTGTGATGCCCCCAGTTGTGCATACCGTGAGTAAGCTGGTATGTGAATGATGCAATGGAAGGCATTACCTCTGTCCAGACCCACACAGTAAGCACCCCAGGTTTGTTAGTTTCTTAGATGAATTAAGTCCATCTGGCTCTTGGAAATAAGAAATGAACTTGTACATTAACCAGTCCAATTGTCAATGCAGAGGCAGTATCCCCTTTGCTATGTGGTGCAACATTTACTGTTGTGGGGGGAGCGGGGAGTCCTCCACACAGCAGGGCGTTGCATAAGGCTGTTTCATTCAAATTCATTTTGTCATAACATTGATGAGAAAAAAAAAATCACCTCCCAGCCAGGGCCGCTGTCTGTGTGGTTTGCACATTCTCCCCATGTCTACGTGGGTTTTCTGTGGGGACTCCAGTTTCCTCCCACATCCCAAAGATGTGCATGTTAGGTGAGTTGTGTGTCTACTCTGTCCCAAACTGAGTGAGTGTGGACGTGGGTATGAATGTGCCCCGCGACGGAAGGGCGTCCTGTCCGGAGGGGGTTCCCACGTGTGCCATGAGCTGCAGGAGACGCTCCAGCCACCCGAGACCCTGAACTATAATAAGTGGATTGGAAAATAATGACCTTACTTGTTTTTACTCATCTTTCTTAAATGTGTGTAGAGCTCACATTTCAATATTTAATATTAGAAGTGTTTTGGGCTTTATTTAGAAGTTTGGTGATGTTTTAGCGACCAGGAATACGCAGTAGGAACTTAACTCTTGTTTATATCAATCAGCCTAGAGTAAAACTGGTTGTGTTATACGTCATTTTGCTTACAGCTGCAGTTTCCAAGAACCTATCAACAACGTTAAAAGAGGACATACTGCATACCAGCTCTTCTTGTGCACCGAAGTTCCCCAAGGGGTAGTAGTCACTTGGGGCCCATTTCCATCTCCTTTAGTTTCTACTCAAATTTGTTCATTTGCTGGTGCAAATGAAGCTGGTGCTTCCCACCCAGACACACTTTTCTCTCAGGCAGCCTAGACCTAGAATAATGGCAGTGACAAGAGATGGCAAAGCAGGACCCTGAGATAGGACTTCTACGAATTCTTCAGCTGAGCCTCCATCCTCCCAGTCTGGTTTCAGACAAGGCAACAAATAAAGAAATCCCCTGAACAATCCAGAACAGTTCTCATTAGTGTGTGAAACTCAGGCAGTAGATCAGAAGGGATTTCTTTGTCCCTGCTTTTCACTTTGCCATCCGTCCACACATACTTTTAACGCTCAGGCTCAGGGTGAATTCTACAAAACAGACGGCATACCTCTCTGTTACATGAACTTCCCGTTAGAGGCAAATGAGAAACAATGGCAAGCAGACCCAGGCCTGTCGCAGCTATGACTGAGTCAACTGGAATGTATGTGGCTGTGTGTGTTATACACGTGTGAATATAAACACACTTGGCTCTGAGTTCCTGTGTGTATGGAGGTACACTGAGTGGGGAAAGGTTTTGTGTGTGTCTGAGATGGTGACGGAGAGTGTTCACAAGCCTACATGCTCAAATTTACGGGGGGTGTGGGTGGGCGTCCCAAGGGGAAGTTTTGAGAATGGGAGTGTGTCTATATAAGAGCACTTATCTCTGTTTATGTGTATTGGGGGAAACTGAGGGGAAATTTCGTGTTTGGGTGTGTGCTCATAGGGCATCGCCCGGATGGAGTCCTTCTGTCACCCTCAGGCAATTCACAGTGCATGGTGGTTGTGCATGCATTCAGGTGTGCAGAGGGGTAGCTGAGAAAAGTTTTGAGAGTCTGTGAAAATTCTCAGAAAAAAATCTGGCAACTCCCCATACCACAGGTTGGTACACATTCAATGCTTGTGAAGTTCATTTCCTGTACTAGTTACCAGCCCTTGTTTATACAGGACACAAAATATGATTTAGAGCAAAAGCTCCAGGTATCAGAGGTGAGTTGAGGGACAGTGTATTTTGAAAGGATGAGGAAGGAGAGTGGGGGCGGGGGCTGTCGCTGCCCTGTGTCTTTTGAAGGACCAGTGAAATCAATTTTCAATATTAATCCACAATTCCCACCCTTATACGCTTGGGAGAGTGAAAAGGTAGAGCTCCAATTTTAAAATTCTGTCTTCCTTTATTGCTCTGAAGCCATTTTAGTGCCCAGTCTGCCCAGCCAATAGCAGCTGGACATTCTCGTGTGTTTATGTGTTTTTAAACTTGTCTGGCTTGCTTTACTCTGAGCTTTAGTTAGTGAGCCCAGCCTCAGGAAGTGTTTATGAGCTCTTTCACTCTGCTTTATTCTGCCTCGCCTTTGTCTGGTGGCACAGAAGGGTAGAGCTTGACTTAAGCACCCTGTTCTTTGTATGAGGGCCCCAGCTCACGCAGGGTCCTAGAACTGGCATCCACAGCAAAGTTGGAGAGTTTGGCCCAACCCCATCGTGGCATGCATATAGGCAGACATTTCTGAATGCCTCAAGATGGGGAGAAACAGCACTCTGCAAACAACTCCTTGGCATGTGACCTCTTCAGACTGTCTTGCCAGTGTGTTCATCCATGTGGCACCCAGCTCATAATAAATGCTCAGTGGCTGCTAATTAACCATGGTGCATTCCTTTCTATTCAAGGGCCATGAAGCCATTACCAGAGTCAACGGAGCCAACAATCCCTCTTCAGCACAGCTTAGGACCTTGCTGGGTCAGGCGTCCTGAACACCTGCATGTGTTCCTGGCGCACCCATGTGAGAGGCAGGAGCCTCTGCCCTTCCTCTAGTCTAGACTCAAGGAAGCGGTGGCAAAAATCTCCTGGCTGTTGGGTTCCATGGAATAGAGAGCTCGAACCTATCTATCAGGAAACCAAGTCTAGACAAAACAGAGCTGTGAGGATTACACTCACAATCTTTAGGGGTGGTAGAAGCAAAGAGTTCTAATCAGAGAATGTGCTAGAGGCTCACTGGGAGGTAGAAGCCAGGGTAACCATACCTTGTCCTCTATCCACCCAGGTCTAAACCCTGCTTAAAGCTATTTCTGAGCACAGAGCCCCTCTGATGGCAGGACCCAAAGATGCTGATGGGGCCATTTCCCAGGCTTTCCTCTGGTCCAGTGCAGGGCTTCAGTTGTTTACGGTCAAAGAGTTTGCTTTACACTCTACCCCTGCTCAGTTGGTGTCCCTCTGTCACCCTCTGGCAATTCACAATCTTTAGTCACTTTGATACCTCTGAATAATAGCAGGACTCTAAAGATCGGGACCCATGACTCCTCAGTGAGTTCTGAAACTTCTCTGAGGCACTGCCTAAAGTTCAGGGAGAAGCCTGCCAAGGAAGAGGGACCTGGAGATAGCAGTGGAGACAGAGAGAGTGAGATACCAACCATTGTCTTTTATAAAAACTTTCGGTTCCTGTCACTGGAGATCATTACATAGAATCAATATTCTATGCAAGCTAGTGTGGCCCTCTGTTGATCTGCGATTCTGTTCAAGGCCCAACATAACCAACCACCTTCCGGAGTGTTCCAGGCTACTGTGATTACAACCTGGGACACATCTTTCCTTAGCTAGAAGGGTCTCCACCCAGAACCCAGGCCTGCCCCTGGATGAAATAGGTTCCTATGAGAAGAGGCCTGCACTTGCCCCTCCTGCTCCAAGGCAGCAAGCAGCTTTCTTAGTGTCATCCGTTCATCTGCCAAGACTAATCCCTGAGAGGATGCTGATTTCTCCGGCTTCTCTGCCTGTCCCCACAATGATCCACCCCTGACGGCCTTGGAAGAGGGCCTGATTGCATTTCCAGCCTGTAGCATTTACATTGGAGGCTTTTCACTCCAGTTTCCTTACGAAAGGGTTGTTTTTAGGGAAGGGCTGAGTTCCTTTCCTCTGTCCTCCCCAAGCACCCCATGTACCCCTTCATCACTGTGGCTGTCATAGAATCCTAATTCTCTCCTTCCTTATGTCTTTTCCTGCTAGCCTAGAAGTCTCTGAAGGCCAAGGGCTATCTTACAGGCACACTCAGAGGAGAGTGGGGGCAGCTTGGGGTTCCTGATTGAGTGAGGGTTGCTTAGAGCCCAGACAGCCTGGGCTGAGTGCCTCGGCGCTCACTAGCCATTGGGCCTCGGGTAAAGATGCTCTTCAAGGGGTTTGTGTGGTCCAGCCTAATTCTCATCCCCATCCAATGATGCTCAGTGCTACATTTCTTTACCCCGAGCCTCTCACTGGATTGTTTGTAGAACCATACATGAAAAAACTTGTAAAAAGGCCAGTGCGACGCACATAAGGGGATGGTGTTATGTTAAAGTCCCCCAGCTCCTTTCATTACTGTCATCTCGTGAACAGATCTTTCTGTGATTCAGAGGCCTGGCTCTTCCTAACTCTGCTGCCTGCTTCCCATGTAACCGTCAGTGAGTTGCTTTAGCACAGTGACTCTGTTTTCTCATCTGTGAAATGGGAGCCTAGTGTTGTCAGGGATTTGTCCCATGAGCCACGGTTTGCTGACTTCTGCTTTAGCTCGTGATAGGTGCCCAGCGAAAACTTGGGAAATTAATTTATTGAAGATAGGTGAGTAGAGAGAGGCCTCTCTGCTCATCTAGATCCTTGATTTTAACTGTTTCCGCAGGCCCAGGTTCTGCGTTCCTGCCATGAGGTCACAGCGGCAAGACCCTCACCTCCTCTTCACTCCCCTCCTTTGAGAGATCACAGGCTCATTTAAACCCACCGCTTAATGGAGAGCAGAATTTTTGTGACTTCCAGGATCTGTCTCCCTTCTGCTCCCCACCCAGGGCCTTTCCCCTCCATCTCGTTTGTGGGACACACAATTTGTAATCTCCTTAAAACCAAAGAAGCGAGGTCTCTGATTCATGTAGATTAAAATCAGCTGCAACCTATTAATGGCCCAGAGCCCAAGACAGATTTTAGGAAACAAAAACACTGGACCAAATTAGACTGAACTGGCCTCTGTCTCCAGGGGAGAGAGGTGGGGTAGGAGGCTGGGGGTGAGGGGAGTGGCCATGTGGTTTTAATTAATTTGGGTTCTCTTCCTGGAGCTAATTCACCCAACACAAAGCATGTGTAGCATCATGGAAGCGGCCAGCCTTGGAGCTGGGCTCTCCCCGGTGAAAGCCCCAGGTCCTGTCGGGGGGCTGGGGCTGATTGTGTCTGTAATTAACAGGTTTCAAAGTGGTTATTTTGGAAAAGAGAATTTCAGTGGCGCGTTAAAATCCTTTCATCAGCCATCAGCCAGCATCCCAAGGCCTTCAGCAAGGCTCTGGCCACTTAGGGCTTCAGAGAGCTTTGGATTCCCAGGGTCTTGTTTGAGAATGTGGAAGCTTTTGCCATGGGTTTTATTAGGCTAATGGTTGCCATGATTTTCATTATGTTGTTTGGTTACTGGGATCATAAAAATGTTGCTTTCTTCCTAGAGTACCTAAGAACATTAAAAGGAAAAGCCTTTATGGAAGTTACATAACATACAAGCTGTGACTCCCCCATAGGAAAGAGCTGGCTCTGCCTCTAGGCCGAGGGAAGAGGCAGGGCAGTGAGCCAGCACACTGTTCTGCCCTCACATTGGAGGAAACCGAGGCCTAGAGAGATGCCTCAGCGAAGCCAGTCTGGACTCCTGCTCTCGAAGTCCTGATTCAGTGTTCTTTTTGCTCCTGGTGCATTAAGGCTTAAACAGAGTTGGAAAGGCAGAGAAGGAGTCTGAATGTTACTGAGCTGGTGCTTTGGGACACTCCTAAGAGTGGGAGGAAATGGTCCAACTCACATGCAGCTTAAAATAAAATGCTGCGGTGGACAGGGAAATGACCGGGCCAGTGCCGGGCATTTTGAAGGTGCCTATGGGAGGGCGCACTCCTCAGACACGAGAATGGCTGTACTGAGGCACTAAGAGCAGAAGAGTCACTGGAGCTTTCACTTGGCACCCGCATCCCTCAGCTGCGGAAAGGAGGGAAATAGGTACCAAATCCCACAAGCCACAGAGATGATTTCTTACTACTCTGAATATAAAACCTCTGAAACCTGGTCAGGCTCCCAGAATCACCATATGGGGTTACAGGAACTTTGGTTAAGCCTGTATTATCTGATAAATGGAACACCAACCTGGCTTCACTTCCTGTTTTGATGGTGGCTACCTTCCAGAACTTTCTTTCATGGAGGACATAAAAAATGTTCAGGGAGAATTGCTATTAAATAACTTCTGGTGCTTAAAAACAACGGATGGTCTCCAGAGCAGCAGGCCTTGCTTTCAGTAGGACACAAGTGGGACCTAGTCCACGATAAAGCCATGAAGGCCTGTTCAGAGGCTCATAGAGGAGAGTCAGAGCTGGGAAGGAAATTCGAGTTCCGCTAGTCCAGACCTTCATCTTACAGACAGGGAAACTGAGGCCTTTCAGGGGTCCAGCCATGGTTTCCAACTATCAGGGTTTGCTTAGCTCTTCCATCCTTCACCAGGCGCCAGTTCCCTTTTCCTTGACGTTTCATTCATTCAATATTTGATTACCTCTTATAGTCAGACACTTCTAGGCACTGCTAATTCTGTTTCTTAGACGTTTTTAGGTAGAATAAAAGAGATACGTTTCTGTGGAACCCATTAAAGAAGAAAAAGACATTTTGCCCCCAAACCCAGGTTTTAGAAAGACTTTGTGAGCCTGGGCATCCTTAAGAAATGCCTGCCATTCTTGGTATGCCTTTCAGGCAGCCAAATGATTTTATTGTCATGTAGCAATAGGACTTACCTAGGCTGCCTCTGCTTATAGGCACTGCCTCACTCCCAACAGCCACCTGGGCAGCCTGGCCCAGAGGTTTCTGGGAGTGAAAATTGTCAGGGATTCTCTGGATCCAAGTTCGAGCGAGTGCTGGTCGGAACCCAGGCCAGTTGAAGGCATGTGGGTTGTACGGGTCTCTCAGTCTGCTTCCCATCATTCTCCTCCTGCAGTTTATTTGTCAGTCCTTTGCTCTTGTTTACCACTATGTGAATAATTCCTTGATTATAAATCAGAGACCTTGGCACTGAGTTTTGGATTATCTGTGATCTTTAACTTTCCCAAGGCAAAAGAAATTAAACTGACAAATGTCTTTGTTTCTCACGGTTCAGTATCCAAATCATAGACTCACTGGTCTGTGTAGAGTGAGCCAGGCCTGAGCCTCCCCACCCCCCCACCCCCCACTCACAGTAAGCAGTCATGCATGTATGTATTCATTCATTGATTCATTGATTTATTCAACAAAAATTCAGGGAGTACCTATGTGCCAGACTCTATTCTAGACACTGAAGATAAAGGGTAAAAAAAGACAATGTCCCTCCAAACCATTTACATCTTAGTAGGGGTGACAGACAATAAGCCAACAAACCAAACAACCAAGTATATATATGCCTTGACAAAAGTAAAGCAAAGAAAAGAGACAGGAGTGAGGCTCCATTTCACAGAGTAGAGTCAAGAGACCTCTCTGAAGAGGTGACTGGAAGAGATTGGATGAAGAGAGAGTAAACCATGTTCGATCCTAGGCAAGAGCCTTCCACACAGAAGGAACCATATGTGCAAAGGCCTGGGACAGGGACAAATTTGATGCGTTGGGAAACAGCAAGGTCAGGGACTGGAGCAGAGTGAGCAATGGGGACAACAATAGGACCTAAGGTCAGAGAAGTGAGCAGTGGCCAACTCTGAAGACTTTGGCCTTTGTTCTGAGCACCACGGGGTGGCTTTTGAGGCCTTGGAGCAGGGGAGTGATGTGGTAGAGATGGACATGGGAAGACTGTGGAGAGGCCGATGAAACAGTGATGGCCCAGCTAGGGTTAAATGTTTACGCTCAGATACATGGCAGGGGATAGCTGCACTCACAGGCAGTTCCTGAAGTAAAAACCTTTGAGGGCTACGTGTTTGGACAGGGTTAGGCTGAGCCTGGGAGCTCACTACCTCTCTACCGATTAGTCTTAAGCCCCAAAAAAGGAAACGCTGCTATTTAAATAGCAGGGTTGGGGACCCATGAGTCATAGAACCTTCAATCAAACAGGCCATCGCTGGTAGGCTCTGAGAAGTCACTGGTGCAGGGGTCTCAAACCCCCAGCAGGGGTGTTTGGCTGCCTGTTAGGGCCTCTGTTGGTCTCCAGACATACTGAGAAGAAGTGGGCTCAGATACAGACCCAGCCTTTAGAGAATCTGGCTTCATTTTTGGCTGACTGGATACTGTCTCATCAGATTCCTTTCCAGAGCCTTTCACTTTGCAGAATGCAGCTCACCTCACTGGGGAATAGAGAAGAGAAGAGAAACGCACGGACTTCGGGTTCAGTCAGCCTCAGGATGCCTTGCCACTTAACAAGCTTTTGGAAAAGCTGCTGAACCTTCTAGAACTGTCCAATACAGTAGACAGTAGTCACTAAGCTACTAATATTTAAATCAATTAAAAAGAAGGAAAAAATCAATTAAAATGAAGGGAAAAAAATCAGTTCCTCAGTCCCACTTAGCACATTTCAAGAACTCAATATCCACATGGGGCTGGTGACTATCATGGCATTGGACAGTACAGATGTAGAACATTTGCATTGTAGCAGGAAGTTCTATTGGACAGTTTCACTTTAAAAAGGAAGTAATGCATGAGAAATGAACAAGTTAACAAGCACAAAGCACAGGGTACTCCACCTGTCTCATTACAGGGACTCAGCAAATTGATAGTCACCAAGATTTATCATAGGAATCTCTGTCCTGGCTCTGCTACCAGCTAGCTGTGGGGCCAGTCACACAACCTCTCTGAGCCTCAGTTTTCTGACCTTTAAAATGGAAATAATAAGAAATGCTGAGTGAATTCCCCACAGTATAACATGACCCTTATTCTTCTCAGTTCTCCGTGGACCTATGAGAACTTCCTTGCCTACTCTTGGCTGACTTTCTAGACCCAAGTATAGAATCTCCAGTCCTGCCATACTTAGCAGGAGGCATGACTTATATTGTGGCTCAGTAGTGGATTTTGGAGATTTTAGCCATTTTGAAGGGTTTGAACATGGTTAGTGGTATGAAGTTCTAATGAAACAAGTAGGCAACTTTGATCAAGAAAAATAATCATTTTGACTCAAGTCAAGTGCTTACTCTGCTCTGATGCTCTGAAAGCTGCCATGTCTCACTCAAGTCCCTTGCTTCCTCGCCTAAATGCTCCTTCTGTGGATGCAGATCTCAGGGAGAGGCTCTCAAGCAGTCTTCTGGTATCTGGGCCTCCAGTCTTCCTTTTTCCACTTTGGGATTTTGTTGTTGTTTAACGTTTATTAACTGCAGGCATTAGGCGGGTGGAAGTTAGGATTTGCCCTGGGGCTAGAAGGAAGTTATTTTCTAGGCCAGGATAAGGTGTGGTTTAAGAGTGAATCCCCTTCACCTGCTTGATACATTTCAAGGGAGATTTGTTTTCAATTCAAAAATGGCTAGGATTTCTAGACCTGAGATTCTATCTCCCCTGGTTGTTTTCTTTCATTTCTGATAAAGACAAATAATAATAACAATAATAAAGTGAGATGCTGAAGAACAACATTCTTGCACTGTTGTAAAATGAAATTGAACACAGTGCATGATTTTCTTTATTGTCTTCTATAAAGCAGGCATAGAAGGGCCTGTACAAGCCATCAGAACCACTGCTCCTGGGGAGGCGTGTTTAGGGCCTGGAGGGACAAATGCAACTGGGCTTTTACAGAAAACTCAGGGAACAGCTTGGAGTTAATGTGGCCAATAGAACTTTCTAAATCTCTCCACCCTGCAAACTGCTCCACCTGCAACTTTCTCGAGTGATAGCAACTCTAATCCTCAAGCCATTCAGGCCAAAAACCTAAATGGAGTCATTATTGATGCCTGACTTTCTCTTATACGTCACTTGCAAGGTACTGGGGAATCCTATTGGCTCTACTTTCAAAATCTATCCAGAATCTAACCAATTCTTACCATGCCAACTGCCAACATCCTGGTCCAAGCCACCACCATCTCTTCTCTGGTTAACAGTGAGAACTTCTTACCATCTCTTTCTGTGAACTTTCCACCAACTGTTCTCCCTACTTCTACTTGCCCTATAGTGTATTCTCAACAGAATAGCCAGGTCAGAGTATATTCCCCTCTGCCTCAAACCCCCAGATAGCTTCAAAATGACTCCCATCTCTTTCAGAGTAAAAAGCCAAAGTCCTTGCAGTGGTTGTCACGGTCCTAAATGCAGGAGTCCCCAACCCCCAGGCCACAGACTGGTACTAGTCTGTGGCCTGTTAGGAACCAGGCCACAGAGCAGGAGGTGAGCAGCGGGCAAGTGAGCAAAGCTTTATCTGTATTTGCAGCCGCTCCCCAGCGCTAGCATCACCACCTCAGCTCCACCTCAGATCCTCAGGCATTAGATTCTCATAGGAGCACCGGTCCCTGGTGCCAAAAAGGTTGGGGACTGCTGAAAAGGATCTGGCCTCTGATAATGCTGACCTTCCCTCTCCTCCTCACTCACTCCTCTCCAGTCACATGGCCTTCTCACTTTCTTCAAACACACCAGTCACAAATCTACATCAGGGTCTTTGCTGCAGCTGCTCCCTCACCTTTTCAAGTCTTCACTAAAATTTTACCTTCTCACCAAGGCTCACTCTGACCACCTTATTTAGTCCCACAAGCTCTACAAACCCCCTTGCACTCCCATTCACCTTGACCTGATTCTTTTTTCCCCACAAAACTTATCACTTTCTAACATACTACAAAATTTTCACATTGGTTATGTTTATTGTTTCTCTCCCATTTCATTCCTAGAATTTTAAGCTCCATGAGGGCAGGGACCTGTTCTGTTTCATTCGCTGCTGTCTCTCTGGTGACTGCAGGCCCTTGGCTCAGATCTGCTCTTTGCCCACTAGTGACCCAAGTTTGTCTGCCAGTGATCCTCCCTTGGAAACATGGGCTGTTTAAAAAGCCTGATCTGAGAATGGCTAGAGCTGAAGTGATCCCCAAACATTGAAAGGCAAAAAAAAAAAAAAAAATCCAACAAGCCAAGTTTATAGCAAGGGATAATAAACACATAAGGGAGCCCCCAGTAAATTCAAGTTCAAAGAAATGGAGCTAGAAGGAACTGTCCCCAAGCTCATAGAGGGTAAGTGAGCAAGAAGCAGCCTAAACAGCCTAAAGTATGAGCAACAAGACAAAAAAGAAGGAAGAGGAAGAGGAGCAACGACCCTTTTAAGATATAGATCAATACCTTTAGGCTAGCAACTCTCAAATTTTTTGGTTTTAAGGACTCTTTTATACTCAAAATCTGCTGAAGACCCTCTCCCCACCTCCCACCCCTCCAAAAAAAACCTTTGTTTATATGGGTTGTACCTACCGATAAATCCTGGGATAGCTGGTCTCCAGGATAACCCCCAATGACCCTCCTCCGAGTATTCATGCCCCTCTGTGTTTTCTCCTCCCGTATTGAATGAGGGCTGGTCTATGTGGCCCATAGAAAATGCAGAAGTGAGGGTGTATGATCTCAGAGTCTAGGTCATAAAAGGGACTACCAGTTTCCACTGGGCTTCTGTTATTCATTCTGGAGAAAGCCAATTGCCATGTTTTGAGTGTACTGGGAGAGACTTACATGAAGAGGAACTGAGGCCCCCCTCAACAGCCAGCAACTGACCACACCTGTGAGTGAGCCACCTTGAAAGCAGACCCTCCAGCCCCAGTTAAACCATCAGATGACTACAGCCTCATGAGAGACCCTGAGCCAGAACTACCCTGCCAAGCCATACCTGAATTCCTGATCCACAGCAACCGGTGGGCTGATGATGATGCTTGTTTTTTAAGCCACTAGGTTTTGGAGTATGTTGCTATGCAGTGATAGAAAACTGTATCATTTACCATGCTAAAAATCAAAGCACAAATATTTAGCACTTAATATTTGATTAATATTAATAAATATTTAATCTAGTTAATATTATATGAGTAAATTTATATTTACTCATTAAAATTCATAAATGTATTAATTTTTTAAAAAGTTGAAAGTAACATAATCTTGTAAAAATAACTGTTTTCCAACACAAAGAACAAAATTTAGTGAGAAGAGTGACAGTGTTTTATATTTTTGCAGATCTCTTTAATGTCTGGCTTAATAGAAGACAGCTGGATTCTCGTATCTACTTCTGCATTCAATCAACTGTGATAATGTTGTTTTGGTTGAAGTATATGAAGGAAACCCAGCCTCACATAGACATGTAGCTGGAAAGGGAGAGATATTTTAATAGCCTTTTCAGATAATTGTGGGTATTCTTTTTTGACACTATACCAAAACTCAATAAGTGGTATTTTATTAAAGGTTAGTTGCAACGTGGAATCTGAAACTATATCAATGAACTTTTTGTACTCAATTACATTAAAATCCATTTGGTCTGTCTTGCACTTTGAGTAGATCTTTTGCTCATGCATGATTTTGTAATACTATCCATGGATCATTTGGAAAATATTGCTTCACTAAATGATGCAGATCTTTCAAATTTGATATACTATTTCATGATGAAAATGATAAATTCACATTTGTTGATATCACCACTGATCTCACCACAAACTTTCATAAGTATTGGGAAGGTGTTAAGCTCACTATGGCAGAGACGAGTTTTCAGAAATTCTACTTTTTGCTTGAAAGCTTTTATTTTGGCAACAAATGCTGTCAATTATCTTTTTTGAAGTGATGGGCTCAGTTTGTTCACTTCAGAGAACATGTCTGTTAAATAACCAAGTCTGAATGACTATGGTTATATCGTCCTTTTGAGTAAACGTGGTGTTCCATGAAAGCGGCTAGTTCAGCTCACAACCCAGACACTATCACAAATGCCTTTCCACCAAACAATTTCTTGCTTCAGGATACACCAGAAGTGCTTTATGTTTACTTTCTGAGTTGCCACATAGAATAGTAAGAAGACATGTATTTTGGACAAGAGTTCATAAAATTAATAATTTTCTGCTGCTTTATCTAGGACATCTTTAAGCGAAACTGGTTTCTTTTTTCTTTTTTTCTTTTTTTTTTTGTTCTGTAATTTTGTGGCAGTGGAGAATATCATGACTGCCAGTACAGTGTCTGGCGCCAGCAATTTTACCCATATGTCAATATATTGAAGAAGGCAAATAACATCTTGATATTATTATAAATAATCTTGACCTTGCACATACCCCGATAGGGTCTCAGGGACCCAAGGGGGCCACAGACCTCATTTTGAGAACCGTTGCTTTAGGGAAATGGATATTGTTCCATTACTTGTAGCATTTCTAGGTGAATGTGCTACATGCTAAGACATACATACATGTACCAGGTCTTTGTGTAAAATTGTAATGACCAGCATTCATTGCATCGCAAATGCTAGAGAACATATCACTGGACATCAGCTTATTTTTGTGGATGGACTAGATATGAAACAGGTTCGTTATTTAAGGGAGCTTAAGATATTTTTATGCTTTTGTTTGCCCCACTTGAAAAGATGTGTGGATGGTGATATGAAGCTAGACTCTGAGAAATTCTTCGGCCTATCACTGTTGAATAATTAAGGTAAATGAGAGACTAACACCAGTACCACTTCCTCTGTACCCCTTTCTTTCTCTCCTTTTCATCCAATCAGCTGTGGAACGACCTCCTTTTCAGAGAAGGGGGTTCCTTCAAGTTCCATTCTTGAAGCGGGCAGAGGTCTAACTCACATCGGCGGTACTCACAATATGGGACGAGAGAACCAGCAGGCCCAAAAGGCTACATGTTTTCAGATGGTTGTGGCACCCGGAGGACTTTATTGCTGTGGAAGAGCTAAAGGCATTGCCTCTCCTAAGGTCCCTCTCAATTCTATAAAGTGGACTTAGAGCAAGACAGAGGGCAGTGGTTGTTTTTCACCCTGTCCAGTTAGCTGACACACTCTTTTCACTGCAGAAAGGCAGAGTAGGTTTGAACCCTGCACCCAACTGGCCTCGGCTATCTGGTGAGTGACCGTGTCGCTGCTCTGTCGTGACGGTAGGCCCCGTCGGCAGGTGGGAAACAACAAGCACTTATGTCCGCAGCCCTGGGAACTAGAGACCTTTCCACATCTGTTCGCCTAGTTGGGGGCCGGAGGAAATCACCAAAACCTTCCAACCTGGGGCCAGAGGAAGGGGACAAAGGGGAAGCCTTAAGCCGCTGATGACCTGAGGTCATAAGGACCCCACGGTCCTCCCCCATCTCTTTTCATCCCCTCAGGTCCCCAACACTCACCCTTTTCATCATTCTCCAGGCCAGCGGGATCAGGTTTATGTGAGTCAACCAAAAAGCTTATCAAATAAAGGCAGAAGCAGGTGTCTGAAAGCCTCTTGCCAGCCAGAAGCTGAGCTGAACAAGTTGACAGTGTGGCTGAAACCAGCATACCCCACTAATTGCATTTTCTTTCCTGGAGCTCTTTTTCTCTCCCTTTCCTTTCATTCTGGTTTGGAACCTCTAGAGGACTCTGGGAACCAGTCACCAAAATGAACCCCTCAAAAGCTAAGGATTTAGGGAGAAAAAAAAACTAAGGGACGTAACATCATGGCCTGAACAGTGGCCCTTTTATGCCAGAGTACAGGAACCACCATTCGGAGGCATCCAGAGGCTTCCGCCCAGTGGTGTGCTGGAACCAGTTCCCATGAGCTTGTAAGGATTGATTGCACACACCTCATCCCAGCTTCAGAATCACAATGTCATGTTGGTGGCTTGAGCTGACCATGGTGGGAATATTTACATCACAGAAATCGGCATACTACAAACCAGGCTTTCTCGCCTCCAAAACTAGTTGTTAAACATTTACCAGCATGCCAGTGCCTTCACTGTAGAGATCGTTGCTAAAAGTATGATTCTCAGACCAATTATATCTGAATTTTCTAGGGAAAAGAGAAGGGTACGTATGGGGGAGGGGGATGTTGTTACTTAAAATGCAGATTTCTTGGCCAATCTGAACTAACTGAGATTCTCTGGAGGGGAGAATGGGGGAGGAATGCATTTTTAGCAAGTCGTGAAGGTTATTAATAAATTCAATAAAGTTCGAGACTTCAGACTTTGAGAGTGGGAGAGAAGAGTGGGTGTACATCTGGCTCTTGGCATCTGAAAGGGACAGTTGGCTTCAGTCCCAGTTGGCCTGAGAATGGACAGCTGTTTTCCCTCGAGATATAAACTTCATGACAAGAAAAGGAGGTGGGAACTCTGGGGTCCCAGCCACCCACTGACAACACGATTGGTTCTGCCTTGGATCTCGGGATAGCTCCACTTTCCAATCCTGAGACTTAGATTCAAGATATGAGCAAGTGCCCAGACATGGGCATCAACATGAATGGTCACCATCATTCGTGCTATTGATAGGCCCATGGAGCCCAGGGACAGCCCAAGGTCCATATTAACTTACTCGGGACAGCGTTTTTGTTTCGGGTTTGTGCAGGTGTTAGCAGGAACTTTCACAACCAGATTTGATTTGTAGAGCAAGGACTTTGTTTACTTTAGCTCACTCGGCCTGGAAGAGAAGGTCCTTTAACGCAGAAAGAAAAAGAGGAGAAAAGAGAAATGTGAAACAGAAAGTTTGTAGAGGCCCTAACTCGGCTTTTGACTTATTTTTTATCTACCCGAGGAAGTAGTTCAGATTAATTTTTCCTGAGAACTTGCCTGTATTTCATAGCAGTCCTGGGAGAAGGGTATTGATGGGAAAACAAAGACCAGGCCACATAACACGAAAACAGAGCCAGCAAATGGAAAAGCTGGAGTGTGGACCCCAGTTCTTATGACCAAAAAACCCACTTCCTCCCAAGTACAACACAGTACTTCTTCTGAATGTGGTGTGACCCCAGAGGAGTCCTTAATAGGCATCTGGGACAGTGACATTGGACATCTAAGCTCAAAGTGCTGTGAATTCCTAAACCATTAGAGCTCCTTATGTCCTGATGCAAATTCAGTAACATAATCCAAAGCCACATGTAAAACTTTCAAGATTATAAACTATTAAATTACAAACTATTAGATTATTTGGCTATTAGATTATCCACTGGAATGAATAATTGAGAGTCAGCCATGTCTGTGAATATAATTTAGGCACTCCCCATATCAGACATTTAGGCTTGCAGCAGTTCATCAAGTTCAACAACCTACTAGATTTAAGGTAATGCCCTTGGGAGGGAAGACATTTTGAGGTGGGGGCTGCCACTCTGTTCCCCTCCCCCAGCTTCCTTACATTGTTCCTATAGCAGTTTTTTTCCTTCCTCCATTTATGAATCTCTAGAACCTTGAAAACCTCCACCATTTTCAGAGTGGTTCCTTCGGCACCCGTGGCCATGCCCCTGACAATTATGTTAGCTAATAATAGCTGACACTTTTCGAGTATTTATTGAGTACTATATGCAGGTACTGTACCAAGCACTTCGCATTTGTTGACCTCATTTAGATGTCACAGCAACCCTATGAGGTTGAGCCAGTCATTATTCTTGTTTTATAGGTGAGGCCATGGAGGATAAGCAATGTGAGTCAAGCTGCCTGTGGACACACGGCCAGTAGGCTGGATTTGAAACAGGGTCTAGCTCCCCAGTACACACCGAGGGTGGTGTGAGTGAGATGGAAGGCTAGGACTGCCCATGTTTGGGTTTGCTGTCCTGAAAGCACAGAAGTGAATCTTCGATTTGGTTCTCTGAGGTGGCTCTTACTACCCCTGGCTCATTTTGGTCCTGTTCTGAGGTTTCACAGGAGGATAGCCCAGGTCAAACCATAGTGGTTGATTACAAATAAGATGGGAGTTAAGTGGGGTGTCAGCTTCTGTCTCTTGAGAGAGAGGACCAAAATGTCTCCTGAATTTTCTAGGATGAAGTCAAGCACATAATCTTCTCAGGCCGAACATCTTAGGTTGAGCTTAAAGTGACCACAGAACAAGGAAGCCTCCCTCACCATTTCTGAGATGTTCGAATTCTTTCTCTGGAACAGAGCCTCTGGAAGTTTCCATAATCCTCCCTCTCCTGGCTTAGAGGCCCAGCTACACTTTATAAAACAACCCAGAGCTATCTGATTTGAAGCATGTACCGGCTCGTGTGTGCAAGACAGTAATTACCTCCAATTCCAGTTAGGAAAGCTGAAACCTGCCTTTTTCATGCCTCAAACAATTATGGAAGCGCCTTTTGAAGCTCTGGATAGAATAGAAAAGCAAAACAAACCAGAGCCAATTAGAGCCTGGGATTTGAGGCTGGCTTAGTTTTGTGCAGTGGGATTCAAGAGGAACTGTGGGAGAGGTCAGAGGTCACTCCAAACCTCCAGCTGCCAACCGACTTTGCTGGAGCCAAAAGAACCATTATTTTGTATTTAAAATCAAGGCCCCTTTCCCTGGCTCAGGAACCGTTTGCAGCAACAGCCTCTGCATCAGCTGTGAAGAAGAATCCCTGATTAGATAAGGCCTGGAATGCATTTGATGTTGAGCAAAACAGTTCTTTGACAGATTTCCTTACATGCCATTAGAGTGTTTTTCCCTTAGCTGAAACTTGGTGAGATAAACTGAATCCTCAGGGACTCGTTTGTTTTGGGGTATATATTTGAGGAATTGTGGCCTGTACACCATTTGGAGTTAAGGTTCTCTGGCCCTGAAGCTCTTCTGGGCTTGGTGGTGGAACCTGGTCATCTGGAGGTAGGCTGTAAGAGTGCGAAGTAGAATACCAGGCCTGGTGCCAGAGGCAGCAACCGGCCCTGGGTTCGGGCATGAAGTCTGAGGGCTCATGTTTCTTTATAAAACCCAAGGAGTGTTCTATGGTGCTCAATATAGTGCCACAAAGTGCCGAGATGGAAGTGAAGCGGGGGCATGGAGGTTTGAACCCAGGTGAGAACGGTCTCGGCCACGTTCTGTTCATGAGGATTGTCCAGGTGGCCTTTTGAATTACTAGCACCGTGTTGACTCTCAGGACAGCGTAACGCTGTTCTGCACCACTCCCATTTGAGTTTGATTAAGGTAAGCAAGCTGTGGGCACCAGCAAGCCCCAAGAGAACTTCCTCTGCTTTATCTACTCCAAGCTAAGAAGAGATTTTTCTTGGCCTTAGCATATGTACCCAGCTCTCCATCTGCCTGTCATTCACCCATTTGACAATGGCCCTCGATGTGTCCCTTTGACTCTAAGAAACGCCCTTTATGGGAATAGTATTCTTGTAGAGCAAAACGAAAAGAAACTTTGCTTAGGAATGTGTCTGCTGTGCTCAAGGTGGGGCGAATATCAATGTTCTGGAGACATTAAAATGGCCAGTTCTATGACAGTAAGAGAAGAGGCTCGTGTCTCGTTAGGCCTTTTGATAATTACAACAGCCAAGATATATCACAGCTTTATTAAGTACCCTGCACTGTTCTAAGGGCTTTGCATGGTTCACTCATTTACCCCTTACTCCAGCCCTGTGAGATGGTGCTGTCATTATCCTCATGTTGCAGATGAAAAAAAATGAGACAAGGAGCAGTCAAGCAATCTGCCCAAGATCACGCACAGAATCAGCACTGCTCGTAATGGACCAACAGAGAGAGCTACTGTCATGATCTCAAGTGACTTAGAAGTACCAACAAGTTAAAAAAAAAAATAAAAATAACAGTATGCTTAAAATTTAAAACTCTAACCTTTTTGAGATTGACAGACTAAAGTATATGAATCGGTAAAACCTAAATGGGTAATCCTACAGAGTGCTGGAATTAGAGGCCTCACTCCTGTACACTCCTGAAGGAGCTGTTTCAAGACCAAGAAATGTAAGCACATTGCAAGCACTATACTTACTACCCTAGTAGTTAGTTGGGCTAAACATGCCCATAGACTCAAGCCGGTTTTAAATACAGTGTGTCTAACTGATCCAAAACACACGATTAAGAAATGTTCTGGATACACACTTTTGAGATTTTAGGGCTAAGTTAAGTGTGGAGAATGCTCACATTCCCCTATAAACTGTCTCTTGTGGTCATTGTTCAGGATTCCCAGCTGCCCGTGTCATTGCTTTGACCCTATGGGACAGTTCCTTTCCTAGGTTCTGACAGGGAACAGAAGCATTGAACCTCTAGACTTGTAGTTGTTTGAGTCTTCTCAAGAAGTTGGGTGCATTTGTAGCTCTTTAAACACCATGCATGTGATTTCCCAACCTTTTCTCCAAAGAAGGTCCCCAGTGAGTCTTCTCCAGTGTGCAGCAGAGACTGCCAGCTGCTTAGCAGACTCTCAACTGGGCTATGAATGTTTGTGATAGAGGTTGTTATCTTTTTCATTTGGGGCCTGAACAGTAGCCTCCCAAAGATGTCCATGTCCTAATCCCTGGCACCTGTGAATATGTTATGTGGCAAGGAAGAATTAAGGTGGTAGACGGAATTAAGGTTGCTAATCAGTTGACTTTAAAATAGGAATGTTATCTGGATTATATGGGTAGGCCCAGTGTAATCACGGGGTCCTTAAATGTGGATGAGGGTGGCAGAAGAGTCAGTATCAGAGTGACACAATGTGAAAAAGACTTCGTGGGCCATTTGCTGGCTTTGGAGATGGAATGGGACCATGAGCCGAGAAATGTGGGCAGCCTCTAGACGCAGGAAAAGGCAAAGAAGTGGACTTTCCCCTTAGAGCCTCTAGAAAGGACCGCAGCCCTTCCAAAACCTTGATTTTAACCCAGTGAGACTTGTGTCAGACTTTTGACCTCCCAAACTATAAGATAATAAATTTGTATTGCTTTAAGCCCACTGCACTTATGGCAATTTGTTACAGAAGTAATAGAAAACTAATCTAGGGCCCAGCTGACAGTTGCGACACAAAAGACAACAACCTCCTCCAGGTCCCATGACTAGGGGCTGAAAACCATGATGGCCACCTCAGCATTTTCTCAATGACTATCTGGAAACTCTCACTGTCCTCCTGGCCAAGCTCCCTCTACATGGGTTCCCTCCAGCCATCAGAGTTTTCCCCGGATGAGGCCTCTTCTTGACTAGGGATGTTTCACTTCTGGACAGTTGCCAGGGCCTCTCCCCAGTGTGGTCCAGACACTCTATCGCATCACAGCAAGCTGCTCTTCATGCCCATCCAAAATGCCAAACACTTCCGGCCAGCACGAGGTTTGGGGGATTTTTCACCCCTTCCAGATAGCCAGTTTTCAACCAGGAAACACTCCTGGTGCCCAGGACACTGCTTGTGTTGGCCAGAGGCCACTCAACAGGCTGCCCCTTCTGGATGTGGCACCCATCCTGCTCCCGTGACACTGTGGCCTGGCTGTGTGCAAAGGGAGCAGGCTCTTGGTAGCTAGTTGGGGGCTGCTGCAGGCCACTTTGGTCTGTGACTGGCTCAAAAGAGAAGTTTCTAAGCAGATGAGGGGGATCAGGAGAGAAGAAAGTTACATCTGCACAGATTCGATTATAAACCACAGTAATCAACGACAAACAAAAATTCTCCATGCTCTGTGGTACTGTTGAGACTGAAAACAACAGAACTGAGATTCTCAACTTTCTCTTACCTTCATCCCCATAAAAGAGGTTTGAATTACAATATTTTACCAAAGCAAAAACCATCAGAACAGCTCCCAGATTTACCCGGGGAATGTAGACAATTTAGCTTCTTAATCTCCAGCATGCAGAGGAAAGGGCAAAAAGAAGAGAGACGGCAGGGGAAGAATGAGCTCCTTCTGTTTTCTGTGCTGACCATTTGGGGCCGTGTGCCAGCTGAGCCAATGTCAGACCCAGGCACCTCCTACTCCCAGGAGTCCCAGGTGAGCAGCAGGAGTCAGGGACATGCCTCAGAGAAGCAACACCTGGTAGAAGAAAGAGACTATGCCGCACAGTCAGATACACCCAAATTTGTGTATTTGCTCCTCCTTTCATTGTATGTGATTTAGAATGAGTTATATAACCTCTCTGCAAACAGGAAAAACTGCCTTGTACCTGTTGGTGTTAGTAGGACTAGAATAATCAATACAGTGTCTGGAGCACATTAGGAGTTCACTAGGTCTGAGTAGCTGCTCTTATTATTAAATATAACAGCCACTTGGGCCAAAGGTCACCAGATTTATAGAGTCACCCAACTAGAAGAAAACTACAAGAAGTCAGCTAATATAAATATAGAAAAAGTCTGGAAGGAAATTAAATAAAATTTTAATAATGATTGTTTCTAGGTGATAGGATTATGAGGACATTTTTGTTTCTTTATACTCTTGTATTTTCTAAACTTTTAATAATAAATATTTATTATTAAAGATTTAGGAATATTAATAAATATTTTATTATCTAAAATTTTTGAAACGTTATTGTTTAGAAAGTCGTCAATCCCAGTTCCCTGGCTCCAGTTTGAACTAAGCTATCCAAAACCAGAGTCATCCAACCTGTAGCTAAAGCCACAAGGATAGACTGTACCATTCATCTGTAAAGGATTCCTTCTTCTTTTGCACCATGCAGCCCGAGCAGATCTTAAACCCCAAGTGGTTTCTAACCCATCATAACCTTGTTAAACTATTTAAGAGAAAACTTTATGTCGCCCAATCTCTTTTTTGCCTTTGACTGCCAAGAAGCCTTGAACAAATTTAATGCTCAATTACAGTAATGATTAGCTCAGGTTTTTGGCATAATTATTTTCCTTTCCCTCTCTATGGTTTAAATTCCTCATTTTCTTATTCATCCAACTTATCCTACATGTGTCTTTTGTTGTAAACGATCTCAAGTATACTTTAAAGTTGGTTATCGATCATAAAGTACAAACAAAATAAATGAAATTTTACCTGATCTCTTTTAAGAACCCATGATCAGCCTGTTAAAATTCATGTTACTAAACATCTTGACCAGTAAGTAGCAGGAAGGAGGCATGAAGAGTATGAAGAAGAAAGTCTCAAAATTAAGGTCCTATATTTAGTGGGGGAAAAAAATCCTGACTGAAAATATGGATTCGTTTGAAACTAAATATTTTACATTTAAAATGATTGTTTAATAATCATTCTAATGCATGCTATGAGCGTCTATTGGGTGCCAGGCACTATTTCAGACTTTATCCCAACAATCTTGTGAAGTATTATCATTTCCAATTGAAAAAAACAGAAATTCAAACAAGTTAGATAACTTTCTCCTGATCTTCCAGCTAGTAAGTGATGAATCAGTGGTTGCCCCTCTGGTCTGTCCAACTTGAAATAAACTTCAGCAAATGCAGTTGATTTTCTTTTTCTAGGTGAATTATGGTGAAATGCTGAACAGGGTGAAAGCCACAGTTGGCTGAGTTCTAAACCCAGGAGAAGGACAAGAGGCTCCCGCAGAATAGCAGAGACTAAATTGCTCAAAGCATGGTAGATGACTGGAGTTAGGCTCACTGCTTGTAATGAAACACTGAGGTATAACTTTCTCACTAGAGGTTGAGAAAGATGCTGATGACACTGCCTGGTGCTACTTCTATAAAACTGTATACTTATGGAGGCAGGAAAAAGTAATCACAGTCTAGTAACCAAAAACCAGAATTCTTCCACTACTCAAGGAGAGATCAGTAATACTATGACTAGGCAGAATCTCAAACCATCGCTTGATTCTGAACCAGAGACCTCTATAAAACTTCTAGGATAAAAAAGATGAAGAGAAGATGTGAAAGAGAACCCCATATTCAAATTAGATCCAAGCAAAGATATCCAACACTAAGAAAAGCAGTCAACAAAATTAACCTTTGTTAGATGAATTTTGTCCAAAGGAAATTAATAGAACAATCAGACAAAGACTTTAAGTGTATTTAAATACTCAAAGAGGAATGACATCTATTTTTAAAAGAAAATTGTGAAATAAAGAAAGCATAAATGAAAGAAGAATTGTTAAATATGAATAAGAACCAAATAGAAAAGTAAAACCTATAAAAAATATAAACTCTAGACAGGACATAGATGAAGATAAAAGTAGTAAATGTAGGGAAAGTAGTAGTGAAAAAGTCACCCGAAATATAGCCACAGTCAGAGTTGAGGGCATACAAGATAGATTGAGAAGCTCCAATTTACATCTCGGAGAAGTCTGGAAAAAACGGGCATTGAGGGGATGGTAAAGAAGCAATATTTGAAAAGATAGTAACTGAAAAAAATGGACTTTGAATACTGAGTAGAATAAATAAAAAATTAAATCCACGTCTATTTATTCTGTAGTGATATTATAGAAACTCAAGGAGAAAAAAAGATAATATTGAAAGTTACCAGAAAGGAAAGAGAGATTACTTATAGAGGAATGACAATTGCATTGATGTTAGATATCTCAAGAGCAACAATAGATTCCCGTAAACAGTTGAGTGGTTATCTTCAAAGATCTGAAGGAAAAAAATATTAATCTAGAGTTTTATACCTAGCTAAACTAGCATTTAGCAATGAGTTAAAAATAAAGGAATTTTTAGAAATTAAACGAAAAAGAATGAAGTCTTGGACCATCATTAAAAATACTATTAAGGGTATATTATAACAAAAAGAAAATTGAGTCTTGAGTAAAGTATACAAATCAAAACACTATAGCGGGCATAGAAATAAATTGATTGAAATGCAACTATTATAAAAATAATTAGATCTGGAGATTAAAATAAAGGTTAAATCAAAATATTAATCAAGACAATGTTATGGGAGAGGGAGTATTGATTAGATAGTTAAAATGTGCTAAGACTCCTGCCTGTTCAAGAGGAAGATAAGATACTAAAAATCTTTACACTTTGAAACATTTACAGTTAAATGTTTATGGTAAAGCTTTAGGGTAATCCTGAACTGAAATTGGAATCTATAGCTTTCAAATAAACAAAGAGGTAAATATAGAATATAGAAGATCTTATCAATTTAAGAGAAGCAAAAAAGAAGAAAAAAAATAAAGAAACTAGGAAAGAAGATAAATAGAAATTCTAAATAAAATGGAAGAAATAAATAAAATAGAATAGTAACCACAATAATTGTAAATGGATTAAATGTATTTTCTAAAAATCAGAGATTATCAGATTAGAATTTTTAAGTATCCAGCTGTAAGCTTGTTTTCAAAAGATACACATTGGCCAAACCATGCAGAAAGTTAGAAATAAAAGGGTGGCAAAACATATACCAGGAAATGCTAACCAAAAGAAAGGTGGTATTAGAGTATCAAGGGGCAGATATAAATAGTGATCTTGGAAAAATCATAATGAATTTACTAGAAAGCAATGTAGGATTTCTGGGCAATATTGAGTACTCATTTGAGAACAGTAGTAATCATGGATTTAAAGTGTGATCAGTCAACTCAGTGTATTATTTTCTCCGTTAATTTTAAACTGCCCCAGGACCATTGTAGCCTAAGCTAATAGTTGGATTTAACCATCTTGAGGTTATGCTAGGCAAGTTTGGCATGAAGAGAGAGAGCAAACAAGTTGAGAATACTTGTAGGCTGTGTTTATAATAATCGGCCATAGAATTGATGATAGGTAAAGAGAAAAATGAGGACATGTGAGAAGGTGATAAGTAGAACAAAACAAAGCAAACAAAAAATAAACAAGCAGGTGAGATAAATTGATTGGAGGAGAAATACTAGAAAAAGTTGGCTGGAAAAATTAAACTGGCGATTGGATCATATAACAATTAAACTCTAGACTTGAAAAGTGGCAATGGCAAGGTCTAGGCTGTGACCATTGTAAAGTAGCCATGAGAGGTGGAAGAACAAATCATCAGAAGTGGAGAAGTTAAGGAACTCAAAGAGCAGAGCTATTAAAGTCACCAAGAATGATGACAGAACCCAGGGTAAAGGGAGCAGGGTGAGTTGGATGCTACAGTGTTCAGTGAATGAGTAATGGAAAGATTGTTGATAATAACAACAAAATGGGAGAAGGATTATGTAGTCTAAAGGAATGAGCATCCAAAGAACTATAGTTTTTATAGGATAAGGAGGAGGAAGGGCATGGAAGTAGCAATGGGAAGCAAGGAAGCCAACTTCCTTATCTTTAGGGTCTGAGCTATGTAGACAGTGAGAGAAAAAGCAAATGCCACTATTGAGTGCAATGAGAAAAACCGCATCCTCAGGGCCAAGTAGGTTTCATTTAAGGAACCGAGATTAACTGAGTGTTTAAAGAAGAAAAGGATTTAAAGGAGTTCCAGAAAGGTTAGTGGAGGAGGCATATATTGGGTCAGATAATAATAATTGGGTCAGACATTAATAATAGCACTAACGTTGTTTATTGTCTCCCCGCAACTCCTACCCTCACTAGCATAAACTTCATGAGGATAAGGATTTTTGTCTCTTTTGTCTACTGATGTATCCCAAGGACTATAACAATGCCTGGAACATCGTAGATGCTCAATAAATATTTGTCGAATGACTAATGGTAGTTAATAATTATTGAGCACCAATGTACCAGGGTATTGCTAAGTGCTTTATGTGTATTATTATTACCACCCCATTTTATAGATGAGGACTTTGAAGCATGGAGAGGTTAAATAACTTGCCTAAGTTCATGGGGCTAGCAAGTGGTAAAGCTGAAGTTCAAACACACTCTAGTTGTAGTTTGGCTCTAGCGCTCCTGGATTCTTAACCTCTAAATCACCCACCTCTCTCCATGGTTGGTGGACATACAGAACAATATCAAGATAAGATAAGAGCGCAGGTGATGACAAATGACCAAATAGCAATGGTGTTAAAAGTTAAACAATAAATATTACTACTGATTTCAAAAGCTAGTCTAAAAGGTAGTGTAAGGCATTTGCTGCCCCTAATGTCATATACTCTTTTTCGTCTCCCACTGTGACATAGGCACTCTCTATCTGTTTCAATTCTTTTCGTTTCCTTTCTCCATACCGTCACCGCTGCCACCCCATCTCCCTTCTTCGTTATTTTTAGTTCCACCTGGCAAACCCTCAGCCTTTTCCACTAACTTTTTCAAGGGCAGTCAGGCGCATTGGAACCAAGATTCTAAGCATGTGATATTGACACATCGATCTTACAGCAGGCCTTGGGATCACCACGCTGACTCATTGTCATACTGATTCCAACTACATACTCATTGTGGGAGTGCCCTTTGAAGTGCTGAGATTCTGCTGGCCATCTTATGAACAGCTCATACTGTGAAGTAAAAAACGAACTGAACATTCATTCCAACATGGGAGGAAAACCAAGAAAGAAAATGAGTATGTGTAACTGGGCAGAGGAAGCCTGGGATAGTGTCACTGTTTTTGCGTTGAGCCTCTGCATCATATCCCTCAGTGAGATATATGCTCCCTGGGATCAGGGCATGTGGAAGGTCTCAATAAGCACCTGGTTAATTGGACTGAAGGTCAGTACCCACAGTGCGTTGGTGCTATTATATCTGCTAAGTTTCCTTGGTTGCATGTAGCAGAAACACCTCTAGCTAACATAAGCTGAAGAGAATTTAAAAGGATATTGAGGGCCTACAGGATTGAGGAAAGACTGGAGAACCAGTCTCAGAAATAGGCAAGAGGTGATCAAGCTCCAAGAAGCTAGAAGGCAGGACTCAACAAGGGACCCAAAAGTCTGGTCAGGATGCTTCATTTGGAAGGGACGACATTCCCAGAGTTTCCATTCTATTTGTCCCTCTGCTCAAAACTCACTCACATTACATTAAGGGAACATCTGTTTGGCCTAACCTAGGTCACAAACCTCCTGATGACTCTATCCACAGACTATATGCTACAGGGAAGAAATTATCTCCAAAAAGGAAAACAGGCTGTTGTTAGGAAGGGGAAATGGGTGATAGGTGTTCTAACACAACAAACACTCACAATTCCCAACTCCTCTGTGGATATTTAAATATAAGAAGACACAGAAACATCTTCTCTCTGCTGTCCTATCAGATTCAGTCGTTGCTTGTTCTAAATAGAAAGGCATCTTTTAGTACCAAGCCAGGCAAGCTTTGACATGATTATCAATATCAAATGATATTTCTTTAAAAAGAACTCTTAAATTTACTGTCACATAAATGGTTCTTGGTATATAAGTTACCCTTTGTACAATTTTGTCTTCCTCTGTAATTAGAGATTATTGTAAAAATAAAATTCCTGACTTGTTATTGATTTAGATCCTTATAGAACTTTTTAGTTTTATTATTATTATTATTGCTGAAAGGGAAGACAGACTCTCAATGAAAAGTACTATTGTTTCAGTTCTTCTAGACTTAGCCTGTATCTTGGGATAAAATATATTTTAATTAAATATTTTGAGTGAGAACTTCATATATATGTTCCCTTTGATAAAATTTGTGTCTATGGCAGTTATTTTCTTAATCATCCTTTTTATTTCTCTATCTAGTTATTACTTTTGAAGTATTTTTGCTGCATGATCTTATTCTATTTCTCAAATGAGTAAGTAGAAGTATTTTGTCCTCATTTGATTCATGTAGAAACTGATTCATCAAAAGATTGTGATCTACTCAGAGACGCATAGCTAGTTAGTCAGTCGTAAAACCAGGCCAAGAATCAAGATGTCTTCACTTCTGGTTTGATTATTTAAGTCAGGGATCTCAAACTGATGCTAGTACCACACTTAAATCTTGGTAAGGGGGAGGCCTTGCCTTGGACCCTATTCTTTAAAGGACCTCACTTTGGTCCTTATCAATACCCATGAGCCAAAGAAATCTGACCGCCCAGAGCATATGCTCTTCCTTCTAGACCACAGTGGTCCCAGGACCCCAGAATTTCCTGTCAAATGTCTTCAAGCCCATTTGTGTCTGTCCTCCCAAGGGGAGACTGCACCCTTGATGTGGACACCGCTAAACCAGAGGGACAGCCAAGGGGTGGCCATTTGAGGGATATGAGAATAGCCAGAGCTGGGACTTGTGGACTAGAGTGTCCACATAGGTATACGAGGTCCTGGTAATGCAGGATGGAGCCAAGAGTGGGAAGAGAAGGGCTGAGGGCCAGGAGCCAGTTCTCTCCCTGCTGCCCCATTTCCATGAGGAAGTCCAAGATGTCCCAGAACTCTGAGTACACACCTGGCTTCCAGGTCCTTAGGAAGGAATCTTTTTTCATTGTAGGAAGACAAAATATATTTCATTTAACAGTTAATGAGCTTGACTTATACTTCTTCAATATTTAGATGATATGTGGGCCTCCATTTGGATTCTTGCCCCAGGTTCTGCAAATGTGAAGGGTGGGCTTGCAGTATGCCAACATATTTTGTTTGGCTAACATGCTAGGGAGGTTTTTTTGTTTTTTGTTTGTTTGTTTGTTTGTTTTTTCTAACATCTTGAATTAGTTTCCAACATTTGGGAGATTTCATATAAGAATAGAGTTTTCTGGTTTCTCTTTTTAGCAAAACATCAAAAATCATGTCATTTAGGGCCCGCCTACCTGTATGGTGGAAAGGGTCTGGGGCTGTGTAATAACTGTCTGCTCTAGAAGGGGCAGATGTTTTCTCATTGGCCACAGTTCTCACCTGTCTCCCTCACTCATTCTGGCGACCTTTTTGGCCCATGGGGACATTTGAGTTTGTCACCCCTGATTTAAGTCTTTCATTAGATATGTCCTTTCTACGTAAAGCCACCATGCTAACATATTGAATACATTTTTTGCCTCTTCTCTCCAACTTCCTCCAAGAAAATTGTCCCTTTTTTCATGAGCTAAGTATAAGTCTCTAAATTTCAATTTGGATAAATGCGTATAATTTTGGCATCCTATTCCCCAACTTCTGAATCTTGGGGAATCATTAAAACAACAGCTAGGAATTTCAAGAGAGCCGTGTCTCAGCAGGGAAACCCCCTCTTTCACCAGGCCATGCGAACTGGAAACCTAATGGAATAGATTTTCTCACTTTGACCCTGGTGAGGGAGGGAGATTTTTGATACCGACAAAGAGCTTTTGTTCAGGTTTGTGTCAGGATAAATCAGCTTGCTCCCCTGTATGGCCCCTTACTCTTCCAGGCTCATCTTCCCCTTCTGCTCCAGAGGAGCCCCCTGCCCTTCTTCCCTTGTGCATGGGGGCTACAGCCCTCAGTGGCTTCAGGTCTCCAACATTCTACCCCCTCCTCCACCCCGCCTCTCAGTCTGGAAAACAGCTTTGCAAGTTAACCTCCAGGGACATTCACTGGGTTTCCAGCGGGGTCCCCAGCCCCACAGGCTGCCAAAATAGGCTCTTTACACTCCATAGATGGGAGAGAAAAATCTGCTTGTTCGGTTGCAACTGTCAAGCAAGGGACGTGCTGAGCTCAGATAGAAATAGCAGCAGGGTCAGGGCAGGGCAAGGCCTCAGCATTTCATTAGCTCAGCCTGCTAAGGGTGATTAAATGCACACACTGGCCCATGAATGGGGCCATGGAGGGCAGCCACAGAGCGCAGCACAGAAAAATCATTCTTTGGCCGCTGTCAGCTAGCTGAATGGGACTTAATTATTGGGCTAATGAGAACTGATTTTCATTGTTTTAATTTTGGGGAAGGGGTGAGAAAGGAGGGACTTTTTTCCCTTATCCGGGTCGAAGGATGCTAAACTGTGGCCTCCAACAGGGCCCCACATCCTCCAGGCTGCTGTTGGCTAAGCCTCCTTCGATAGCTGTTTTTCACAGATGCAATAAGAAAGGGTGTTAAGGCTTGTCTTCTGTGTCGGTGTTTCTTTTAGGCCCTGTAATCCTGGCAGAATGTGTCCTTGTAAGATCATGTCTGTGCTGGCATCTGTCCCCAGCAGCTGTACCAAAGTAATTCTGACTGACAGAATCCACTAGACAGATCTGTCTGTTCTCAGCCCCTTCCAAGTGCTTCCAGGTCATGAGTGAATCCCATCTTGTTCCTTTGTTTTGTTTTGTTTTAAATACAAGATCTAGAGAATTCAAACAATCTTCTCAGGTCAAACATAAGAGAAGAATTCTGAGTTTCTTGCACTCATTTTGAACTCAAGATGCTAGGGCCCCACTGCAGACCACACTGCAACAGAGCGGGTATTATCAGAACTCTTTAAAAGCAAGAAATCCTTGACAATTGATATAAGTTCTGATCCCATGGACCATGAAAGTCATTAATCCATCTCTCCCTATTCCATTTGATTCACCTGCCACCACTCCAAGATCTTGCTCTTCATAAGAAATGAGAGGATTTTTTATTCTTCGACTTGATCACTCATTTCTCTGTATGATACCTACTGTTAACTGGATGGTCAAACAATAAGTATTTGTAAACGTGGGTTTAGCATGGTTCTAGGTTCTGTGGAAATACATAATTTTACATTCCTCCAGAAAAAGTCAGCTAGAGAGACCCGAAACGATTAGTGAAACACATAAGGGGCCCTAACTGAATGTGCAACTCTGACTAACCTGGAGGAGAAAGAGAGGGTGGCTTTAAGAGCAGAGAAGGAAGCTTTATGAAGCTGATGGAGGCTTTCGAGTGCTCCAAGGTTGAGTAGAATTTCAACCAAGAGCAAAGGGTTAAATTGTATGATGCGTTTGAGAGACAGAAACAGATATTATTGGAATGAAGAATACATATGAGGGATAAGATTTAAGATAAAAATCTTAAATCTTTACAGAGTCCGGCCAAATGATGTAGAGTTGTGAAAGCCAGAGAGTGTTTTCTTTTTTCTTCCTAACTCCATCTTTGGCCATAAAAAGTGGTGTCTGCTGCTTTTGTTCTGTTTTCATTTTCATTCCCCACTTCTCCCCTCCCCGCCCCCACCGCCAAATGCTTTAAAGAGAAAGGCAGAAGGGAAGAGGGCATGCCCTCCTTCATGGAGCACAGAGAAGGAAACGCTCTTTGATGATGCAGGGTTTCTAGGTTTAGGCTCAAGACCAGTGCTGCTTCCTCTCTCAGGGACTGCCAGGCAGTATTCTTCAGGGAATTCCACAGATCCATACCCTGCCCAATTTAGTTTAGCCTCTTCTTTTCTGGAAGACCTGACAAGATATAGGTTGAGTTTTTCAAATCTGTCAACTGAGTTCTCTGTGGCAAGAAATAGATGGCTAAGGAGAACTGGCTGTAATAGGTTAATGGTCTACCTGGCCCCTTTCCAAGAAGAAAAGCCATAGTCCTTCCCAGAAGCCACATTCTATATGCACAATCTTGATAGAATGTGTCTGCCTCTCTGAATTAATTAATCATGCCTGTCAGCAGTGGGAATGGCCTCTCCAGCTGAAACAGTGGCTACATCCCTCCTGATTAAAGAATCCTTTGCCTTGGAAACCCATGTAGGTCAGAGGGGAAAGTTGAGTCTGGCTGGCATGAAGGATTCTTAGAGTATATTTTCTCATCCCTGAAACCTGCTCTGCGTTTTTACGTCACTCAACTAACTTTGCTTATTGCACAACTATATTGTCAGTGTGATCCTTTGCGGCCTTGCCTGGGCCTAACACCGTTCTTTTCTGATAGAAGAGACAACTGGCAGAGTGGAATTTGTTGTAATAACAGCTCTTAGGATTTACACCTTTTGTTTCAAGATCTCCAAGCATTTAAAAATGACTGGACATGTCTTTTCCTCTCCAGTCTATCTTCCACACAGCAACCTGTGGCATCTTTCTGAAAAGTGAACCTAAAACCATCTCTCCCTGTACTGATAATGACACCTTCATTGGTTCTCTATCATCTATAGAAGCAGTCTCTAAACATTTCTTTATTAAACCCTCTAAGAGTAAACAATTTTTGAATATGTACTCCCAATATATGTATATTTATTTTTACATTTTATATGCTTATTACTTTACTAATACATTATGCACATTATAAAACATACACAGAATTACATTTTTTAAAGGATGATAGAAAGATGAAGTAAGAAATAGGTTAAAGTGTCTTGCTAATTGTGTTGGCTTCTTCGTACTATCATTAATATCACACAATACAATAAGTATGTCAGGCAAAGTTCATCATAAATGATGGTGGATGTAAATTCATATGTCTAATAGTTCTCTTAGAATTTTCTAATGTTTTTGGCTTGACTTCTTGTCACATCTGAAAGTTTGGTCATTGTTTTCAAATAGAATATGGCTGAAAAAAAACTTGTTCTAAGAGGAGTGTCACTGCTACTATCCTTGTTATTTATCTATGTTTATACTACTAATATTGCCTTTGATCTGTTATTTTTATGCAAGAATATTTTTAGTCCCCTGTCCATTTTGTGTATGTTAGATTAAGCTAGATAATATGCATAATCCAGTGACCAAGAACATGTAAACTGTAGTGGCTCACATTGTTCAAAGCTCAGGGAAGAATGGGGGCTAAGCACACCACTATTGACCCCTCTGCACTGTGCAAGAGTGCTTCATCTCATGAACCATCTATGACATGTGGCCATTTGCCATGGATGGAGTGAGGACTCCATTGTCAGTGTGTACATTTAATATTATAAAGCCAAATTTCTTATTTCTTAGAGAAAAATAAAGTTAAAATTCTAATAATTTCTGCCTGAATCCTAATGGATCATCTTGTGTAACTCTGGGGTGTGCATCCCTTTTGGAAATCAGATGTCTACAAGATTCATTTCAAACACATTAGCATTCACTTAAAGAACCTTTCTCTGTCCAACCTCAGCCTATCTTTCCAGCCTCCTCTTCCATTGTTTCCTGTCATGTATCATTGAGACTTCCCATTGCTTCTAAAACATGAAATATCCTTTAATAACTCCACTCCTTTATACTTACTATTCCAGCCAACTGGAATGCCTGCCATCCTCCCATCCTCTACTTCGCTAATTCCTAGTCAACTTTGAGTATTCAGGTTAAATCTTTGAAAGACCCCATTCCCTTAGACCAGAGCTCGGCGAACTTTTTCTGTAAAAGGCCAGAAAGTAAATATTTTAAGTTTTGTAGGCCATACTGTCTCTGTCACAACTGCTCCATTCTGCTGCCATTGTAGTACAAAAGCAGCTATAGACAATACACAAATAAACAAATGAACATGGCTGTGTTCAAACAAAACTTTCTTTACAAAAATAGGTGGTAGACCAGATTTTGCCCTACAGCTTTAGTTTGCCAACCCCTGCCCTAGAGAGTTTGTCACTATTCTAGTGTCCCCCTCCTAGCTTTTTTGCCATGATGGTCTGTTTAAAAGCATATCTTCTCTAAAGCACTGAATTCCTTGAAGTCAAGGACTTTTATTCTTATTCCCTAGAAGCTAGGGTCTGGGATCTAGAAGACATTCATTTAAGGCATGCTAATGATTATCAAGCCTCTTCATGGTGTTCTTGATGAATAAGTTAAGAAATATTATTTTATTGGATATAAGATTGAATGGTTTACTTCTAAGAATTATCTCAAATAAAAGATTATATGAAAATTCTAATAGAGATTAAAGAATTTGGATTGAGTTGGAAGTAAGCTTCTAACAGGGCAGTCGTTGTCCTGCTCACCTGACCACCAACATTCATGTCCCTGTCACATTGTTTGGCCCACAGCTTCAATAGAACCTGGAGAATCACTTCATTTTCTACCACACAAACACTTTAAGGCCAAAATCTTCCTGTATATATATGTTGCTTTTCAAAGCAAGTTGCACATTTCCCATTTCAACCGAGGCATGTTAAATGACTTGCCAGTGAACGGTATAGCTGGGACTTGGACTCTGGTTTTCTGATTCACAACGCAGCTTCTTTCACTATACCAGACAGCCTCTCAGGTAATTAGACCAAAATGATACAGTGCAAAATTAATTCGAAGAAGAAATTAATCTCATTTGAAATTCCAAAGAGACCTTAGGACAATGTATGTGAGAATACCAGTGGTATTTTGTGGAGCTGGCCCAGTGGAAGAAGTGCAGACACCCTGCCAAGTTTGCACAAGATACGTAAATCTCAAAATCAATTTAACTAACCTTCATTTATCTTGGAAACAAAATTTTAGACTAGAACTTGGCTTGAATGAAGAGATTCACACCAAGCCTGCATCCCCGCGACTCTTGTAAAATGTTTCACGAACCCCAGTGTTGAAGACCTCACTGTTTTGTTTGACTGTGAAGGCCGCCTACGTATACTTGCTGCCAGTAGAAGGTTAATACTGACTCAGAAGCAAGAGGACCACTGACTGAATCACCACCACTTACTACACTCCTCTGCTCTGTATTCCTTGGAAACCTCTTGCCTCAGTTTGGGCTTGAACCAACCCACTTAGAAGGAGAGAGAGCAATTTTACAGCCCCGCATGGAGTGACTCCAAGCCAATCCTATCTATTTCCAAATGATCTGACGCAGCGAGTGGATCATATTTCCTTTGGAGGCTTGGCTGTGGACAGTTGGGTTGGCGATATTAAACCAGAGTGAATAAAAAAGACTGTCATGAAAAATCTGAAATGGTCCCTAAGGACAATTAGTCCTAGACTCTAGGACTAATGAAATACTCAGGTCAGGGGTGGGGTGATTTCTGGGGAGACTGAAAAAAGAAAGGAGGACGAGGTGACCATGTGTGAAATTCGAACGAATCAACAGTGATTTGGGAAAGCCAGGCAAATTGGCACATGCCCAGGATATGTTTCTGAGAACAGGCACCAAGCCTAAAAAAAGTCACAAAATCTACCTCTTATTTTTATTCTTACCTTTAATCAGATTTTTTATTAGAATTCTTTATGATTGGTTCCCTGTCTACTTCCCCCACCCCAGTCCCATCCTGCCAAAGGAGGCAGGGATTCAGTGTATTTGCCAAAGACCAACAGACCCTTGTCTTCAATTATTCTGGTCTTAGGGAATAATGATCAGGGAATTCCAAAAATGAGATGTGGAAACAGCAGAGACGTTAAATTTCATTTAAGGTCCTTGGAAAGAAACAAGTATCCTAGGTTGCTAGGATGGAAATGGAGCGGGTTCTTCACAGATCCTATGAAGGAATAAACTGAGCCCTAGAACGAACTTCCAACCCAGGGAAGTTTGTGTTCACATGTATACAGGCAGATCTTTGAGCACCAGTTTCCATGGGCACGTATCTGCTTCATTGTTCTCTGCTTTGGTTGTGCAAATATATTTCAAAGTCAAAGACTAGTGACAAAGTTGGGCTCTTTGAGGATGTTCCTTGAGCAAGAGAAAGTGTGTGCCTCTGGCTGTTTCTTTGGCAATGAATGTCTTCACACTCCTGCTTTTCATTTAAATATTTTGGCCACAGGAGGTTTTTTTTTATTTTAATCAAGAAACAATCTAAAAGGACAACAATTACTTCCTTTTGCCTCACGATCCTCACAGCCAACCTAACTGGCATTTTTTAGGTGCCACTGTCTACCACGCATTTTTTTCAGAATGGAACAAGATGCCCTTGCCCTTCATGCCTGAGCAGTCTAGCAGGAAAGACAGTCAAATATAAGTATCTGGGGAAGAAACAGCGTGAGACACACTATGGAGACTCAGGCGAAGGAGCATTGTAAAGAAACTTCACCAAAGAGCAGATGTCAGAAAGGGGAGAGGGCATGACTATAAAGGGGACCCTACCCATCATTCATCCATCTGCACATTGATTCGCCAAACATGAATTATCTGCTTGTTATTTGCCAGGAACGAGTGGCTTGTGATTCAAAGATGAATAGGACATGGAGCATAGAGTAAAAGGGAGGCAGGAGGAGGGAAGAGGTGGTAGAAGAGGAACTGAAAAATTGATTGGGCCAGATCGGCAAGGGCCTTGTACGCCAGCTGAGGAGTGTAAACTTTGTTCCATAGGTGATGAGGAGCCTTCGAATTTCTTTACGCAGGAGGTGGCACCGATATCCACCCCACCCCATTATTTGCCATCCCAGGCCCTAACTTGTTTCTCTCATAGCACTTACTACAACTTAGAAATATTTATCCACTTGTCTGTTTAGTACTTGTTTCCTGTCTGGCTCCCCAACTGGGATGTGAGCCCTGTGAGGACAATGACCCTGCTGGTCATATTCACTCTGTTGTATGCCCAGTTCTGGGCACAAAGTGGGCCCTCAGCAAATATCTACTAAATCAGATCTGTGTGTAGACAATTGTCTACTGTTTGTCGAGTGGAAGGAAGTCCAAGGCTGGGAGATCGGTAGGAGCGATTATAGTAGCAGAGAGATGCGAAGAGCCTGATCTGGGGCAATGGTGGCACAGATGGAAGGGAGAGAGATTTAAAGGACTCACTGGAGTTAACACTGACAGACTTTGATGAGGGAGAGGGAGGGGTCAGAGGTGACTCTGAGGTTTCCACTGGGATGTCTAAGTGGCTGGTGATATCATTGACTGAGAGAGAAAGCATAGCAGAGGAACCTGAGGAGGGGCCTGTCGTGGGAAGCAGGAGAGCGTAGATAATGAGATCAGTTTTGGACACGTGTGATTTGAGACAACTGTAGAATGTCCAACTGGAGATGTTCAACAGATGGTTGGAAATATATGTGGGCAATTCAGGGGTTGGCTTGGGCTGAATGAAGCCAGCAGAGAGTAAGGTTGTTCAGGAGAGCAAAGTTTGACGAGAAAACAGAAGCTCGCACCTGGAGGAAACACCATTTAACGGGAGGGTAGGAAACGGGAGCCAATGGAGGAAACAGTAGGTGAGGTCTACACAGTAGGAGAAGAGAGGGGGACTCCTGTCCACTCCTGAGAAATATGCGCCCCATCTAGGATGGAACAATGGGAATAGGAGCTGTCATCTTGTGTGACTAACTCTGCCCGTTTCTTACCATTTTAATGGCAAACGGAAGTCTTAGCAGTTCTGGGTCACTGTGAAGAACAGAAACATATCTGTGTAGCTTATCAGGACTTTCTCCTCTAATGGACCCTGACAACGGGGCCAGATTTAGTCCTGCACTGAATGGAGCGCTTATTTGAGGATGTCCTCAGCTTGGAAACATTTTTCAGGTGGGCAGCTACAACTCAAACACCAGTAAATCCTGCTTTTTATCACCTCCTACCATGAATGGCTCATGTGGACTAGACAGTTGCCTAACAAATGACCCCACTTCGTTGTCTGGGTTCAAGTTCCAGCAGGCTTATTGCAGATAATGGCTGGTTCCAGTTTTCCCAAGGGAGGTGTCTTCCTCTGGGGGCTGGTTCACATGCTAGTGCTGATCTTGACCTCCTCTCAGCATTCAGCTCTTTTTCTTTGCATTCCCTGCCACATCTAATCCTATTTCTATGGACACCTCATTCTGCTTTCTTTCTAGCCACCCTGCCTACTAATACAGGCCAGAGATTTCCATACTTATTGTAGTCACTGAAGATGTTGTAGAAATGAAATGAAAACTTAAAGAAAAGCCCAGGACACAAATAGACCAAAATGGAGACGGCTTGGCTAACAGGGGGAGAGTAGAGATCTAGGAGTGCCCCTCACTCAGCATCCTAGAGCACCAGGGCCCTGTGAGCCTCTGCAGCGGGAGAAACAGCGCCGGTCTCAGAGTCTGCGGGCCTAGATTCCTTAGACCAGTCTCTTCCTCTGTCTCTCTTGTATTTAGGTCCCTCCTGGCTCTGAAATTCTCTGATAGAGTGGCTGTGGGTCATGAGTCTCCACTCTCTTTTCCTGGGAATGTTCCCTCCTAGGAAAAGAACAGACCAGACTGGAACAGAGTGTTGGGACACCCTGACACAGAACATGGTCCCATCATTCCTGTCCTGGTCACTTCCAGAGCACCGTCGTCCAGACTTTCAGGCCTTTTATTATGAATGGAGTCATTCAGTCTGTGTGGATTGACCTGAGCTTCCCTGGAAAAGGCTGCTCGGGAAAGGTACTCACAGGCATGGGTGTTCCATCCCCAACACACACACACACTCACACGTACGCACACACACGCACGTACATACATTCACACACGCGCGCATACACTCACACACACTCACACACACAAAGTGAGTGAGAGAGAGAGTGAGAGAGAGAAATTCAATTTAAGGGATCATGTCATGGAGGCCTCAACAGTATTTTTTGGGAGTGGGGGCAGAAGGAAGAAAGGGAGAAGCTTTCTAAAGTTGACATCATACTCATATTCATTTTCATTCTCTCTCTCTCTCCGTGTGTGTGTGAGTGTTAGTTGCTCCATCTCTCTCTTTTTCAGGCTGACATGCTAGGCCTTCCTCACCGCTCTCCCACCTTCCTTTAGTGCTGGGTGAATCCTGTCCATCACCCGGCCTGCTTTCCCGCTGTGGCTCACCCGGGTGCCCAGCCCAGCCCAGCCCAGCCCCACTGCATACTTTTCCTCAGCTCATGCGTCATGGCTATTCATCTTGTTTAGTGCTGGCTTGGCTGCAGTTGCTGTAAATATGGTAATTTTAGACTCACTGATTGGAAAGGGTTGCGGGGCAGGGAGGAGAGCAGTTTGGTTTACTCTGTTGGAGCTGATTCCATGCTGGTTCTTCTACTCTCTCTCTCTGTCCCTTGTCTCCGAGCTTGGCCCCAGCAGCCCCCCACCTCCACCCCCATCCCCATTTTTGTCTTCAATCCTGACTCTGCTTAGCCTGGGAGGACTGAGAGGAACGGAAGAGACATGTCTAGGCTCTCCGCCTGGAGAACTGCAGGTTCTCACAGAGCACCCTGAGTGGCCAGAAGTGTAGCCAGCAATGCATGGGGTGGGGGTCCTGACCCTGCCAAGACAATGCTGAGAGCAGGAGGCCCAGGGATTAGCCCCCCACCCAAGGCCGTGTTCAGGAGGCACATTGAGGATGAAGTGGGGGCCGCTGGGGGCCTCTGACCCCTCCAGAGCTCTCTCCCCTTTCTGTTCTTTCCCTTCTGACCTCCCCTGTGGGGGGCTGTCACTCCCAAGGGCCTTAGGCAGTGCTCCCAGGGTTGTCAGCTAATCCTTCCTCCCACCCTTTTGGTGCTTAAAGGCGTAATTTGCATTTGATTAAAGTACCCCTGAACAGTCGGTGGATTCAAATCTCCAGGGAGCAACTGCGAGGCTGACATTTCTGGCACTGGGAGTTGGGGTGGGAGCTGAGAGAGTTTTGAGCCCAGGGCTAAGTCAGGCCCTTCAAAAGCCTCCAGATATGCTTCCAGCTGTCTGTCCCGCCTCCTCGGGACAATCCCAATTCCAGGGCATTGAGCCGGGTTTGGAAGAGTCCCAGTTTTTGAGCCACCGTCTATAAGTCATAGAATGTTCTAGCCCAGGAGCCAACTCAGATTTCTTTGAACCTAAAATGCCCAGTTGATGGATGAGAAGTGACTTGTGCCAAATCACCGGGTCAGGTAACCACAACATCGTTAGCCCATATCTGGTTCTTAGTTCGTGCCCTGGACACATCTTTATAGAAGTTTCCAGAAGAAGGAAAGAAGGGTCTGCTAGGTATTTCCTTGTTACTGATTCCTGGAGGAAGCCACAGCACAATCTCCCTGCTTCCCCTTCTGCTATGTGTTGAGCTGATGTTGCTCAGCTCTGCTTATAAAGGGAAGCTCGCCATCTACAAGACAGCCTATGAAAGTGCTGGATGGTTCTGACTGTTGTCTAATCACTCTTTCCTGCTGCAGGCCGTCCTGCTGTCCACCAGCATCTGTTTCATTTGTGGAGTCTCTGTGGGATGGGAGGGTCTCTGAAGGGGAGTATAGGCGGTCCTGCTTTGGGAACAGAGCTGGTGGGATTTGGATGTCTCCTTAGGGTGCAACGTGGAGAAATCTTTTCACCTCTCTTCAACAGGCCCTTCCTGTGTCCAAGCTACAGAGTGGTCCCTTCTGTCCCATGAAGTGTTTAGCCACCACGCACTACATTTGTTTACTTTTCCTCCTAGAAATATGGACACAAAGGCATTTTATTCACTTCAAGGCAATGCGTTTTTTTCCTGGAGGACTGTTAAGTTATACAGCAGTTATTGGGGTGGGGAAGTGTTAAGTGGTTATTCATGGAGTTTCTCGTGCTAAAGATGCATTGCAATGAAATTGCACTGGTTTGGGCTAATTCAGGTTATGGTCTAAGGAACCTCAGGCATCAAGCATCCCCAGCGAAATAGTTTTATTATTCTCCATCCCATAGCGTAAATCAGAATCGCAGCTAACAAAATCTTCCCTAGGAGAGGTGTGGGCAGGTCTACTTTGAAAAATAGATGGGCCTCACATATAAACAGCATGTTGCCTGTTGGAATGTAAATGGCATCGGAGCACTTAGAAGCAGTTTCTTCTTTTAGTGGATTAAAAATTTCCCCCGAAAAAAAATGTCTCACAGAATTTGCTATGTACACTCTTCCTTCATATGCAGTATGGGATTCCATAGCAGCCAGCCCCAGTGGGTCACAACTCTGCAAGTTTTGCTGCAGCCAATTCATCAACAACGCTAGCAGTGATCTGTGCTCTGGAGAGGCAGTGGCAGGGGGGCAGGGGTTGTAGGTCCAGGCTTTCTGGACAAATTTGAAAGTAACAGCACATCAACGACAGAAGGAGTTGCTTCCAAAATCTTCAAAAATAGTTAAGGAGAAGGCGTTTAAAACCATGAGGCCTTTCCAGTCTCACCCCTTGTCCTTGAGGCCAAGGAGCATATTTACCGCCCCGTGGAGAACTGAAAGAGTGCCTGACGGTGCGGTAAACGCTCAGTTATGATTCGTTATGATTTTATAATCTATCCTTTGATTATATAATTTTAATTATATTGTATATAATTTGATTATATGATTTTATAATCTCTCCTTTGTTTAGGCCACTCCTCGCTGTCCCTTTCTGGCTGGACTCCAACCCCCACCGCTCACCACCACCATCTTCACACGACGTGCTGGCCTTTGGTCTTTTTTAACTGTCTGATATAGGTCACATTCTTATATCTGGCCAGCTCACAATATTTATGTCCAGGGTTTATCTCTCTCTCCAGAATGAAAACACTTCTGGGTCAAGGGCTTTCTCTCACACTTATTGACAAGCCTTCAGCACCTAGCACAGTGTGCTGTACACAGTAAGTGCTTACTTTAGACTGTGATATCCTTAATAATAATAATAACTCTACTTTATTAAGCATTTCTCGTATGCAAGTCACTGGGGACGTCCGCCTGGAATAATCTTCATAACAAACCAGTGAGTGTTCCTATTAGTTGTTTTATGAGGTAGGAAAGTTAAGTTCAGTGGATGTTCACTTGCTTGAAATTGCGGGTAGCGAATGACAGAGCTGTGATTTGAACCCAGCTTTATCCACTCTCAAACTCAAACTCAGACTCAGAAGGGCTCTGTTATACTCCTCTCATGAAGACAGGATTCTGTCTTTCCCAAAGCTAGGGTTGCAAATTGGCAATCCGAGGGCCAAATCTGGCCCACAGATGTGTTTTGTTTGGCCCACACAGTGTTTTTTAAAAATCAGGAAATTTTACATCATCATCTACATTTCTGGCTTCACTGGAAAACCTGGGAGAGCCAGTAACCCTGAATCTCAGCGTGGCAATGCCAGGCTGCTGCTGAGAAACAGCTGTCCCCTCCTTTCTTTCTGTCCCTCCCAGACATTGTCTACACCAACTGTCCAGTTCAGGTTTTCTCCCCCAGGGTGCTGGCATTGGGGTAGGTCAATTCTTGGTTACATAGGACTATCCTACATATTATAGAATGTTTAGCGACCCCATCCCTCACCCACTAAATTAGTAACACCCTTCCTGCTATCATTTTTACCATCAGAAACACCCCCCAAACATTTCCAAAGCCCCTAGCAAGGGGTGCCACACTATCTCCTGTTTAGAACCATTGGCAGATAACCCAGTATATCACTAGTGCTGGCGCACAGTAGGGTCAATAGATTAGACTTAGAATGAAATATCCATAACTGAATGGTTCCACATGTTAAAAGTTCCCATGAAAACGGAGGCACAGAAATGAAGTAATCATAGTATTTTTAAAAATAAATTATCTGGAGCAAATTTAGCGCATTCCCTTAAACACCTGTCCCAGAGTGGAAAAAAAAATTAGTAATAACATGTTCCCATTGAGGCATTTCCATTCTGCATGCTTCAGTTCCCGCTGTAATGTTAATTGGTTATGGTTTTCTTTGCTTCTAGTCCTTACATGTAACGAGAGTTACTGTGCAGCTGTCAACCAGACACCACCCAGGAAAGGCTGCATTTAAAGGGACAGCAAGAAGAACTGAATCGCATGCAGCTTTTCTATAGAGAAGTGTTGTTTATAATATTTTTGCTTTTGTTCTAATTATTGAAATGCTACATGCTTACAGTAGACACTTCAGAATATAGTAGAGTACTAAGAGTTAGTTCAAATCACTCATAATTTCACCACCTGAAGATAAGCACTTTATATTTGTGTAGATTTTTTTCTAGTCCTTTTTTCCCCCAGGTACAGATTTGTGTTTGTTGTTGCCAATTTCGTTTGGCTTTTAGCAAGACTGGGATCACACTGCTTATAAAGTTTTCTTTGCCAACTCATGGCTGTTCCCATAATCTGTTTAACCAATACCCTTTTGTTAGACATAGAGTCGCTTTTCAGTTTTTGCTATTATAAACAGTATAGCAATCAACTTCCTTATTCATAAATCCTTTTGGGTCACTCTGATTATTTCTATAGAAACTATGATATGGCTGCCAGCAAAAGAAATCATCCCCTCCACTGCAAGACGGTGTTGGCTCTGGATCTAGAAAAGAGCGGGGAGTAAAGGGTAGACTGAGGTCTCTTAAGGAATGTCTGGGCAGGGAAGAGCCCACATTGGTGAACTTGCACCTCTTAGTGTGGCCAAAGCCAGGCTATCTGCCCAGAGTGAGGGAAGGGGATGTGGGGCTGGGAACTTGGGATTGGAGCTCTCGCTGCAGGAAGCAAACAAGGACTTAACCAAATGATGAAAATCGTTTGGCAGCATTGAGCACCCAGTCGAGGTCACAGCATGGGATTTAGTAGTAATAAAGGCCATTGGCACAGACATGCAACTCTCTCCAGTGAGGCCAGGAGACAGAAGCCAAGGTGGGGTGGGGGTAAGGGTGGGAGAATAGGATTATCTTAGGTTTGAGAAATGGCCTGACACATCCAGCCAAAGTTTAGAGGGGCTGATGAGAGCCTCATGAAAACTTTTCCCGCCCAAAATAGTAAGATGACTGTAACACCTAAGTAAAAATAGTCTTTGCAACCTAATAAACAGAACTTAAAATTTTGCCTACTAAAATGGCTTTGTAGACCCAACATGAGCTGGACGTCGACCCTGAGTTGCTTTTATAATATAATAATAACAATGAACAATTTCAACAGCACGTCACAGTTTACAAAGTGCTTTCTACCTATATTAGCTCAATCTCTTGGAGTGGGCCTTATAAAATGTATCCCCCATTTTGCAGGAAAGAACACTGAGGCTCAAAGAGCAAGATTAGTCTGAGTGCAGACGGGTAGCAGCAGTAGAATCAGGCTTCAGACCAGCGTGAAGGACAGAGGTGTGATAATTAATCCATTCTCTTGTGCCCGTCTCTTCTGTCCTTGCAAGCTGACTTTTGTTGGAAAATACACCCTACACCTGTGACCTTGACCTCCTTAGCAAGATGAATTAGCCAGGTGAGCTACCAGAAAAAGCCAGTTGTCTCTGTTTAGAGAGCAGCTCAGAGTTCTACCTATCAGGCTAGTCCTCTTCTGTGCTCGTTCCTGCCACAGGACCGTTTCCTTTGCACCTACAATCTTCTCCCTCCAGAGGTAGCCGCGGCCCATTCCCTAATCTCTTCGTTTCTTTGCTTTAATGTCACCTTCTCCTTGGCACCTTCTCTCCCCCCTTATTTTAAATTGCACCCTTCCCACTGCCACGCCCCACTGCTGACACTTCCTGCTTTCCTTCCCTGTTCCATTTCTCCCCATACCATTGATCACCTTGTAAAATGCTATACATTCTATTCCTTTTTGTTTGTTCACTATTTGTTTTCTCTACGAGAATGTAAATGCGATGAGGACAGGATTTCCGCCTGTTTTGTTCTCTGCCGTTTCCCCATATCTAGAAGATGTCTAGAACATGGCAGGTGCTCAGAGAGTAACTGCTGAATGGATGGCAGTAAAAGTGTTACAGTAAATAAAAAATCCTCAAGAGCGCCAGCACGGTGAGTGACTAGTTCCTGATAGGGAATCCATACGTGTTGGTTCCCGCTCAACATAGTTATCCGCTCAACATAGTTGTCTTTTAAAATTAAAATATTTCTGGAAGAGATAACACATTAAGCTTTGATATCCGATCCGTGAAGCAGATATTGCAGGGGAAAAACCCACACTGGCCCTCAAGGGAAGCGGGCGAGTAGCACCCTGATCCAGCCGGGGTCTCTTTGTCTGTCAAACAAGGTGTGGAGGGCGATGGAGGAACTGGGCGAGGGTGTGCAAGGTGATTCCAGTGCTGTCTATGATTCTACCAAGGTCGGAATCGGTGTGGGGAAAACAGGACACAGGTACGGAGGACCCAGATGGAGTGAGGCTCCCTCTCTTCTACCTGCTTGAGTTGCTGCCCTCTACATTAGCTGCGCAGGTGAATCCTGGGATGCTGCTCATTCACCTGTGTAGGGAAGGAAAAAGCTTTCCTTGACTCTTTTAGGGTCCCTGGCTGGGTCTGAAAATTAAACCGACAAAGACAAATTAGCAGGAGAAAAACATACACATTTATTTAATATACGTTTTCTATAACACAAGAACCTGCATAAGGGAATGAAGTCCCAAAGAAACAGTTTGATCTGAGTGTCTTTATGTTGGGTATGATGAAGAATGGGCAGTTGTCGAGGAATATGAGATTTTAAGAAACATGAGAGAAGTGTAGTCGGCTGGAGAAAACGCAACAAGGCCTGTTGGTTAAGATTTTTCTCAGCTCTCTTTATCTTCAGAGATATACCTCTAGCCATAGGGAGGGCACCTCTCACCTGAGGGTTTTACGACATCTTCCAGGGGAGAAGCCTGGGGGCGGGAATCAAAATGACCTTCCTGCTTCTGCTGTTTCCTCAGACTCCTTCAGCTTAAAATAGTCAATATGCCGAGGCGTTGTATTTGGGACAGCGTGTTCAGAACCAGATCACCTGCCAGGGGGTTGCAGAGTCCCTTCTCTTCAGTGCGGCGCTACTGAGTCACGCGTTGACATACTCATCCCTTCATCCCGACATTCATTTATTCAGCGGATATGTATTGAATGTCCACCATGTCTCTGGGGCCTTGCTGGGTCCTGGAGAAGCCGTGATGAACGAAACAGACACAGACTCATGGCTGCCAGTCAGGTAAGACCTCAAACGTGAAAGTTCATCCAGACCCATCTGATCTCTTCCGCACACCCCGGGTTTCTTACTGTTCCCTGAGAAAGCCTCATGCTTTCCTCCTTCTCTCATCCCCCATTCCATTGCTGTTCTCGGGAATCTCTGCCTCTTCGGCCCTGCCATTCCTCCCTCCTGTGTTCCCAAGCCTTACCTAGTCTCCACGCCTCAGCTCAGAGCCTTCTCCTTCTCTTCCAAGAAGCCTTTACTGGCCACCAGCAAGCATCTTCTGTTCTTCCCCAACCTCTCCTTGAACATTTTACATAAACTCCACTGTACTGGGGTCATTATCTTGACGTACATGGCTCAGCTCTTGCACCATCTAGATTGTAAGCTCCTTAAAGACAAGAATTAAGGATTAAAATTCCTTTTATCCTGGACAGAATTGCTACCATGCCCTGCACATGGAGCCCCTTAAATCATTGCTGATTAAATCAACTTCCCAGGGCAAGTCCCGGAAATGCTGCCCATGGAAGGGGCTGGTAGCAGAGGCAGTCAGCATCCCAAATGGGCCTGCCCCCTTAGGGCCTGGTCCCTAGAAACAACTCCAGTGGCCTTGGCGAATTAATATTGCTGTCAGAGGGGCTGCCCTTCAAAGGGTCCTGATAGCTCTAGTTATATGCAAAGTGGAAAAGGTAAGGAGACTGTTCTCTGCATTTCCTGCCTCACAATTGAGTGAGGACAGACAGATGATTTATTGGGCATTTCCTAGCCTCTCCTTCACCATAGGAAACCAGCCTGGGGGAAAAAAAAAGGTGCAAATTTTAAAAAGATGTGTGGCTGTTTTGGGGAGTGAGGGGGGAGAATTCTTGTATACCATTAAAGTGAAAAAAGAAAACCTTCTAACAGCAGGAACTTCGATCTAGAGGCATACTAACCATAAATTTCCGCCACCCTCTGAGAACTCAAAGCTCTTGTCCCGGTGCTGGGAGGGAGTAGGGTAGGGAGAGTGAGGCTCTGAAGTGCTGTCCTCTTTCAGCTCCCCATTTCCAGATGATCAAGCTTGGGCTTAGGGTGGTGGCAGTGTGGCCTTACCATCAGCCATCACCACGGAGGAATAGGGGGTCTAGGGGCCTTCATAACCTTTCAAGTGTTCGTTTCAGTTGGAAACAGTAAATATCTCCACCCCATTCCTCCTCTTAAGAGAAAGAGAGCTGAGAAAAGGGGCCAAGAACTGGGGGCTCAGCAGATGCAGAAGCCTGACTGACAGGCTTAGCTTCCCTGTCATCCTGTGATGGGAGTCAAGCGAGTTTCCCAGGGCCCCCTAACAAAATTCCACACACTGGTGCTTAACCGGGTGGCTGAGAATGACAGAAATTTATTCTCTCACAGTTATGGAGGTGAGAAGTCTGAAACCAACACATCAGCAAGGCCATGCTGCTCTGAAGGCTCTAGGGAAGGTGACTTCCTTGCCTTCTCCTAGCAGCTGCTGGTTGTTGGCAATTTTTGACATCCCTTGGTTTATAGAGGCATCACTCCAGTCTCTGCCTCCACCTTCACATGGCCGTCTTCTCCATGTATCTGTGCCTTCTCCCTATCTCCTCTGTCTCTGAGTCCCCTCTCTTCTTATAAGGACACCAGTCATATTAAAATAAGGGCCTACCCTATTCTAGTATGACCTCCTCTTAACTTACATCTTAGTTACATCTGCAAAGACCCTATTTCTAAATAAGGTCATATCCACAGATAAGGACTTCAATATATCTTTCTGGGACACAATTCAACCCATAACAGAAGTCAGATGTTTATTGTGTATGTCCACATTGGGAAGACTTAAGTTTCTTAACCAGTGACTCTGTGTGTGTGCGCATCTGTGATTTGCATTTATTTAGTGCCATATATATGTATATATACACAAATACTTATATGTACATGTATAGATCTATAAATACTTATAACAGTTATTTACCTATGTATACCTATAGTAGGTATTTATAGTATGTATATGAATACATGTGATTTGTATTTAATAGTTTATTTATATGATGCATATGACACTAAATATATATGACACTATATAAATACAAATGACAGGTATTATTGATGCATATGTACTATATGACATAATATAAATATATGACACTAATAAATATATATGACATTGTATATATGATACTATATGAACACAAATCATAGGAGCAATTCTGAGTAATGCCCTAATTTTATTAATCTAGAGAATAAGACTACAGAGCTGTTCTTAGTCCTTTTTCTGTGATTTTCCCACTAAAAAGATGGCGGGAAAAGTCTGTCTGTGCCACAGACACCAGCACTAGGCTGGACTCTGAAGAGGACTCAAGTGTGTGGGATAGACAGAGGTGCTAAGTGTCTGCCTGGGTGTCCCCAGTGCCACAGGGCAGCAATTCTGCTGGTGGCACAGGGTTCTTCCCTACCATGCTTCGGAGGAGAAACCCTGGGCCCAGAGACACGAAGTGGCTTATCCAGGTCCATGTGGACACAGACATTTCTAGAAGTAGAAGCGTGCTTCCACACACCTAAAGACGCCCCCTACTCACAGGGCTTCCTTCTCCATCTCCTCCTTGCCCACTTTTCTGACTAATCGCCACATTTTTCACTTGAGTTACTTCCACTGAGCATGCCCAGATATTATAGGTGGTCACAAAAATAACAGTATTTTCATTTCAAATGAGCTGAGAAATTATTTTCATGGAGGTCTTGCTACAATCCAAGTTTAAAGTACTTTATGTTCTGTTGTTCTGGAGTCGTTGGTGAGGTGGGGGCAGGGGGGAGAGAACCTTCCTTTTTCAGTTCTATAAAGGATTTTCTTTCTTTTTTTTTTTTCCCATTTTCTCAAATTCCAAACCAACTGACCAAAAGCTTAATCTCATTTTCTGGACACAACGGCCTGCCTGGGATGTCTTTAATTAATGAGCTGGAGGCTCAGGTCTCTCAGGAGCTGCTTCTTTGAAAGTGGCCTTCAGAAGCCTTGAAATGGCACTCACCCTCGCATGCACTCCTCTGCCCCAGGCAGCCTACCTGGATCTCCGCTCTGCTGTCTCTACTTTGTAAGGCTGCCCCAACTTCCCTTCTGAAAGCCCTCAGGCCTGGTTCACTCTCCATCCTGCTTGTGGGGATCATCCAGCAGGAAACTGGCCAGATTCAGGAATGCTTTTTAAATGGAGTTCTGGAGGCATTCTGCTTGGAACTTTTGCTGGGGAATGAGTGCCAAGGCCTTCACCCATCCAGGACTTCCAAACGGATTGGCAGAGATATTTCTCAGACTCCTACACCTTCCTCTGCCACTCCCCACTTCCTTTCACCCAGCCTCCCCATTAGAGAACACCAATGCCTATACCCAAATAAGCTCTGAGCTCTTTGCACAGTGCCCACTCCACAGATTCTGAGGGATAGGAGGCAGAGCTCAGTGTGACGCTGCCTGGTTCAACACACCCTAAGTCAGAAAAAAAAAGCCTAAATTGCAAACTTCAAACTTTATGCAACATCAGAATCCCTTGGGGAGCTTGTTAAAAAATGCAGGTTTCCAGATCCATGGCTGAAAATCTTACTGAGAATCTATGTTCTGGAAGTACCCCAGAGGATTCTGGTGCTTGTAGTCTGGGGGCCGCCCTTGGAGAAATATGGCTTAATTCCTGATCAGGCATGATTTCACAGGGTCTCTGCTCTGCAAAACGTACCCATGGCACTTACGGGAGGTGACTAGAAGGAAGTAAAGACTAGAGTGTGAGAGTACAGACTGAGGCACAAATATAAACCAGGTAGGTGTGGGCGTGGCCTTGGGCCTGGGGAGGCGGGTAGAGGAAGGGATGAGCTCAGGGACCAGCACAGTAGGGCTCTACATGGAAACAATGCTGAGACAGTGACTGGAGAGACATTTAAACCTTCTGCTGGGTCGGGTCTGGGGTGGGCCACCAAGCCAGACGGGAGCTGCTCCTTAATGCCATAATTCTGAGGAGGAGGCTCCTTCAGCTGCTCTTCAGAGGCAGCAGGGCATAGTGAATAAAAATCCCAGCTTTGGAATCACCCTGCCTGGGTGATTGTCACTTGTCCAGTCTCTCTGAATGAACTTGAGCAAGCTACATACTCCCTCTGTGCCTCCATTTTCCACCTGGAAAAAGGACAATCATAGCACCCACCTCAGAGGGTTATTGTGAAGATTAAATGAGGTAATACTTGCGGTATTTAACAGTCCTGGGAGCAGCGAGGGCTCAATGAACATGAATTGTCGTCTGTGCTCCCAGATGCTCCCATCTGCCTCACAGCCCATCTCCAAAGCTGTCGTCTGCAGAATCAGACCACAGGAATAATTTGGATAGCCTGCGAATGTCTTTATCTCACTGTTTCCAGAAAGCTTTTGGGTTTCACCGTTTTTTCCTCTGAAAGCTTTTGACACCCTGCAAGTGCCAGTTTGAAACAGGCTTACAACAGCATCCCTCTTCCTCACCAAGTGGCCCCACCTCACGGGACAGTTACAGCCCTTCCAGTGATACTGAAGGAACCACTCAACAGATGGGGGCCAGACCTTTGCAACTGAAAACCCCGGTTTTGAATTCCAAACCTCTGCCTGACGAAGACTGCGTGATCTACAAGGTGAGATAGGGAGTTCTGGGTTGAAATCAAAGGCTCCCGAGCAGATGGAGAAAGGAAATTCACATACGCGGAGGCCCAGACAGCACCCAGGTAATCCCCTGCACCTTCGCCACGTCGGCCATAAGGGCTTTTGTGCTGGTCTCAGCCTCTGAGTATTCTCTGCCTTGGTTTCCCCCTGCATGGTGGAGCCAGCATCCACAGGCGTGTTGTGGGCCATGATAAACTAACTCCTTTTACATGCTGTGCAATATTAGGACCAATATTAGCATTGGCTCTCTGTTCTAATGACCAGCTGTGAGGACCTAAGAGAATAAGAGTTGCTATAGCATTTTAAATAAAAGACCCTGATTTAGCAGAGTAACTTACGTTTCTCCAACCAGCTAATCACCCTTCTGGGCCCTCATCGACAGTGTGTTTCTAAAAGCTATCCTGCTGGCGAAACCGGTGTTTTTGTGCTCGTTTGGTATGTGGCGCAGACATCTCAAGGTGAGTATTCTTTACCCAAAGAAAAGTGAAAAACGAAGCAACACCTCTATAAGACAGAGACTCAAAAACCTCTGGGCATTTTCTAGGTGGAGATCGTTGCCTACACATCCAAACACTGACCATGTATCTCCCCAGTGAAGACCTTACTCCTGGGCTCCATGGAAGGACCTGGGTCCTACCAGCATTCCCAACAGGGCGCCAGGCAGCCAACCTCCCTCACCCTGCCAGCTCCCTGGCCAGCGTGAAGGCAGAGGCTGGGAGAAGAGCCACAGTATGCCTTGTTGACTCTGTCAAGTTCAGAGAGGGCTTCCCATTTGCCTTGGCCAAGGAGAAAAGTTCTTTATTTCCCCCAGCCTCTGGTCCTGCTTGTCCCAAGGCTGAGGGAACAGGTTGCCCCTCCCTTCTTTGACTACCACATTGCGACTTGCAGAGTTCAAGGAAAAGCCCCATCTAGAATGGAGCAGGATGGGTTTGCAATGAGCCTGTTTTATCTCCAGTGCATGCTCATGCTTCCCTTCCAGCTTAGCTCAGCCAAGCAGGCCATCCCAGTGACACTCCAGAGCTGGCTTTTTTTCTTTCTTTCTTTTTTCCCCTAAGTCGAGAGCCCGGTTATTTACCCAAAGAAAACAAGGAAGTGACAAGGTAACAGAGTACACATGTTGTGAAAATATGCAGGCTGAGGCTGAAGAAAAGAAAACATTCTTCCATAAGTAGCTGCCTTGTTAATTCATTTTTTTCTCCAGATTAGAACCAGCCATTTCTTGTGCTCCTTCAAGCACCTTCTGTGGTTTCCTGACAGCTGCCTGCAAGGGGTGAGATTTGGCTTGAAAAATGGGCCATCGGTCATGCTTCAGGGGGAAGGCAGAAACCAAAATTCCCAGATTGCTCAAATTCACTGCTCCCTTTCTAGATGGGACCGAAAGGAGGAGAGGTGGTAAGGGAGAGGATTGTATAAACTCTGAGGCGTCACCTGATTTTCCATAAGAAATGACAGCTCGGTAATGAACAGTCCTTGGGACGCGCTCTCTCTTACCTCCCCTGAAATCGTTTTCCAATCCCTGGCAAGCCTGTGCGCCGCAGCCTTGAGGAACTGCCACAGGCCGATTCTCAGCAATTAAAAATAATACTGGCCCTGATGGAGAACTCTTGGGTACCCCCTGCCCCCCACACACATGCACTCCCTTTCCATTATGTGCCAAAGATCACTTTCTCAAACCTGTTTCGGAACAGCTGGCTATGTCCGAGGAGCAGACTCCAGTCCTGCATACCTTGAGTGGACTGGGGAGAGACTGGGTTATTATTAGCATTTGTTCTGGCTGGTGTTTGGGGCAGAAGAGGGGTGATCTGCATCTTTTTGGAAAGTTTTACCATAATCGGCTTGGAGCCCAATTTGTCTTCACTGGATCCTTTAAACCTCGTGGTTGACAAAGAATGGCAGAGAAAGCCTGCAGAGGCTCACTATAGCCAGTTTCTCTCTGGTATAAATCTTCGTGCTTTTCATTTTTTCTTTCCTCAGTGTTCTCAGGCTCCTTTTCGGCCTGTGGGTGTTGGCCCACAACTTGGCCAGGCTCCTTTCAGGAGAGGTCACACCACAGAGGCCCAGACAGCCCCTGTTAGCATTGCTGTGGTACTTTCTGTTAACGAGAGGCCTCTCTAGCTGGGCACTTTGTCCCAGTGTGGGGCAGGCCTGTGAGAAAGAGTGTGATGTGATCCCCTTTTCCAGAGCAGAAGCCGGTGCAGGCCTGGGGGTAGGGGGGCGGGGAGCTCAGGTTGGAGGAGGTTCCCCACTCCTTACTTATGGCCACAGAGTTCATCAGCTCTCCACCACCAGCACCCAGTACCCTTAACCTCAGGATGGATGGAAACCCTACTGTCCCTCCACATGGCTTGCTATCACCACAAGGCACCTTCCTAAGAACCCAGGAGAGGGATGGACTTCGGGTATGGAATGGTCTTGATTTGGTTGGGTTGAAGTTGAGGTGGAAAATCTTGATATTAAGGTGGATTATGGGTCTGAGGATAAGATTTGGTCTCCAATTGAGAGAGCTGGTGAGCAGGAGGCACTTTCAATCAGAGCCCAAGGCCTAGTTGGTCGAGGGAAATTCAGAGCACTAGTGTTAGGGGCAGGGGCTGGGAAAGGCCAGTCATGCCCCCTAGTGAGCGTCCCTAATGTGGGCCACCAGTTTCCCACTGGGTGAACACAGCCTCACCCCACCCTGGGCCAGGCTCCAACCTCTGGCCGTAGGTGAAAGACTATTTCCGATGATTGTGTTCAGATATTTTACATCCAGTGCATGAAAACACAATAGTGACAGGAAAAATCCACTCCCCCTTGGCCCCCTACACATACGTACAATACAAAGGTGGTCCCATCTCTCACTATGAGGAGGTCAAAGCACCCTTTTCTCATTTCAGTCCTTGATGTGGGTCCAAGGGAAGCAGTGCCTTTGAACTCTGCCGCATCCACAGCAGGCCCAGCTGCGAGGGTGTGGACGAGGAGCCAGACAGGATGTGCTGCCTTATCAGGGGCCAATCTCAGGACCTCCTGTGAGGGCCAAGCTTCCTCCAGCAAAAGGTGACTTAGAGCCATTTGTTCAACCCTCCGAGGAGGCTGAGGAGGGTCCAGGGGCAGCTGAGATCTGAATCTGTCAGAGCCAGGGCTTTCCGTTTGGGAATTTCTGTACAGAATCTTGAGAGCAAACCTCACTGTGTTCTAGTCCCAGGCAAGTGTCTCCCTTGAACAAAGCCCTTCACTTTCTTACCTCTCCATTTCAGCCATCTTTAAAATGCCTCTAAGCAGCGAATAATGGTGCAGAGGAACGACCGCTAAACCCTTGGTGATGAACAGCTGGCAGGGAATGAATTCTGTTGACATTCAGTTTTAAGAACCAGCCTTTAGGCTTCTATGAGTGCTGCTGAAAAGTTTTTCTCTGGTTTCTGGGTAAGTCTCGTCCTCAGATTCCTCAGACCCCTGCCTTGTATTACCAGCATCTGAGATTTGGAGAACTGGACAGCTTTGATTGGTCATGAAGACCAGCATCCCTACTGATAGAGGATGTTCCATCATGACCATCCTGGGGTTTAAATTCTTCCAGGATAGGGTACACACTACTTTGTAAAGACATCTGAGCCAACGTTTGAAAGTTTTCTTCCTCAGGAAGTTCTTATGTTGAGAACTGCCACTCTGTGACTTTGATCCATTGACCCAGTTTTACAGTAATTCCCAAGAGCTGGACAGCAACGTAGCCAGGTTCCAATAACAGGCAGAGCAGACGTGTAAAAAAAGCTGACCCCTTCTCCCCCGACCCCTACTTCTCTTTACATCGCATACCTGATCATTAATGTGTTGATTACAAATTAGACAAATTGACTCTTGGTTTCACCCTAATGTATTTTCATGATGGGCTTAACATCTTCGTGTCAATATTGTCTTTTGAGATATTGCTGAAAAGTTGCTATTTTTGGAGAATGTGCTCAGAGGAAGCAACTGCTCCCCTGTGTGTCTCAGTCCATCATGTTATCCCAGTGCAACTGGAGCATGTGTCTGGAGCTTGTTTTCCTTGGGGTGTTTCTCCTAACCCATCCTTCCCTAGCACTGCTGTGGCCACAAGCCACTCTTGCTGAGAGAGGTGTGTCTGTTTGCATCCCTTGGGTATGTTGGGTGGAAAATTCGGGAACTACTTTTCTAGGACAAGGTAAGCTTACTCCCTCTTCTTGGTGCCAACTCGTTACATTTCCCTGGTTTTCGTCACCCTTCTCTCCTGGATTCTCCAGGTTATGCAGTTCGAGGACTCACTTTTCTCTATAGCTGATGAGAAACTAACTACAGGGCTTTTTACTAGAATGTTAGCTCTGAGAGGACAGGGATTTTGTCTATTTTCTTTGCTGCTCTACCCTCAGGGTCTATTGGTTGAATGACTGACTAGTTGCCAAGATGCTGAAAACCACATCTTTATCTCTTATACTCTGTACTGAAAATTCAGAGAATAGACAAGAAAGTGAGCTTGGGCCATTGTCCACAGAACTGTCTTATCTATCACCCTTGTTAAATATTAGGAAAACAATAGTAAGGCCAAATTTCAAACATCAAGTAAGCAGCCCTTCAAGCCTGAGTGCTCCTTGTCTCACATGCCCTGTTAGGCCAGTTTCACTCATCATGTGATCTTGACCCATTTGTAGAAAGCTCATACTTATGGAACACTGTAGGGTCTCACCCACTGCTGTCAGATCGACCATGCTCTTCTGCAGCTCTGTGTATAGTCATGAGATCATAGCATACACCTACTGCACTGGGCGAAATTCCTGGTGCCTTGATGACTGGGAGAATGTTCTAGTCTCTCTGCTCTAATCTCTCATTAAACCCCACTACTATAGCTCCTATTTTTATACTACCACTTCTCAGCTCTAAAGCCCATAAAGTCTTCTCATGTTCTTCAAAATCAAGTCCCAAATTCTCTGCTTGGCTTTCAAAATTTTTCATCATCTGGCCCCACCTTGCTTATCCAACCTAATTTCTCATTACCCTTCAATATACACTCCCTTTTGCCACCTATGGTAAGGCCACATTATTTATTGGCTTCCCTGTGTCTTCCTTTTTTAGTATGCTTATTTTTGTTAATATCCCAACTAGGCTCATACTTTTTTATTTTTTTTACTTAAATAGACTTTCTTTTTTAAGAGCAGTTTTAGATTTATAGCAAAATCAAGCAGAAAGTACAGAAATGTCCTGTACACCCCCTGTCTTCATACATGCACAGTCTCTTCCACTATCAACATCCCCTCCCACAGTGGTACATCTCTTACAGTCAATGAACCTACCCTGACACATCATTGTCACCCAAAGTCCATCATTTACATTAGGGCTCATTCTTAGTGTTGTACATTCTATGGGTTTTGATAAATGTGTAATGATAGGTATCCACCATTATAGTATACAAAAGTTTCACTGCCCTAAAAATCCTCTGTGTTCTGCATACCTTTTCTTTATCATTCTATTTTCTACCCCATGGATTGTCATTATGGATAGTGCAAGTTCTGCTTTCTTCACAAAGCTTTCCCAGTGGCTATAGTCCACACAAATCTCTCCTTTCCCAGGGCTCCTGCTGCACCCGCTCTTGACTGTGCCATCTCCATATTAGCTATCTCTCTGTAACTAGAGTAAGCATCTAGGACTTGGATTCTCCTATAGTAGCTGGCCATGGTAGGAGTTCCATGAGTAGAGCCATTATATAACTTAGCTCCAGGGGCTTCGTTCACATGTTAATGGGAACCCTGGAGATATGCAGTGCCATAGCCCTGTTCACAAGTCCTTTGTGATTGAACCACAGTCTAGGACCTGAAAAAGAAGCAATTTTCCTTATCATGATTCAGTTCAATCTTCAGGTGATTATTCAGGTGTTAACCACCGAGGATTCCGAAACGAATTAAACAGCGGTCCTATCCTCAAAGGAATCAGTCTTGTGACAGAAAAGTTAAAAAAACAGATCACTATAATACAATGTGAACGCTACTAAGATATGAATACATATAAATAATATAGCACTTGATACGTAGTGTGAAGAATCAGCAGGAACTTGCCCCGTAGGTGACTGGGTGGAGGGCATTCCAGGAGGAAAGGACAACATTGGAAAAATGAAAGTCCACGGCATGGAGACTTACAAGTGGTACAATTTCTTTCCTGATGATAAAATTGGAAGCCTAGTGGTTAAATGATTGTCTGATGTCTCCAAGTAAACCTACACCAGATCACTGGCCCAGTGGGACTGTGTGCTCTCTCTGTTACTGCTCCTGGAGTCAGAAATGAAAGAATAGAGCTCTATCCTGCTTAGCTATCTCTTATTCTTCTGAAGGTTGGGTGGAATAAGGCCTAGAGCCCCTGCGTATTTTTTTCATTTACACTTTCCTCTGGTGCTTTGTGCACGATGGGGTGTATATTCCAGCAGTGGCCTTGGATCCTCCAGAGCCCTCCCGGGACAGCCCCAGGAATGGGCAGCAGTTCTCCACAGGCTTTCTGTGGAAGCTCGCATCGTCTTAGCCTAACTCATAAATTTCTTCTTCTTCTTCTTCCTTTTCTTCTTCCTCCACTCTTTTTCTTTCTCATCTTCTGATATTTTGGATATCAGAAGTCTGGTTAATCAGCTGCAAGCCAGTGCGGGCAAAAATAGAGCAGTTTCTGCCCCATGCATGGCTTCTTCTCCCCAGCCCAATTGTTAGGTGGTTAGTCATTGGCCACCATGACAAAGTTTGGACATGACTTGGCTTTCGCAATGCACAGCCCGGTCCCAGAGTGTGAAAAGAGCCTTGGGGTCTGGCTGGATGAAAGGCCTGAGGCCCAGCCTTGTGATTCTGGGCACCTCTAATTTCCCCTTTCTCTGTTTCTGCTGTGCGTCATCAGCGGGAGTTTGTTTAAGGCTTCTAGGGCTAGTCTTTGTTTCACCTGGGAAAGTCCCTGCAGGGAGGGCTAAGATCTCCCTGGAGGAATGGGCTGGAGGCCTGACCTCTGTCACCTGAATTGTTTGCACGAAGAAGTCCCTATAGGGGTTAGGAGGGTGATCAATTGGCAACTTAAGGAGTAAAGACCTCTCTCTCCCTTTCCTCCCTCTGCTTATTGTGCTTGGAAGGGCAGTGGGGTCAGGGGCAGCAAACTGAAGGGCCAACTAGCCATGCCGTGAAAGGAGCTCGTTTTGTGTTTCAGTAATGAGCACTCTCTTTCTCCCCTTGGATGCACTCAGATTTCACAAGTTACAGGGAACCTGTCAACTGCTGTTTTCATTGTGTGGGGCTCACAGGGAACTTGGATATAGGGCAAGCTCTTTGAAAGAAAGCAGGGGAAAGAAAGTCTTGAATAGATGCAATGTGCTGTCATATGCAGATCACAGCCCTAGTTGCCATGGGACACCTCTGCCCGCCCAGAGGGCAAGATGCAGAAGGTCCTGTATTGAGTGGCTGCCTCCTTGGAGATAGGAATGCCACTGCCTAAAGGACGCAGCCAGCAGCCAGCTCTGCCGTGGGCGCTCAGGTTTGCCACGGGGCCCAGCCTGGCAGCAGCCTGAATCCTGGCAGCCTCCGCCCCCCACTGGCTATTCACTTGGAAGCCCCTCACCCAAGAGCCGAGGGAACATGACAGGTATTCTCAGAAAAGTGAAAAGAGGCAGGTAGAAAGGGGCTCTTTCTGAACCAGCAGGCCTCTGCTCACAGAAGGGCTACCAGACTCCGTGGTGGGGAACTGGGGCCTGAGGTTAAAGACAGGTTTTCACCTTCTTTGTTTGTCATGCCCTCTGAGAACACTTGGCAATAACATTCCTTTCCTGATGGGTTCATTTTGTAACTGACAGACATTGTTTTCTTTCCCCTGTTTACCTAAAGTGGCCCAGTGTAATAGGATAGGCGGTGCCAACAAGAGGGAAGAATGAGCCTGCTCCGATAGCCTCTGGGTCCCCATACCCAGGTCTCCCTGCCCTGTAGCTCCTTGTTCTGCATCCGGAGGGCTGTTCTGCCTGGAGCAGAGGTAAGGGCAGGATCTGTGGGGGAGCCTGAGATTAGGAGAGGGCCCCGAACTAAGACTCTCTCCAACAGGTCCTTCGACGGCAGGTAAGAAGGTATGGGATCAAACAAGGCCGTGAGAAACTTGTCCTTTGTGTAGGACGGGCCAGGGTAGCCAGGGCCAAAGGCATCTGGAAGAGTGCATGGTAGGACCTTAAAGAAACCAGGGGAGTCACTAAGAAAAATATGTTTCCAGCAACTGTGTAATGAACACTCTTCTCTATTTAAAAGGGTAAACGCTTGGCCCTGTCATCCAGGAGTCTGAGTCTGGGGGCTGTGGCTGAGCAGGGAGGTGGGACCTGTGCCCTTGGCAGCTTGTTGTCACTGTCTGACTCTCTTGTTTTCAGCTCCACGCCCACTTTTACCACAGCTAAGTTTCTCCCTATGAGGATTGCCAAGATAAATACTTAAGTCAAGAACTCTGCCCTCAAAGAGGCTTCAAATCTAGTGAGAGGGTAGCTTTTGCATATATGAAGCTTTCCGTTGAGACACGTGGCCCACGCCCTAATGGGAGAAGCCCTGGGACATTCAGAGGACTTGGGCTAGAGGACTGGAGAGTCCTGGAGATTCAAACACAAAAAATATCTCTCACTACTTCATGTTTGTGTTCGCTTTCCAGTTTGCAAAGCAATCACATGTATGTCATTTCTTCTCAACGTCACACCAACTGCAGGCGGTTTGTAAGCCTGAAAGCTCTGTGAAAACATAAAACATAATGACCTTTCGAGAAGGAATCTCCAACATTGGCAGAAGTGAGAAGCAGGGACAATGAAGCAGTGGCAAGTTTCTCTGACTGGTTGGAGCACAGGACAGGTGACATTGTGACCTAAGACTAGAAAACCAGGCTGAGGGCCCCACATGCTGCCGCACCAAACTTGACCCTGAAGAATAGAGAGAGAGTTTGGATGGGTAGTGTGTTCATTTTCTATTGCTGCTGTATTACATTGCCACAAACTTAGTGGCTTAAGCAATATAAATTTATTACCTTACAGTGCTGGAGATCAGAAGTCTGGCATGGGTGTTACTGAGCTAAGATCAAGGTGGTATTCCTCCCTGGAGGCTTCAGGAGAGAATCCATGTCCTTCCCTTTTCTTGCTTCTAGAAGCCGCACACGTTCCTTGGATTGCGGCCCCATCGTCCATCTGCAAAGGCAGCAATGGAGGGTTGAGTCCTCACATCTCATCACTCTGACCTCCTCTTCCACCACTCTTCCATTTTCAAAGCCCCTTGTGATTACATCGGGCCCACCCAGATAATCCAGGACAACATGCCTATTTTAAAGACAGCAATTAGCAACTTTAACTCCCCTTTGCCTTGTAAGGTAACATTATCATAGGTTCCAGAGATTAGGACATGGACATTCTTGAGGGGCCACTATTCTGCCTACCAGATACGGTTAGTAGGTTAATTGTTGGTGGTCAGTTTTTAGTTGTTTGGTTGATTGGTTGTTGTTTGACTGTTTTTGAGACACCCGCTCAGGTCCTCATCCCAGAGCCAGATAATCAAGTTCATTAGAAGGGCAAAGCAAGAGGGAACAGTCTCTAAGGGGACGAAGGAGCTGCTGGAGGCAGACACGGGAAGCGAACATTGATCTTATCTCATTGCATATCAGAATAAATGTATAAAGCACAATCCCAAGAACTAGAAAACATGCCATTCTGGAGAAGTTTATTAACCCGCACACCCCCTGAGGCCCCAATGCATAGCTTGTTCATATTCCATACAAAAACTTGGCCTCAGGTCCTTGGTTTCTGTCCCATATCTTCTGGCTTAGAAGTAGGGATGTTTGTAATCAATTTTTAAATGTCTGGTCAACCTTTTGAAATATTATCTCTAGCCCAAATATACTAGTGGGCTCTGCTAAGTATCTAGTGGTCCCCTGGAGTCTTTCAACCCTACAGTGGGTTTAAGTCTTTCTCCCACATCAGCACCAACCCTGCCTCATCGGCCCTGCCCAGCTGCCTCCCAGACTTCACTTCTTGAAAGCTGGACTGTCGGCAGCTACCCTGCTTCCTGCCTTGTTGGAAGCTGAAGCATGCTCTTCAGGAAGTCCATCAAAACCCTTGAAATAAAATGGGGCATTGGTCACGTGGTCTTGAGCTGCCCCCGAAACTGGGCAGTTCCTCAGTTGGACCTCTTGTGGAGCCCCTTCTTTGTGCTCTGCCCAGGACCCAACTCCTTATTTCCCAGCTTTTTTGCCTGGGGCTCCTGATTTCAGTCAGCCACCAGATAACTCCTGGGGTGCCCCACTATCCACCTGCAGACTATCACCTGGTTTCTGGAGCTGCGCTGTCCGCTCAACTTTGACCTGCTGCTTGTCCTGATCTCTCAATGAGTCCTGGCTTCCATAAACCACCTTCAAATTGGTGACTTCAATATTGATACCCCTTTGCCCCTGTAGACCTGGGCTTCACATCTCAAAACTGCCTATGCTTTACTAGCAGCATTAGCAGCAGCATAATAATAGCTAATGTCGGAGCTCTTACTGCGTATCAGGCACTGTGCATATATTACCTCATTTAATACTTACAACAATGCTGAGAAGAATCCTGTGAAGAATGAGTACTAGTCCATTTTGCAGGTTAGGAGACAGAGCACAGAGATTAAATAGCTTGCCCAAGGTGATATAGGTTGTGTGTGACGGAGTCAGTATTCAAACCCAGGCCGTGAAGCACCATCATACCTCAGATCACGTCCCCTTTCTGCACAGGACTGTGCGTGAGTCTTGGGCTGGTGAAACAGGAATGTGTTACGGAAACTGCCTTTGGTTTGAGATCCCTGCAGTAGCAGGTTCTTGGCCCAGGTCTCCATCACTGTTCTCCAACAGAATAGTTTGGTTTTGATTTTTTTCATGGCTGGTGGCAAGGCAGCACCTGTGGTAAGGTAAGTCAATTCCAGAGCTCCTCAGAGAGGAGTGAGAGCCTGTCAATTTTTTTGGCCAGAATTTTTGTCTCAAGATTCTGGGTGTGGAGGGATCAGAGAAACAGATCAAGGAGTAAAAGAGGCGGTTGGGTGAGTGAAGTCTTCTCATCCAAACCCGCTCGTAGGTTAGAGAAAAGGAAAATGTGTCTGTGGCTGGTTTTCTGATTGTCTTATTATGTTGTGTTATGTTGGAACTCATTGCTAATGGAAGCGAAAGCAAAGAAAGCAAAAGTGAATAAAGTAAAATTCCCCCCATGGACAGTGTGACACGGTGGCCTTCACAGAGCTTTCAGTATGTTCCAGCCCTCCTATGCATGAACGGCTATACAATTAGATAAAAACAAACAAGCTCAGCTTCATATCTGAGTCCCAGGTCCTAAATGCCTTTTGATAACCTCTCTCCTTAAAGGATGCAATTTGTAGCGGAAGGGCATTGATAACGAACTTCCGAGGCCATGTTGGAAGGAGTAGGTCACAAGATCATGGGGACCAAAATCCAGAGAGTTAAGGGAAGATGGTCTGGATTTAGACATCATGCCCCAACCCATTTGCCTTCCAACACATGGCAGATCGAGGGGTGACAGGAGGAAAAAGGAGAGGAGAGTGCATTTGAAGGTTATCTAACATTCATGTTTCATCCTACCTAGCTCTTGGGAAGTATCTGGGGTATTCAGTGATCGGGGTCGTAGGCTTGGCTTCTCTCCAGTGAGACCACCACCACTTTCCCTTTGCACACATGGCATCACTCACCTTGAAAATTCAAGGGTCTGAAAACAAGTCACTTCAGAGCCTCCCATGTGAGGAACTAGCCCCCGGTCTTCTGTTTCAAGACCTTTGTCCAGCTGTTTGCAAACCGCCAAGCTCCTCCTCAACCCCCATTCGGCTACCACCCACAGAGATATAGTTCCAGACTGGGCTGGAGAAAGGACCTCTTAACTTGGCACTTGAGCTTCTCAAACAATGAACCAAAGCAGCTCAGAGATTTCTTTTATTCCTGGAGCATAGGACTTAAGCAGGTCCACTAGATCAAAGGCGGAGCACGGGCCTGGGCTCCTCTTTGACCGAGTCCTGGGAGCCAGTCTGGGGCTTTGTGTTTGAAGGTAGTATTGCCAGATTTTGCAAATAAAAATAGAGAACAGAATAACAGTGAATAATTTTTTAGTATAAGTATGTTCCATAAAATATTTGGGACATGCTTATGCTAAAAAACATTATTTTTTATTTGTCTGTATTCTATCGGGCAACCCTCTTTGCACCATTCCTAAATACACCAGCAACTCTCAGGTCAGAGCAACCACTCACCATTCCCATCCTGAGGCCTCTGCTGGCCCCATTACCCCAGGACAGAACAAGGCCTGGGCTCCAGAACTCTCTCATTCCCCCTTTTGATTTATCCCCTCTCCTTCTACAGTCTCCTCAGTGTTCTGGAAGGTGGTGACATGGACACCTTATGGATGGTTCTGGACGTGGTGGAAGCCATGTTCAGAAGGCCCCGCTGCTTTTCTCTCAGGGATCAAACCCCATCCCAGCATATGACCTTGGAATACTTAGCACTCTGCTCTTCAGTTTTCATCTGCAAATGGGGACTCTTGTCAGGATGAAATAAGTTAATATATGGGACGCGCTTAGAATAGTGGCCGGCATGGAAAGGCACTGTTATATGTGTGGGTTGTTTTCCATCCCTGCTGCTCCCTCAATCAATTCTGCTGATTTTGTTCTTAAGTTCTCGCCCTCTTCAGCCCTCTTGAGCCCTCTGCATCCCCAAACACACACCTCTTACTGTCTTTTCTCATGGTATCCATTAGGGTACGCTCTCACGTTTCTTCCCCGTTTTTGATATCTCTGCTTCCTTTTCATGGCTATCTGCCTCTCTTGGTCCCATCTAACCAGGCCTATTTCCACAAAATTCTTCCTAAGTATGGCTCTGTGCTCATCTCTGTATCTTTTTCCCTGGGACTTATTAAGTAACATGAGAATGCCAAGAGCATCTAGCCTTGGATATGCACAGACTATTTCTACAAGGGATGCAAACAACTACATTTCGTGGTCATCTCTGGAGAAGGGCTTAGAAAGGTGAGGGAGCTTCTGCTCTTCATTTTCTACTCTTCTAGGATATTCAATCTTTTTCATGAGCATTAATTATTTTTGCAATAGTAATTGCAGTGACAATGTGGTTTTTGAAGGAGGAGGGATGGATCACTTCCGACTGGGCGCTCGAGCCATCTTCATCCAGTACTCTGCGTTTAGATGAGAGTCGGGGGAAAATACAGAGTATAACATACAGTTTGAGCAAAGGCACAGAGTTGAGACCCAGGACTGACTGAGAGGCTTTGGCACCATTAAAGAAATTTTAGGCCTTACTGGTGGAGGCAGAAGATACGGGGGCAAGCAGTGTTTTGGCAAGCCAAGATCTTCTGGGTTCCCTCAAGATCACCTAGGGGCCCACTCTGCCTCCCCGTATGGTAGGTCCCGCACACCCACGCAGGATCACAAGCCTCATGAGTGATCAAAGCCAGAGGGATACACTTGGGAGAGTGTAGGGCTCTCTGCTGGCCTGGACTTGATGTTGCTGTGCCTCCTGGCTGCAGGAGGGGAATGATTTGTGTCCCTTGGGTTTGCCCATCAGGTTTATCAGCAGGAGATGAACTCTTCAGAGACTAGATCACCCTTGGCAATCATGTAAGTTGGAGGACAGGCTGCAAAATGGGCTCAGAAATATGCACCTGCCCCCTAACATTTGGGGGTCCAGACAAGACCACAGTGGAGGCCAGTTTCTATATGTCTAAATATTTGAAAGTTAGAAATCAAGCTAACAAACTATTAAATATAACATGTTCTCTCTTCTTACCTTGATAAATAGACCTTCATGATATCCTGAAGGCCAAGTTTGAATTTAGAATTGGTGGACTCCTCAGAGTTCCACACTGGAACATAGTGGCCTAAGAAGAACCAGCCCAGGGCTGGCTTTACACCCAGTTCCCTCTGGCACTAGACAGGGTCTTGAGCACACATATGTGGACACTCAGCCCATATGTCCAAGATCCATGTCCACACCCCCCAAAAACTGCCTTTTGGTCACCCTTAAGGCTCATGGGTACCTACCCTGTAACACTGTCTACCCTTGTTGGCAGGATACACTTGGGTTAGAGGCCTACAATGCCCAAGGGTTAAGCTCAGGGTATTGGGCAGGGAAATCCAGCAGCAAGGTCCAGCAGCAGGACATGGTGGGCATGGCGCTTTAACCTATGGACACCTGGCCCATGTCCGCTGGAGGAGAGCCAGAGTAGACCCCTAACATGTGGGCCAGTGCCTAGTGGGAGTGGGGGTAGCCAATGAAAACGAGAAGGAGGAGCTTCGGAGGCTTCCTAGAAGAGTCCTCAGGATGCCCAGGCTCCTCCCTGTCCGAACTGGGCGTCTGCCCTTACACCTCGTGCCTCAGGGTCATTCAGGTATCACTGTCTCATATTCCTGACACAGTGGGGCACATGTTTTCCTCCTCTCACACTTCCTGACTCTAATCCCCACCAGCCTGTGCCAGTTGGCTGGGCTCCTTGGCAGAAAGGTGGCAAAGGACGTTTCTGTGGAGAACCAGAACCCAAAGCCTCCTTAGAACCATAAGAGCCAATGACCAAGGGTCCTGACCTCCAGTTACCTAGTTTCTTCTCACTGCTCACTGCCGGCGTGCTGGTGGGAGTCACTCAAAGCAGGATCATCACCTTCAAAGAAGCAGGTGCTATCACACTGCCTACTGTGGCAGGGCCCGGCTCCTCCTGCTGCCAATCCCTCTAATCCTTTTCATTTTCACTTTGGAAGCCTAGATGGCATTTTAGCAAGTGTCCCCTCCAGCTTTCCCAGGGGCTGACTGGCAAGAAGCTGCCGGCAGGAGACTGGTGGACCACAGCTGGAGGGGGTCTGAGTAACCTAGTGGAGTGTCTAGGTTGGAGCCCAGCTTTAACAAAGGGTAGAGCAAGAGAAAAACAGACTGGAGGCAGAAGAGCAGGGAGTGTTAGGGACAGGGTGACTTGCCCAAAATAAGACCCTAAACTCCAAGTGAATTCCTCGATTCAGAATCAGCCAGAATAGGGCAGAGAAAACATTCTTCTTTTCTCCTTTCGTCTCTGGTTGCCTGCTCACTGCAAGGAAGAAAAATAGAATAATGAGCCACGTCGGAGAGTGTCACCCGAGCAGCTCCGGAAGGACGTGGGCAGACACTTGGCTGGGCGGCTGACTTTCTCTGTTTCTGGTAGAGATTTTATAAATACTCAGGGAGTTTGATCTGAGGCTGGTGGTGGGGAGGCAAGGGGAGCAGCAAAGGGGGGCAGATAACTCAGCCCACGGGGGTTCTTAGACCTCTCCAAGGCCTGCTTTTCATTAGCATCACCAAGGCAACTGCTTATCTGCTGCAGATCCCATCACGCCCTGCAAAGCATCCACAGCACGTTACGCTTTTCCTTTAATAGTGAATCTGCTGCCATCAGCTTTCCTCCAAACACCCTCCCCTCAGCCCCGTTACCTCCTAGCCTGTGGAAAAGAAGATAATTAAGTGGAGAAGAGCTATGATCCCAGCTCTCTAAGACTGGTGTGGAGAGGCAGAGCTGCAATCGTCCTGTTCCAAGGACAGTGATTTGCCAAGGACTGTTGGAGGCTGGGTGGGAAGCAGCCCCATTCAACCCGTGTACGGCAGCACACCAGTTCCAGTTCCTCCTCCGTTTTGCACACCCTGCCTTGACTCTTGTCTCCTCCCTGTCTGACCCGACCTTTCCCCTCCACATACACCTTTATTCTTGACCCAGGCAAACATTTGCAGAGTTCCCAAGGAATGACCTCGCCAGTCCTCTGTTGATAAGTTCCAGATGCCCACTGAAGTGCACCCCATGTGTGTCTCTGGTTTGCACCAAGGTGTCCAGTGGGTTCTACAAGGGTGTCAGGGGAGGTGGAGGCTGATGAGGGAACAAAGGGAGACACATTTGCAAGGCAATGTGTGAGAGTGGATGAATCAACCCAAAGAGGTGATGGTTTCATTTTGGAGAAAAGACATCCAGGGGCCAGGTGGGAATGTGCACCCAGAGCCTATCCGTGCGCATAGGAGGCCCTCAGTAATGTCTGTGGAAAGAATGAGAAAGAAGGAGCCTCTCGAGAGGGCTGCAGAAGCTGGGTTTTCTGGGATGTCTTTCTAGCCTGCCTTTGTGCTCCTGAGCAAACCTGAACCCCAGACTCACCCAACCTCTTCTTTTGATAGATGCAGGTCACCCAAGGCCTCCTGGAAAATCTGTACTTAGAGCCCTCAAGCCAGCCCAGGGAGCTGCAAATAAAAAACCAGAGAAGACCCTCTCTAGCTACACAGGAGCAGAACTGGTACCCCAAGCCACGAGGGCTTATATGAAAGCAGCACTTGCCTGCTTGCCTTTTGTTCCTTTCTCCATCAAGATTTGCCATGGAGGAGCAAACCCCAAGCTCCTCTGTTGGTCTGAGCAGGAAATGCCTGTCGACTCATGGGCGAGTAGAGGGTTAGGTGGGGCGGGGGTGGAGATTTCATCACACTAATTCCCCTAAGATACAGAACCTTACCCTGGCCACAGAGAAGCCACCATCCGTCCTGTGTGCCTCACTGGCACAGGCCACTGACAGACTTTCTTACCCCAAACCAATGTTGGGGTTTGTAACTCTCAGCCAAGTAACGGGGAGGAATGAGACAATGAATAATTAGGTGCGTAACATAGCTGACTGGGCTACACGAGTGGTTTTTTTGGTCCTTTCTAGTGGCAAAGCCATATTAAAGAGGCAGAGAAGTGCAGGCCCCAATGGCACAGATAAGCGTGGGTGAAGGATCCTCGCACCTCAGAGTATGGTCCTAGGGCCTGTAGTGTGGCCATCATCCGTTAGCTGGTTACAGATGCAGAATCTCAGGCCTCTTCTGAATCAGAGGATGTGTTTTAACAAGATAACAAGCTGATTGGAGGCACGTTAGGAACTGAGATGCCCTGGAGCACAGGAAGGAACATGCATATGGGTGCTTCCATGCCCAACCTCCTGGATTCTAATTCCAGCTCTGTCACTCAGTAATTGTGACATTAGGTAAGTTAAGCACCCTCTATGAGCCTGTTTCCTCACCTTTAAAGCAGAGGTGATGGTACCTATCATAAAGAGTTGACATGAGGCAGAGGCCTGGCACCAGCAGGTTCCAACCCTAGAAAATGCTAGCAGCGCAGAGTTGATCGCCCAGGGAACATTCATATCCCATGCTTCCCCAGATCAGCTGCCCAAGAGATGAGATTTTGGCCAGCCCTCTTGCTAGTTCACTTTTGTATTTTCTGGGAGCACTTATAGACGCCTGACTATGAACACTGAAGGCTTTCATCTCTGGTTACTGCCCATATGAAATAAGGATCCTGACTGCCCTTGTGGGAGGATGGATAGCTGTGGGAATTGGGTAAATGTGGACAGGCAGAGCCAGGTCATGAGGAAGAGGAGACGCAGCATCTGACTTTGGTAATGGAGCCTTATAAACAGCACACTGACCATTTCTCACAATCAGATAGTATAAAAACTGAAGTTTCTTTCTTCCTTCCTTCCTTCCTTTCTTTCTTTCTTTCTTTCTTTCTTTCAACAACAACAACAACGCGCAACAACAGCGCCAACAACAACCTCTCCTTCCCGCCAGCTGTCAGCTGGCCTTCGCCGGCTATTCCTTCCTTCATTCTTCAGCTATTCCTTCCATTCGCCGCTCTTTCGCCGCTCTTTCTTTCTTTCGCCCTCTCCTTCCTTCCTTCCTTCCTTCCTTCGCCGCCTTCAGCTATTCCTTCCTTCTTCATTCAGCGCCTTCCTTCCTTCATTCCTTCCTTCCTTCGCCGTTCCTTTCTTTCTTTCTTTCTCTTTCGCGCGTCTTTCGCGTGCGCTTTCTTTCTTTCTTTCTTTCTTCTTTCTTACCATCTCTGTGTTTTCTTGAGAGACGATAGGATTCCGTCCTCACGGGGGTGGGGTACTAAGCCACTTCCTTTTGTTTTGTATTGGTGCATTCTGTACCTATAGTTCCCTCTGCTTTCCCTGGCTAATGTAACAGAATGCTGAGATGGACAAGCCACAGGGGCCTGCTGGGACCTCGAGGTCTCCATGAATGCAGGGTCTCATTTTGCAAAACTGCTTTCCCAGCGGTGTTTGGCTGAAGCTGCTTTTCAAATTAGTTTTGGGAAAAAGAGGGACAGCCCCTGGGTATTCCTTGGAATGTGCTGGCTGGTGACCTGGCCAGCTGGACGAGTCATTTAACCTTGCTAAGCTTCAGATTCCTCCTAGAATGACAGTGCTAATACGAGAACCTCCCCAAAGATGCCATGCAAGTCTCTACCGATTCCGGGGACAATGGGATTGCTGGAGAACTAAATGAGGCGATACTTACAAGGAAGTTGGTACAGAGAGATGTGTATGATCAATACATATGAGCTGCTGCTCCTGTGGTTGTTAGAAGAGGTGGGCCTTGGATAGTTGACCTAGGTGGAAAATAACAAATAAGAGAGTGGCCTCCATTTGCAAACAGAAAGCCCAGCCTCCCCCATCCTGTGCAGGTCAGCGACTGACCCTCCCCTCCCCCATCTTCATTTTTTGTTTCCTTAGCTGCTGGAGTTGAGACATGTGGCTCACCAGGCTATTCCAGTGAGTTTAAAGCTTTAAATAAATACATACTCAAGATTGCTGTCACATCCCTGCCCCCATGACCACTACAGGCCCCTCCTAATCTGGGAACATCTTTCCCTCCCCTCCTGTTCACTTCCTCTCCTGCTGGAAGCCAGGCCCAGGCTGAGCCCTCGAGAAGGTATGTCCTCCGCACGTAAGCTGGTCCCAGGGGCCCTGCACAGGGCGGACCAGGCTCGTCCTGATCCAGCACAGACTCTCCTCTTCCTGGGTTTGTTAGAAGCCTGACCAGGCCCCTAGTCTTATGACTTCAACAGATGTTTCTGCTTAAGCAGCCCTGGCATCTTTATGGCCTGTTTTTTCCATTCTTGCTTCTCTTCCTCTGTCCCAGCAGCCCTGAACGCAATTTGGACTTCATTTTCTTTCTAATGATTACAAGGATAGAAAGACCTTTTTTTTCCTTTTCCTTTTTCTCCCTTTTTTTCCTTAGCTCTTCAAGTCACACATGCATACACACACATTCCACATGCATTCAGATCTGTGTGTGTGGTGTGTATTCGTTAATGTTGCACCGACATTTATTTTCACTTCAGATTTAGTCTTATTTCAAAGCCTTCCTCCCGGCCTCCACCTACATCTCACGTTCACCCCCTGCTTGTCCCCACACAAGTCACCCCCAGGCAACCGATTGGCGTGTCCTCCCTGATGCTGATTCTGAAAACTCATACTGGCCTTGGCCTCCTGCCTGTCCCTCCAGGAGACATGAAGAGCCTCGATCTCTGTCAGCCTCTGTGGTTTAGGAAAGTTTTCAGCTGATTGATGAGACTGCGATTGCCACGCATCTCTGCAAACTGCCCGGCCAGCCAGTCTGCCCAGGCTCAGGTGGGGCCAAATTGACAGGTGTTAAAAAAAATGGAACCAGTTTTCCACGGGCAGGTGACAAGCTTGAAACCAGTCTGGCTACTCCTCACATCCACACCTATAATCACCCAGCTGGCGGCTAGGTGAGGTGTTCTCATTCATCTGCCCTGCAGGATTTGGGGTCACCTGTCTCAGGGTCTGGTTCCCAGAGCAAAGAAAGGCCAAAGACCTCAGGTCTTCACCTGAAGGCCTGTTCATGTTGAAGGCACCTGGGGCTCAGAACCCCTTATTTCCTCCAATACCTGGATTTCTCCTCTGGGCTCTCACTGCAGGTATAGACAGGTCCACCCCAAGTGCTAAACGTTGACACCACCTGCTACCTTACCCGGGGTTAGCCCATTGACTGCGAGGGGCATCCGATCTTAATTTCTCCATGGCTCTGCAGCATTTCTACCTGAGTGTCTCCAGACAGACTCACCTCTCAGGGCATATTCATAATTGAGCTAACTATCAACTACTGCAGACAATCCTGATGCTGACCATGGGAGAGGGTAGAGTCTTCAGAATGTCCCATCTTCAACATCCCCACCTGAGATGGGCAACCCCTTGCCCCCATTATGGTAGTTAGTGTTGCCAGGTACATCTCACCCATAAGCCTTCTCCTCCTTCCTTCCTATTAAAACCGAGTTAAAATCCTAGTTCTTGTTTGTGTTATAGAGGCCGAGTCGTAACACCCTCCACACCAGGGGTGAGGAAATAGATGCATATTCCAGGACTCCAAGAACCAAAGCCCCTCCTTGCATCAGGAGGCCTTCTTTACTGTGCTGATGGGAAACCTGCACACCCCAGAGAGCTTAATCGCACTGTAAATGTGAGGGCAGAGGTACAGTTGGTTGTGTGTGTGTGGTGTGGGGCTGGGTGGTGTATGTGTGGAGTGTGCGCGTGTGTGGTGTGTTGTGTGTATGGTGTGGAGTGTGTATGTGTGTGGCGTGTGTGGGTATATGCGAGTGCTGTGTGGTGTGGGGGTGTGGTGTATGTGTGCCGAGTGTATATGTGTGCAGAATGTGTGTGTGTGTTCAAGAGAAGGGACAGAAAAGCTGAGCAGGTCTTTCTTGAATATCAAAGGGAGGAATCTGTCCCAAAAAGAAGACTGAGTGGCTCCAAATGCTTTAAACATATGCTCCTAGTTTTCAAATAATCACAATAGTATGACTAATAATTTTTGGCTCTTATTTAGTGAGACCTTTCTCTATGTCAGGCACTTAACATGTATTATCTCATTTAATTCTCAAGCAAAAAAACCTTGTAAGTAATAAGTATTAGTATGTAATTTTTCAAATGGGAAAACAAACATTAGGTCAATTGCCAATGATCATAGATCTGAGAAGTGGCAGAGCCAGGATTAGAAGCCTGGCTTCTGACCCAGAGCCCCAAGTCTTCCACTTGGGGAAGTACTACATTGTCATATGTAGTAATGACATTACTACATTGTCATATGTAGTAATGACAATGATAAATACATCAATAATAATAACTGCCTGCACTTAGAGTGCACTTGCCATGCGCCAGATTGTTTTAAGTGCTTTACATAGATTTGCTTAATTTATTCTCACAAAACTCTACTTACTATTATCTCATTTTGAAGATGAGGAAACTGAGGCACAGAGCATTTTGACATTGATTTCCTTCAACAAATGTACACTCAACACCTCTTGTGTGTTAGGTGCTACACTAGGGGCTTTGTGTTGGATCCAGAGTTAAGTAAGACATCGATCATATTGTCTGGGATCTATTACAAGGCTCATGGCCATGATCATCAGAATGGGCTCAGGGTGGGATTCCAGAACTTGAAACGTGAGATGGTAAGATTAGGGCATCCTAGGGTATCCTAGTGAGATGAGCATACCAGGAGGTCTCCAAAGCAGGAATCCTGGCACAGGAGCAAGACAAGCATCCTGTTGTCAGAATGAGGCCCAAGGCCAGATCTGGGCCAGCAGCAGGACAGATAGAACCAAAGCCATTTTATTCCACCTGTAGTGTGGCCTTTAGAGCAGGACTCCAGAGCCAAGCTGCCAGGTTTAAATCCTCACTCTGCCACTCTTTAGTGGTGCGACTTGGGCGAGTTAATGGACTTTTTTGAGCCTCAGTATCCTCATCTGGAAAATGGGGATTATAACAGTACCCATCTTATAGAGTTGTGTAAGAACTAAATGAGTTAACATATAAGATGCCCTTAGAGCAGGGCCTGGACCATGGTTGGCTCTCTGGGTCAGTTTTCAAGCTCTCATCAGCCTATGATCTCTTTAGGTCTTTGAGGCTGAGCTAGGCAGAGGCTGCAGGTAGGGCCCACGTTGTCCCAGTTGATAGGGAGAAAACTATAAAAAGAACCAATTAGGGTCTGTCTCTGTCATCTTCAAGGGTTGGGAGAGATGACATCTGATGGGACAGAAAGAGAATGCACATCCTTGGTATAACAGGTTGGCAAATAGGCATGGGGCTCTTACTTCTTAATTGCCAGAGGCCAAAATGCAGGTGCCTGGTACCTGAGCTGGTTGGAAATGCAGAATTTCTCTGGGCTGACATTTATGGAGGGCATAAAGAGAGACTCCTGCTGCATTTGCACAGCTTCTCAATTGCCCAGGACAGGAATATTGATCTATTCCCACCATATGCTCTATAAAATTCCCCAACCTCAGTCTCCAGCTTGGAAGAAAGACAGAGGTGGCCAGAGAAGGTGGTGGAAGGCAGCCATGTTCTAGTACAGTAAATCTTTCCTAGAAGCCCTGCCTGCTTTCCTAGGAAAGGAGACAACTGAGCTCATTAGCCAGAATCCTTTCCAACCCCTAGAAGACCCCTCAGCAATTTGGGAATGGCTCACTGCAGTGCTTTGTTTGTGGACATGAGACTATCGGACTGGTCAGGGTGCTGATAACAGAGCAACAGAGAATGGAGGACAACCTTTGGAAGGTAGGACAAACATGTTTGCCTGAGGACAATCTTGTGATTCCTCCAACCACTCGCCTCTGACTCTCTTTAGAGAGCTCCCCACAGGACTTTTCATAAGCATTGGAGACCACAATTTCCTCTCCCAGAACCCCTACTACACAGTCAACGAGTGAGTGTATGAGTGCACCAATATTCCTTCTCCACATATTTTTAATTTTTCAAACTTCTTTGCACATTTCAACCATCATGAGCATTCCCATGACGTTCCCCTTGAATTCATTTTCTCTCCGTGAAGTCTTTCTCTACCAGCCTCTTCTGGAAGCCGCAGGGCCTAAGAGAATAGCAAGAAGATCTAGACTTTGAAATGAAAACTTCCTTCGAGATCTCATCATCCAATGGCTGCTGAAGACGTGTGTGCATAGCCACTGGGATGAGAGAGAGGCAATGGTGTGGGAGGTGACCTGCTGATCTGCCCTCCCCCACAACTACCACCACCCGATCCAACTCCCAGGTACACATCCCCTCCACCTCAGAGCATAGTTCCTCGTTGGCTTCCTGCAGGGCTTAAGTGCCAGTGACATAGAAACAAGAGATATCTAAGGCGCACCCCACGTGGCAGCTTGAGTTTCTTGAAGTTGAGCTGAACCAGGAACTAGATTTTGTTGGCCTAGATTTCGCCCCAGATTCTCAACTGGGAGATTGCTCAGTGCCCATCTTTCCCCTCTGTCCAGGCCAACCACAGTGTTTTGGGAAACTCCTTGGCATGTCAGGAGCCCTGACACCAAAAATACTAAACATGGAAGACGATTTAAAATGATTCACTCCAGAATGTATGCTTTCAGTAACCTCCGCTGATTTACCTTGCTAATTGTAAGCTTCCACTGCTTTGACAATGAGTTTGCCTTTCTTGGTGAAAAGATGAGCAGGGTCAAAGGGGAAGCAGTCAAGGGACCCTGTTTTGTGAGAAATAATGCATCTAAGAATAAGTGAGTCGAGAGCAGCTGTCTTTTTACATTCATTGGTGGCCATTTCTGTGGGATTAAGAGAACTCTCAGGGCTGCTGCCAGCTTGGATTGATTAAGTATGTCCTTGTGTTCTGAGCAAAAGTTGTGAAGTCAACTGTAATGCAGTTTCTCCGGCCCACAAAATGACAAATGGCTTTTGAGGAAAGACTCAGTGACTTATGACCAGGACAATGGAGCAGCCTGAGTCAGTCTCCCCAGTGTGTACATTATTTTATTTACAATAGCAAGAAATAGACACAAACTAAATGTTCGCCCACAGAGTATTAGTCGAATGAACATCTGTATGATGGAATACGAGGCAGTCATTAGAATTATGTGCTAGAAGAAGGCTTAGTCTCATGGGAAAATGTTCACAACATATCATCAATGGGAAAAAAGCAGATTAGAAAGCAGTATGCACAGAACATAGTAGTCTTCTAAAAAAAAACATCGTGTGTGTTTTTTAACGAGAAGAATATGTATGAAAACATTAACTGTGCTATCTCTGGGTAATAAAATTTGGCTTAACTTTTATTTTCTTTTTTGGATTTGTCTCTATTTTTCAAATTGTCTTCCATGGACATATGTCATTCTAAACTCAGAAAAAAATTATATTAAAAAAAAAGATTATCTGAGGAATCAGCAGATGTGTTTCCTGTTTCTTATCCCATGTCTATTCTCCATTTTATATGGGAGATTCAAACTCCTCAGCCCTTCCCACAGCAGACGCTAATGCACCAAGAGGCCTGAAGTAGCCAAGGTCCTGAACGAAGCAGCGCCAAGGTAAATTCTTCACTGACAGTAACAGCTTTGGGAAGGTTTCGTTTCTACCTAGTACCGGGAATTAATCGTAGCAAAACCATAATTTTTTCCTAATTGGGGATGAGCTTCTCCAAGGGATCTTAAATAAGTGGATGGGAGCTCACAGAAGACAATTAGCAACGTCGACAGCTGCTCCGTGGGTTTTCAAACACGAGGGTGATTCACCTCTTCTCCTCGGCCTTTTCACAGCATCATATCCCTTGGAGTTTTGAAAATCTGCTGTCGTCACGAGGACGGGCTGGGAGAACCATAGCCCATATCTTTTTATGGAAGAATGATAAAGAGAATTGGAGAGAACAAAACTAAGGGATTAAGACAATTCAGCTTTGTTTGCCTAGTTCATAGAACAGTCGTCTGCACAGAGGACTGCCAGAGAGTGGATGAAGGGAGTAATAAATGAGTTCAGAGAAGGAAACAGTTTAGACCACTGTAAAATCTGCTACCATTTGGTACCTACCATTTCTGGCACAGATTTAAAGAACCCATCTAGCTTTTAGCTGCTTCTCATTACCACTCCTCCCGAAGCAGAATGGTCAAGGTCATCTCCCTTCTCACCACAGGAAACGACACTACAAGTGTTCCAGCTGTTTTGAAGTCCCCATTCCCATCGGATCTTGGTGACACACCTAGAAACTGCTGTCCTCATGGTCCACTATTCCAGCCAGCCGATTCTGCCACTTCAGGGGTGCCACATTAACTGATTCTGGTGCATGGTCAGATGGTGGTTTTTCTCAGTCACCCTATCCTAGGAAAATGTATGCCCCTATTGTATTGGAAAATTCCTCTTGTGCCTGTCATTGCACACATCAGGAGACCAAGTTTCCCATTTTCTCAGAAGTAATTAACCAGCTACTATCATTAAGACCTGTTCCTGGAATTTTTTACTCATTCTTTTAAAGCCACAATCCCACCCCTGGAGACAAGGTCTGAGGCAGGGACCTGAGTTCTCCCAAAGCAGAGAAACAAGCTGAGGCTGGGCTGGGCTATGCACTGAGTCTAGGGTCCATACTCACTCAGCCCTGCTGCTGGAATTATTCTGTGTCATCTACTCTTAGTTGACTGGGGCATCTGAGGATGCCTGAATAGAGAGTGAAGAAGGACGGGCCATCCAAAGAGCACTTCCCCTGGAGAACAAGGCTCCTACCACCTTGGACCCTTGATAAGACTCCTGAGAGAGACAGACAGACAGACAGATAGACACAGACAAACAAACATAGATGGGATGAAGTCTACCCTACTCAATCCTTCCAGATCACAGGATGGGAAGATGTTCACTTTTCAGATGGTTGGCAGAAATGTAAAGAACTCTATCTCAGGGAACACAAACCCCATAGATTTAATGAAGGATCTTCACTGTTTCAGTTAATAGGGTTTGCTAAAGCAGGGAAGTCAGCTTGAAAAAAATAAAGTCCCCTTTGCTCTAGAGTGCCAATGTGGGCTCAATCTAATTTTAAATCTAAATTCTGGAGTGCAAGTATCTTCTGGGGAAGAAAAATCTACTTATGCACGAAATGGTTATCTCAGAAGGAAATCCGTAGGCCTTACCATTTTTTTTATAGAAGATGATGAAGGTGAAGCATTCAGTTGATACCACAGTTAAATTATGTAAAATTTCATTCCTTCATTCACCTGTCTGTTTAACAAACATTGATTGAACTCAAATCTCATTCCTTCATTCACCTGTCTGTTTAACAAACATTGATTGAACACCTTGTATGTTCAACTGCTATGCATTACCTACCATCCCCTCCAGCTCACAGCCCAAGAGGAGGGCACTCAGGGAAACAGAAATTACAATAGATCGTAGTTAGAGCCTAAAGCAAGGTAAAAAGAAGGAGCCATAGAACTCAGGGTGCCACTCATGCTACCCATGGCTTCTTGGGGCTCTTCAGTGCAAAGGAGATATGTAAGTTGGAGTCGAGAATGAGTAGGAGTTTTCCAGGCAGTTGAACTGATATTTTCATTGTAGACATGTGTGTGTTTCACTATGCATCTGAGCTCCAGGGAGTCAGAACACAGTGACTATGACCATGTATGACAGCCTTTTGGAGAACATGTACACCACCACCCATGAAGAGCGATGGCTATGCTCTTCAGCAGCAAACCCAGGTTGCTGGTGGCCCAAAGCAAGCCTTACTGTTTGATGCAGCCAGGAGAGATCTTGGGCCAGAGCCCTGAAGCCAATGGCATGTTCATCCAAGGACAGCGCCTTCTCAGGAAAATGAGGATCACGCTTTTCATAAGCGGGTAGGCAAAAATGCCTGGGCAAAGATTAGAGAGGATTTTCACAAAAGCGGGTCTAAACTTTGCGTGTCCTTTGGTTATGATCCCCACCCACCCACCCACCCAAGCACCTGGTGAACATCTACTCATGGTTAAAGACTCGGCTCGAATGTCATCCCCTCTAAGAAGACTCCCAACATTCTAGGAACAAATGGTCAGCCCCTTTCTTACCCCACCCTACCCTGGGCACATGTTCCATCTTACCTGTCTCAGAAGTCATGGCATTCATTTATTTACACATGTGTCTTCCTGAGGGCAGGAAGTGGGTCTTTCTCAGCTCTCTAACCCCAGTGCCTAACTAAGTGCCAGGTGAACTTCTATTGAATGGATGAGGGCTGCACTTGTACACTTAGCATGCCCTGGATTCTTCTAACAGAGCAGAAGATATTTTATTGCAAAGTCCTTCCTGATAAAAATCGGAGTGCCGAATACCCTTTTCACATATAAAGAAATTGAAGTATGAAGGGAGGCAAGTCCAGAATTTAGTCTGTGGTGGATCTAGGAGTATAAATCCCAACCAGGACTGTGTGGAGACCAAAATTCCTTGGGCCACCCCAAATCAGATGAAATTCCAAACAAACCAGAGCCTCGCTGAGCAGTTCCACACTGCTGGGCTCCAGCGTATTCTGGAAGGTTCTCCTGGGCTGTGCCTCCAGAAGGCTGGGTTGGGGAGAAGCCCCACAGGCCCAGTGCAGTGTCAGATTCTCCTTTTCTGTCAGCAGGCATGGAAGAGCCTTTAAGAAAATGGAGTATTATTATTTGTTTGTTTTTACAGTGACTCATCTGTCGTAACTGGGTTAAAGTCCACTTAGAGAAAAAGGAGAACAAAAGACCTCCTGTTAGTGCTGGAAGTTTGCCTCTTAAGATATCACTGAGAGGAACTGGGAAGGAAAAAAAAGAACCTCAGCAGGGCAGAGGAAGCTGCAGGCCTTCAGGAACACAGCAGCATTTCGGCAAGGCAAACACGGCGGCTTTCATCTCCAGCGCCCTATCTGAGCCGGCTGCTCCCCGTGCCGCTGTTTTATGACCCACGGCAGTGCTGACCATCCAACGCAGGCCAGTGCCTTGTTTCCACACTCCGTGAACACAGGGAGGCCGCCAGGATCTCCGGCCATGTGGACGTTCTCCGTATCCAGCCAACCCTAGATTGAAAAGGATGCCCATGATGATGGTGGTGTTGGTGGTGGGACTAACACATAGTACTACGTGCCAGAGGCTGTCCTAACATTATGGATTATATATAATTCATGTCATAATCGCCCAGGAGGCTAGCACGCTCTCCCCAGCTGCAGCAACAGGGAGATGCCATGAAGCGGAAACCTGGTCCTGCTCTCTTTGGGAGTCCCAATGGCCTCGGTGCAGGTAGAGGAACCATGGGGCTTGTTGGCTCCCAAATAGCGTGGGACCACTTTTCCAAGTGGCATTTTCCAAGGTGCAGACTCAGGCCATCTGACTCCAAGACCCAAGAACTTACTCTTTACTCTCTTCAAATGAAAAAAAGAAAGCCAGAGGACAAGACTTCACAGTTCCCTTCCCACAACCCTCCATCTGATCAGCCCCCGCTTTGTTAAACTGGCACTCATGCCCTTTATCAATCAGCTCTGTGGAAATGTTCTTCTCACCCTTGGCCACCCAGACCTAAGGCAGGTCTGTGCCACGAGTGCCCATTCTGGTGCTGGCCTTCTTCGCCTTCACTGTAAGAAGCTAGAATGTCTCTGCTCCAAGGCTACGAGAGAGGGATGGGAACACAAAGGCGAAGACAGAAATTCTCTGAAAGTCTCAGGCCCTTCCTCCTGTCAGAAGCACTTCACATTCCTTTCTTCCTTCCCCGGAGTCTGCTGGTCCCCAAGAGACCAGGCCTGGCCTGTCAGTCTCAGACCTCTGCCCTGCAGGTGGCTGACAATTCAACTAGTCAGTGCTAGTCATTTTGTTTTCTGAACAGGACATATTTTGGGTAATTTCTCACCGAACATCTAGGATCCTTCTACAGAAACCACAAAATGAAAGTGTTACTGGGCTAATCAATCCTCTGTCCTCCTGGACTTCCATGTTCCACAGCACGCAGCAGAAGGCTGTGGAAAGCGACCTCCTTGCCGTGATAGGCGCCGCAGGTCGGGTGCCCCGGTGCAAGGCTGGTCCCCCAGTTTTCTGCAGGCCGCTCCATGACTTCGAGGAGATTATCCGCACTAAGGCCTCTGCAAGCCCTGGGTTGAGGGAAAGACTCAAAAGAAGCCACTATCATCCTCTTCAGGATGCTTCTCCCTTTGGCTGGCCTCACGGGGATCAGGCCCCTGGTGAAATCACTGGAGACTTAGGCCTTTAAACCCTGTCTTTGGGTCAATGTGCCGGTGGAGCTTGAATTTCCCAGGTCCATCCAAGTGGCATAAACATTGGACTGGGAATGTGAACCGCTTAGGTGACCCCATAAGAGCCCAGGTCCTCATCAGCTAAGAGCCAGAGTATCATGAGCTCACGGGTGTCGGCAGGCCCCACCCTGCAAGTACAACATAACTTTAAGTTAATGGTCCCTACATCTGCGCTCTCTGGGGTCACAGGTGGGGGCTTTGCAGACCACCTCCACCATGGGAGCCTCTGGGATTCCCTTCCTGTGTTGGCCTGATAAAGCCCAAAGTTACCACCTGAGGCGACCAAATCATCTTTCTAGGCTACGAGAGAGGGATGGGAACACGAGGGCCTGTCCTTGATTATTCTTGGCATTTAGAGGTCGTTTTGCTTCTGAGCAAATGGTTGGATCGTGCACAGCCTGAAGCGTAAGGGTAGGGGGTATTTCCCTACCTGAGGGCACTAGAGGATCTGTCGTATGAGGGCCCTGATGAAATACAAAGGGAACAACTGCGTGCTTCCTGGAGTTGGGCAATTTTGTTGTTGTTTACACTCAGCATTTGCTTGTGACCCTTAAGGACTCAGCAGAGTAAACTGCTTAAGTCCCCGTGTGGTCGAGGACTGAGCAACCAAAAGATCCATTCCCAACCCTACAGCTGGCTGGTCCTAGGATCCCTCTGGGATTAGCCTGCAGCCACGCCCCAAAGCTTTGGAACCCTGGAGTTGGTCTCTTAGCCAAGTCTCACCAGTAACTTGGGGGTGCTGGAAAGATGTAGGGGATTGAAGAATGGCCTAGCAAAAGGCGGGGGGGGCAGGGAGGGGCGGGGGAGGGGCAGGGGGAGGAGCCAGGTACGACACCTCCAACCCTGACTAGCTCTGTGACCTCAGTTGGCAGCATCATTCTCATCTTGGCCACAGTTTCCATGCCTATAAACAATAATCTTGGTACCTGCCACCAACTTTTCCCTAAAGGAGAATGGGACAGTGAATTAATTAATATTTGTTGAGCACTTGGAGTTCCTTGGAGAAAGGCCCTTATAAATATAAGGCATGATTTTAACTCTCAGAGGAAGTACTTAATGGGATCAGGGCTGAATATTTTGATGGTTGAGTTTCATTCTTCATTCAGATATACACAGAGTTCTCACCACTCAGCTCTGCTGTCCATGTTATTATCTTGTTGTTGCTGTTGCTGTTTTTCATTTTTATATGTCATAGTAGGGTCAAACAGATGTTACCATACTTACCCACTGCCTCTTTCTCTTACACTGGCTTCTATCCCCTCCATTGAGGTTACCAAGACCACCTAATTGTCAAGCCCAGTGGCTTTTTCTCATTCCTCATTCTCTCTCCTTTCTGGACCATGATACTGGTCATAACCAGCTGCTCATCTTTGAAAGTCTTATTCTGTGGTTTCCTCAATCCCAACAGGTTGAACCTGAAGTCATCATCATCTCCAAATCAATCCCCTCCCCTGACTGCCCTATTTCTATTCACTTTCTCATGGGGCTCACTGCCTAGATCTCCCTCTCTTTTGCCACCCCTCAGTGCAGGCCTTTATTGTCCCAGCCTGCTTGAGCCTTGCAAAAACCTATCCCTAGCCCCATGAAACCTCTAGACTCAAGACAGGTGTGATGCATGTATGTCCTTAGACTACCTTCCAGATTTCTCTGCACCCCCTTGACTTCTGGCCATCTTGTTCCCCAGACCCACCAGATAGCCCACTTCCTTCCTATGGGCCACTCCCACTGCATACACCACAGGACCTGCTTTCCTATATGTCCACCTTCCTGTCTGGTTCCCAAACCCAGCTTCCATGCTTGCTCCCAGAAAACTGATGGAACTGAGCAAAAGAGACACAGACACCCATAGACATACAGACTCATAATCACACATACACGCACACTTACATAGATACACACAAACATGTAAAAACTCATATATAGACACAGACACAGACATACAAACACATACTGACACACACAAAGGCACAAACGTATACCCAGACACAAGTGTTTTTGCTGCCCTCCTAGCATCTTGACAAGCTAAAATGGCCTCCCTCACCCCTCTGAGTAGCCAAGTCTCCTTACTCCTACCTTTCTCTGTTCCCATTTGTATTAGTCAGGGAAACAAAACCAGAGAAACAAAACTAATAGAAGACACACACACACACACACACACACCGTTACACATTCACATACACATACACATACATATATACACACACACATACATATATATATAGAGAGAGAGAGAGATATGTATATGTATACTGTATGCATATATACATATATGTGTGTGTGTGTGTGTGTGTGTGTGTGTGTAGAGAGAGAGAGAGATTTTAGGAAATTGGCTCACGCAATATGGGGGGTTGGCAAATCTGAAATCTACAGGGTAGGCCAGCAGGCTGGAGACTCAGGGAAGAGTTGATACTGGAGCTCAAGTCCAAAGGCAGTGTAGAAGCAGAATTCTCTCTCAACTGATTGGATGAGGCCCAATTACATTATGGAGGGTCATCTGCTCTACTCAAAGTCTATATGTTAATTGCTTCTAAAAAAAAATACTTTCACAGCAACATCTAGACTGATGTTTCACCAAATATCTGGTTACTACAGCCTAGCCTAAAACATCACTCTCATCACAATGGTTCCCTGCTCCAAAAACTAAACACCTTCACCCCTGACTCATAGCAGGCACAAGGTAAACATGTAGTGAATGAATGAATAATGAGATAAACTTTGTGATGGGCACCGCTCAGCTCAACGCAGCAAACCATTTTGAGAGCCCAATACTGAGCTTTGCTAGGAGCCAAAGATACAAATATCAAAGGCCACTCTACATGTTACTTGTCTTCCTCTTCTACTTTCTTGAGGCCAGGAGCCATGCTGCAGATGTCTCTGATCTCCCGCAGTACCTACTGGAGTTCTTTATACAAACCAGGCCCTCAATTACCTGTGGATTAATTAGATATTTTTACTGATCCCTATATCAAATTTACCTGAAATATAAAAAACTTTAGGGTCTCATTTATGAAATTATGAATGTAGTGCCAAAGTCTGTTTCTGTTTTTATTTTTAAGATACAAATGTTAAGATATTTTCATATTTGGGAAGAGTTATATGTACACCAAAACGCTGGCAGTTGTCTCTAGGGGTGGGATTGCTGGTGGCTTCTATTGAATTTTTTATACTTTTCTGTATCTTCCAAATTGTCCTCCATGATCACATGTTACTTTTATAACCATGAAAACAGTACATGTTTTTTCTTTTATCTTTTCATTTATGAGTATGAAGAGATTTGGGGTTCCATTCTGCACCCTTTCTTGGGGCCCTCAGCATTGCTCTTGGCTTCCTTTTGGAAAGAAAGCATTCCGGGACGCCCTTGTAAAAATCTGTGAGGTCATAAAAGGTAAAGTTGACTATAAGTGGTCGTTCTGTTTCAATTATGCTCAAGTGTCAGGTAACATGGGACTTTTAATAAAAGCGTTCAGAGAGTTAATGATTACGGCTGTTATTAGACTGTCATTGGGAAGAAACAGGGAACCTGGGCACCCCACATCTTGCCTCTGACCACCCTTCCAGTCCACAGGGCCTGTTGCCGCTCCTGGGCCCCCGTCAGCATGTCGTCAGGCTGTGCTCATGCCAGACGAACAACACCTAGCCACGGCGGAAGCGACTGTTCCTTGAACTTTGCTTCAGACCCTGCCTGCCAGGGTCTCCGGAGGGAAGTGTTCACCTCTAGCCCAAATGAATCGGAGCTTCAGAAAAACCGCAGCGGCCTCAGGCCCTGAACTTTGTATTTCTTAAATTGCCAGAATCGCTGGCTGCCAAGTGCCACGGAACTCCCAAAAATGTGAAGGAGAAACCAATGGGCCAGAGGAACACAGACATCTTGTGACTGTAGAGTGTGTCTTGTTCAGTGTGACCAGGTGTGCTGGGGCCGTGTCAGAAGATGGGGGAAACCAGATGAAGGAGGCCAGGCCCACTCCAAGGCTGAAGTTCCAAGAAACTCACCCTGCACAACGCCAAGTCTGTGAAATCCCCCTCGTTCTGGAAAAGATCCTACACAAATTGCTGGTCTTTCCAGTGTGATACTTGATAAGTGCAAATGGGCTGAAAATATTCTTGAGATTTTTTGGGTTTGTACAATTAGTGGTGGCCACCGCAGCTCGTCTCACTGCCTACAGCGTCCTACCAGAGGTTGCACCAGTCAGGAAGGGCCCGCATTTGTCCCTGACCACTTCGGCCCTACAGTAAAGCATGGCTCATCATTTGTGCCTGCAGAGGAAAGCAGGGGTCTGGCTCTATGTCCTCAAAGGCATGCATCCCCTGCCACCCTTTCTCAGCCCTGTCCAGGCAGAAACACCCCCAAAAATGACCCAGTGGCAGCGGAATGGCCCCCAGCCAGGCCACCCTCTGTGCTCCCTTTTAGTCACCAAATGTCACAGCTGGAAGAAATCTTAGTGCTCATCAACTCAGCCTCCTCATGATGAGCCAGCCTCTGCCTCGGCCTTCATGTGGCCTTCCTGTGTGTGTGTCACTCCTCTTCATGTAAAGACAGCAATCATATGGATTAAGCGTCCACTGTACTCCAGTGTGACCCCAACTAATTACATCTGCAATGACCCCTTTTCCAAATAGGGTCACGTTCTGAGATTCCAGGAAAGACATGAATTTGGGGGGTGGGGGGGGTGGGAGGGGCGGACACTATCCAACCCAGTATAGCCTTCCTGTGCTCACCCAGCAAAGCTCTGTCTTATTCTATACCCTCCCCCCAACCTCACTGCCCTGTCCTTTAGTTGGGGGTAAGGGCTTCTGGAATGCTCTCATCTGCCACTGGTCTAAGCAGTAGTTGAGAGGCAGAGTTGGAAGCTCGCGGAACACACAGAGACCTCACCACACTCCCAGGAATTCTGCTTCTCTTGGTCACAGTGGGATCTGGAATGGCTATTTTTCAAAAGCTTATCAGGTGATTCTGAGAAGCCTGGAATGCCAACAACTGTGTCAGGTGCTGTGAAAACAGCTCTCTCTTTAGAAAAGGGAATGCAGGCCCCCCTCACCTCACCCCACCCCATTCACCAGGAATATAGGTTTCTACCACTCCCTGCCTGATAGGCCCCAAATACCCATTACAAAACAATTTGACCTAGTCCTGGGCTGCAGGAGAGAGTGAAAACATACTTGAGGGACCTGACACTGACAGCAGCAAGCACAAAATGTCCTCGAAGTTTCCTGTTTGACGTTTAAAGTGTGAATTTTGCAACATCCTCTATAGTATAGGCATCTTGCTCTACAATTTTTTTTTTTAAAGACTGGTATTTTTCCTTCCAGATATATTCAAGTATAGAAATGAGGCTCCAGAAAGATATTAAAACTGTGGCTTTGTATACACCGTTAAGTCCCCCTGAGTTTCCTGACTTTGAAAAGCCCCGCCACAGAGAGTTAGAGGGGGCAGCGGCCAATCTGTTTAAATTTTGGAAGGAATGGCATCATATAGAGGAAAACTGGTGCCCAGAGACAAAGTAACTCACCCAAGATCACACAGCTTGCCGTTAACTGAATGGGAGCTCTACCTCAGGACCCACCTTTTCCACTGCACAGACCTAGGTGGACTGCTGCCTTGCTGTGTGACCTTGGAAATGTCTCTTTACCTCTCTGTGTCAATTTCCTGCTGATAAAATGCGGATAATATCTGTTCCACCTCAGAGGATCTGTGTAGGAGCGCTTTATGTGTAAAGGTAAGGTGCTATAATTGTAATTACAACTCAGCGCTTCTGGGTGAGGCACAGCGATTCCAGCAAGAGTGACACATGCAGGGTCATGCTGAGCAGGCCATGTTTGAGGGAAGACCAGTGTGACGTACCCTGCCCCTCTGAGCCACTGAAGGGTCCAGGTGAATTTCCTGATGTTGCAGTCTTGGGGAAGGCTGAGGCCTTGAGAGCTCATGCCCAGCACTTCGGTTTGCCCTCCACTGCTCCAAGCTTTTATCTGGCCAGCCCCAGCCCCAGAAACAGGCTAAGAAAGCACTTCCCACAAACAACCTTCTTGTCCCAATTCTGAAACTGTCTCTTCAAAAGGGTAAGGCGTGGAAAAATGAGTGGCAAACAACAGCAATGCCAGCATCTTCTTTCTCCTTTAACGAGGCCACAGAGACCTTTCCCCACAACCCATCCCTTCCAGAGGAAGTGGGCAGCCAGCCTGCTCCAGACCCCTCCCTTCCTCGCTGGCCCTGGCTTGAGCGAGGCCCTTCAGCCCACGTCCGCCCTTTTCTGTTTACACTGGGAGATGAGCTTCTGCTGAGCTTAAGTGCAGTTCTGGCCCTTTTGTTTGTTTTTAAGTCAAGCTACAACTTTGCTCCTGGATTTATTGCAAATTCCATTTATCTTCTTCTGCCCAGGGTCTCTGCACAAATCCTTTAGCGTTTCCCTCCCCCTCTGCAGACAAATAACCAGGGGCACAGGGAAGGGACAAGGAACACAAGGATGGATGGATGGATACAGAGGAGGCTGTCGCATGTAGTGCTGGGGGGAAAGAGTAGGGCTGGCAACACGGGAGCAGCAGTAGAGATTGTCCAGTGAGGATCCTCCAGAGAGGACAAGGCCACAGGAAGGCCAGCGCCCTGCCTGCTGCCCCTTTCTTGCAAAGACCCCTGAAGGGAGGAAGAGCTGGGCTGAAAGGCACAGAAATCCCAGACCTTAGCAGAGGGAATAAAGAAAGGAAGATTCTGAATTGGAGGGAAGGAGCCCATGGTGGTTTCTGGCAAGGGGCGGTATGAGGTCACTGGTCCCCAGAGGCCTAGAAAGGACACCACGTGAGGCTGTCTGACAGGGGCTGCGGATCTGAGAGCTGGGCGTGGGCATGTGTCCATGGAGGCCACCCCAGGCGCGGCTGGGCACCAGCACAGCATCCTCCCCTCTCCTTTCCTCCCCAAACACCACCGTTTCCATAAACTGTTGATGAAGAGGAAACAACTCCAAGCTGGAGCTCACCAGGGAGAGAAAGAAAATCAAATTGAGCCGAACAAACTGAGAGCCGGGTATCCAGCCGAGCTGTTGGCTTGTCCTCTTAAGGCAGGAAATGCCGATGGCCTGTCCTCCTTCCCTAGCAGAGTTCCCTGGCTCTGGGCTTTGCAGGGGACACTCGCCCTCTTCAATATAGGCCTTGCAGTTTGGGGGGCATGGGGTGGTCCCAACGGCAGGGAAAGCAGGAACTGCTGGAATCCAGCCCCTAAGGGCTTGACCTCAGAATAGGGTTTTAACCAGGAGAGCAGCTGCAGGTAGCTAGGATGACCACAGAGTGCCCTTGAGGGGGCTGCATGGTGGTGGGTCAGCAGCCAAAGGATTCACTTGCCACGTCTTCCCCTTCATGTCATAGTCCAAAAGCATGAAAGTCAAGCCTCAGCATCGCAGCCCATGGCCTTGCTCAAGGAACCTCAAGAAGTGGAGGCTGAGTAAACGAGAACAGGACAGGCCGCCTCTGCCTCTGGGAGACATTCTGGCCTCCAACGGGTTCTGTGGCTAGTGAGAAGAACATTCCACAGCAGTTTCCCTAGCCAGGCCCTGAGCTCTACCCCTTCTGGTGCTGTTGGTTCCGCCCCAGTCACTCATCGCCCTGCCAGGAGACCAGCCTGCCCCTCCACGTTGGGCCCGAACTCCGGCCTCCTCGTCTCTCCAGCATCCATTCTGCTGTGTCTCAGTCTCCTGCCCACCTGGCCCCCTCAGACACCTCCAAGTGCTCCCCTCCTCTCACCTCTTCCTTTCCCCTGCCCTCCTCTCTCACCCTATCTCTTGTGCCCACACCCCTCCCCATGTCCCTTCAAGAGCTTCCCTTTAGACCGAACTCTCATCTGCATCCTCAGAACCCTCAGCCCCTGGCTTCCCCAGCCGGGCTCACAGCACGTTCACTCTGCAGTTTCCAGGCTCTGCTGGAGTCTCGGCCACCACACTGGCTGCCCGGCTCGCCTGAGTCCCCTGCTCTCCTCAGACCCCCAGAGCCCCACTTCCACCTTCTATCTGCAGAGAATGTTCGGGCCTTTCCACAGGGACTCCCTCTGTCTCCTTTCCCCCGTTAAACAGATCCCTCACATCACCCTGTGTTTCTCTTCCCTCAGCCTGAGAGCAGCTGACATCCCCCTCCTTGCTTACCTAACTTACTTACCTGGGTCCAGGATGGCATTGTAGGTTCCTACCTCTTCCATGCCATGTCGTCCCCCATTCTCATTCGTGGATGAGAAGCTACGTGTTAACAGGCTTCCCTGTGATCTGAATGCACATCATGTTTGAGAAGCATGGCCCCAAAGTGTGGCCACGTCACCCTCATCCTAACATGGCTTTCTCTCAGTTCACCATCTTTCTGCTCTTGTTCCGTTTGTTACAAGCTTCTTTATAGGATCCTTTCTGCCTGCTTCTTTTATTTCCTCTCCTCAGGCCCTGGCGACTGGCCGATGCTTTAGGCCATTTTCACAGGCCTTCCTCAGGAGCAAACCCCAAGGCCCTCTCCTCACATGACTCAGGCCCCACTCCCCACTCATACTTCTTCCTTGGGCTCTCCTGGCTACTCCCTGTGGGCTTCCATTTTCCTCTCCGTCTAAGCTCTCTTTACCCGCTCTGCCCGGCCAGCCTCTCCTCTCAACACGCTATCTCATCCACATCCATACCCTTCGAGGTTACTTCCATGAACCCTAACTCTCTAGCTACTCCACATTTCCACCTGCCTGCTGGCTATATCTACACAGACTCCCTATAGACACCCCAAAGTCTTTCTGCACAAAATTAAACTGATCGTCTCCTCTCTAAATCCTTCTCTCTTCTTAAACTTACCTGTCTCTATTAATGAAGCTCCACCCTCTCTATTGCCCAGACTCAAAACCCTCAAAATTGTCTTCATCTTCTTCTTCTTCCTCTCCTCGCACACCTGGTCAGCCTCTGGAAGCCAGCAGAATCTTCTTCGGCACTATTTTTTTTATATCCCTCCCACTACAATGTTGCTATCTAAATTCAAGCTCCTGTCATCTCTCTCCTACACCCTTTCTCTCAGCCTTTGGGCCTCCCCTCCCATGGTCCACTTGTCCACAGAGCCCACCATAGTGGTCTGCCTCCCTTTCAGAAATGCTTATGGACTCTGCACCGCTCATGTCTCTCAGCCAGGGAGAGGCCCTGCCTCCCCTTCCAGCCCAGTCCTCGCTGCAGCCATTATCACTCAGCAGATATTGACTGAGGACCTACTATGTGATGTGTACCTGTGCTCAGATCATAGTCGCCTACTTTCTACTCCTAGAACATGCCACCCTGCATTCACCCAGTTTGCTCATTCTTCATTTCGTTCACTTATTTTAACTGCCAGAGATGCTTTCTCTTCTTTGTTCCTACATCCATCTGTCAGCACCTCATCCAGCTACACTCAAGGCCTAGCTCATAGCCCACCTCCTCCAAGAAACCTATAGGATTTCAAAGGTAGAATCCATCTCCCCTTCCCCATTCTCCCTTAGAGCAGTGTTTGTTTCCTATTACAACTGCATCTGAACGTATGTGTATATGTCTCATCTCCCTGGTCGTATAGTCCTACAAGCCAAAGAAAGTTCTTATTCAACTTTGTAGCCAACACATACTTAATAAGAGTTTGTTGCATTTGAATCAGGTCCTATTCCCCCATTTCACAGATGATAAAACTGTGGCCAGAGCAGCCCCAGGTCTTCAATGATAGTTGGCAGCAGAATCGCATCCCAGCCTTAGTCTCCTGGTGGTGGATGCAATACTCAGGAAATGAGGAATTCCAGGCTCAGTTGCCTAATGTCTGAGTACACATGCCCTCCACAGATGTATGGTCCTCAACTCTTCTCTTCCTCCTACAAGCTGGGCAGACTAAAACCAGAACAGAGAGATCACAGACAAGCAACCAGGGGTCACAGACCTATTTTTCCAACACCACCCCCAGGTCTGCACTGAATAGCCAATTGCAAGTGTAATCCTGTTTTCTGAACCTACAGGGAAATTTCTTCCTCGCCTTTTCAGCAAAAGATGTTATCATCTTATGACGTTTCCAATGGAAAATCTTTCTTTCTCTTCTCTAAGTCTTCCTCCCATCCCTCCAAACCTCAACACTGTGATACATCTTTCTTTCACCTGTGTCCTCTGCAGGGGTGAGAGGACTTTACTGCCCTCCTGACAGCATTGCCTTACTGTGGGAGGATTCCTGAAGCTTGGTAAGTCTCCTAGCTCCTAAGAGGAAATGTATTATGTAAAAATAAACAATTTACTATGTTTTGTAAAAATCAAATAGGACCACCTGTTTGTGTGTCTGTTCATACTGGGTGGTCATATAGGAGGTTTCATAGGGGAGTTGAAGGAAGTTAGGCTATTTCACTTGGTGAAGCTTTTCAGAGTCTTTGTGCCTGGGCACCCACACACGGAACGCACTCAGTTGTCCACAATCTAGATTTGGTCTGGAATCACAGATCCTGTTAGATCAACCTTCATTCTCAGGTCTCCTTGCTTCCAGTCTAGCAATGGCCTTACCTCAAAAATAGGGAAGGATTTTCTCTTTCCGTAATACGGAAATTTCACAAAAAGCTGATGGAAGGATCATGCATGGGACTCAAATCCTTGCAGTGAAATTCAAAGAACTGGCTAAGTAAATACAATTGTCATGCCAACCTGAGATGGCACAGATTGCCTCGATGGTCGCTAGTAGCCCACACTGTGTTCTATTTCACTTGGAAGAAAAAGATAGTTATTTCTATGAAGGAGTCTATGTTCTCTTTCACGGATAAGCTGGAGCAGGCTGACCTAGGAAAGGGCACTCACAGTCGAATGCTTTCGCTTGCGTGGGAAGTCCAGCTGTCTCAATGGGGCCCAGGAGACAGACTGACGAGGGGAGGATTCCTGTGTTTGGGATAAGGCTTGAAAAGTCGCCTGTTGGTAACACCGGACTTGCAGAAGAGCAGAAAGAATTTCCAGCTGTTGTCGAAGTGAGAAGCCCCCTGATTCTGACTGGGGCTGTTTTTGTGCCCTGGACTCTCCTATCACACTTCCTGGGCTGGTTATCCCATCAAACACCCAGTCCCATAGGCTAGCTCTGGAACCAGATGACCCTTTGCCATCAAGAAATGCAAGTGACAAAAAGACCAATATTGTATGATTCTACTTATATGAGATACTTAGCGTAGTCGAATTCATAGACAGAAAGTAAAATAGTGGATGCCAAGGGCTGGTTGGGAGAAATGGGGAGTTTAGTGTTTAATGGATATGGAGTTTCAGTTTGAGAGTATAAAAAAGTTCTGGAAATGTACAGTGAACGATGGGAACATGCTCGACACCACAGAACTATATACTTAAAACGAGTTCAACTGTGTTGTTTTACCACAATTAAAAAAGAAACAAAGAAATACGAGTGGGAACTCAGCGGCCGGTCACATCACTGCTGAGAGAAAGCAGACGGATGACTAGATTCCCAGCTCTAAAAAAGAGTGTGTGTGTGTGTGTGTGTGTGTGTGTGTGTGTGTGTGTTGTGTGCGCACGCATACACATTTTGTGGGTGTATATGGCATTCCAGGAGTGAAAATGGATCCACAAACAGCATGGTCTAGGTGGGGAGCATAATGGACCAAGCCATTTAACCTCTGAGTGCTCCCCGTATCTAATATGGGGGTCCTTCTGCATAATGCAGACCACGGAAGATTCTTAGTAGAAGCTGTTGTTTAAATGCCAAAGAGCCTGCATAATATCTTTGGAGGGCTGAGTAGAAGGCCTTTTCTCCGTAACATGTGCAAAAATACATTTCAGTTGCTCTAACAAAGACTAGGTTTGGGGAGTAAGAAAAATTGGGGCTAGAGTTCAGGGCCTGACGTTGGGGGACCAGTCATAATGCACAATTTAGATTTAAATGCCTAAGATCAAGAGAATGGTAATATGAAAATGTTGTTTGTAAACTGTAAAGTGTCTTGTCATCATCTTTTATCCTTCCAATTGAGCCTGGCTATTGGAGCAAGTTAGCAACAGATTTTAAAGAATTCAGACTACAGGAAAGTTAGCATATATCCTAAAATACAAATTCAACCTGCACTGTCTGTTATAGGGCAGGCTTTGAAGGTGGCCCAGTAGCATCCACAGCTGAGAATAAAATCAAAAGCCCTAAGAGTTAGACTTTTTAAGAAAATAGATTCTGTAGCCGTAAAGGGGAGGGCCTAAGTTAAATCATGTATTCTTCAGAAGAGTGGCACATTAAGCCTTTATTAGTTATCAGTACTGGGACCTAAAATCATTTCTCTCAGATCTCTATTTTTTAATTAATTTTTTAACCATAAAATTCACCATTTTAAAGCTTATAATTTAGTAGTTTTTAGTATATTCATGAGATTGTTTAACCATCACTACTGTCTAATTCAGAATATCTTCATCACCCTAGAAAGAAATCTTACATTCTTTAGCAGTCACTCCCCATTCCTTCCTCCTTCCAGTCCCTGGTAACCGCTAATCTACTGTGTCTCTATGAATTTACCTATACTGGACATTTTGTATAAATGGAATTACACAATATGTGACCTTTTGTGTCTAGCTTCTTTTACTTAGTATAATGTTCTCAAAGTTCATCCACGTTGTAGCATGTATGAGAATTTCATTCCTTTTTGTGGCTAAATAATATTCTTTTGACGGGATATACCACATTTTGCTTTTCCATTTATCAGATGATGCACATTTGGATATTTTTACTTTTCGACTAATATGAATAATACTGCTGTGAACAGTCATATACAAGTGTGTGTGTAGATGTATTTTTAATTCTCTTGGGTATGTGCTTAAGAGTAGAATTGATGGGTCATATGATAACTAGGTTTAACTTTTTAAGAAACTATTTTTTTCCAAAGTAGCTGTACTATTTTACATTCCCACTAATAGTATATGAGGGTTTTAATCTTTTCACATTCTTACAAAACTTGTTAGTGTCTATCTCTTTTATTATAGCCATACTGGTAGGTGTGGAGTAATACCTCATTCAGATTTTGATTTGCATTTTTCTAATGACTGAAAATGTTGTGCATCTTTTTATGTACTTATTGGCCATTTATATATCTTCTTTGGAGAAATGGTTATTTAAATCTTTTGCCTATTTAAAAACTTGGGGATATTTGTCTTTTTATTGCTGTATTGCAAGAGTTCTTCATGTATTTTGGATATGAGACCCTTATCATATATTTGCCAATATATTTCCCATTACATGGGTTTTTTTCACTTTCTTGATGGCATCCTTTGATACACAAATATTAAGCCCAATTTCTTTTTCTTTTGTTGCTTGTGATTTTGGTTTCATAGCTAAAGAAAACCATTGCCTAATCCAAGGTCACAAAGATTTATACTTACGTTTTTGTCTAAGAGTTTTATATTTTTACCTATTACATTTAGGTCTATGATCCATTTTGAGTTAATTTTTTTATAGTGTGAATAGGGGTCCAACTTCATTCTTTTGCATATGGCTATCCATTTGTCTCAGCACCATCTGTTAAAAAAAAAATAAACGATCCTATTCCTATTAAACTGTCTTGGTAAACATGTCAAAAATGGATCTTTCTTCTTTTCGAATATAAACATTTAAAACTTAAAATTCCATATGAATTCTAGGTGACAGAAGCAAGACAAAAAAGGCCATGTAATGTAAGAATCCATTCATAGGAAATGTCCAGAATAGGCAAATTAAACAGAATGTAGATTAATGATTTCCAGAAATTGGAGGAGAATGTTGGGACTGACTGCTAGGTGTGGGGTTTCTTTTTGGGGTGATGGGAATGTTCTGGTGATGGTTGAACAACAGTGACTATAGTAAAAACCACTGAATTAGACACTTTTAAATGGTGACTTTTATGTTATCTGAATTATATCTCAATTTTTAAAATGTTAAGCTGGTTGCATGGGTAAGAAGAAAAGTTGACAATTTTAACTTTATTGCAGTAACAGTGTAAAGTAGTTTCTGAGGGACCATAGAAGATAATTCAGATTGTGATGATAGTTTCATGACTCTGTAAATTTACTGACAATCATTGAATCATACACTCATTGTATCATACACTTAAAACAGGTGAATTTTATACCGCGTAAATTATACCTCGATAAATATGTTTTTAATAAGATTTTTTTAATTCTTTTCGAACTCTGCTTCAGCTACATCGCATAGACTTTGGTATGTTATGCTTTCATTTTTGTTCACAGAAAATAATTTTAAATTATCTTTGCATTGTCTTCTTTGACCCATGGGTTACTTAAAATGTAATGTGTAACTTCTAAATATTTGAGTATTTTCCAAATATCTTTGGTTTTTTTTTTTATGTCTAATTCAATTGTTTTGTGATGAGATTTCAAATTTTAAAAATTTTTGTCTTTTTTTTTATAGTCCAAATCATAATCTATCTTGAGGAATGGTCCCTAGAGAAAACTTATTTTTATTTTTTAAATAGAAAAGCAGATAAATAGCACAAGTAAAAAAAATGTGAAAAGACTGGGGTTTTAAGTAATAAGAAGAAAAGTCATGAATTTTTAAAGATTAGAGATATTTAAAGGTAATCTTGAGGTCGAGAAAGCAAATTGGACAGAGTTGGGCACTGCAACCTCCCCCTGGCTAAAACAGATTTAGAAATGGAAGCCAAAGTTATGGTGGAGGGAATCCACAAGCAAGAAGAACCAGAGTTAGTGGCAGTCCACCCCGACAGACATTAGGCCACAGGGAAGACCATGATCTCTCAGTGTCCTGTCCTATCCTGCCTCGTCCATAATCTCCCACCTTCCTGTGCTGAGCGAGGGAAGATCAAATGGTCTTCTGCCCTTCTATGAAAACTGGTTAAACTTACTCACCTTCTTAGGGAGGTCATTTCTGTACGGTGAAACTTTTGTGTCTTCTCCTTGATCACGAGAACACTGAAGATCCCTTTGAGGATTCTGACATGACAAGCCTATTCATTCTCCACGGTTGACATTTTTTCCTAGAGTTTCAATGACCCTTGCCCCATATATAAATGCACCTTTTTCTGCCCACGTTGGGACTCAGTTCCAAAACTTCTGGGATCGCTACTCCTGAGGCAGCCCTTCTCTCTCCTTCTTCCTCTAAGTTTCCTTCCAAGATTTCAGGTGAAGTTTAGACTTCTTTGGGAATCAGACCTCCTTATCCTTACTCTTATATAGACCTGAACACGACATCGCATCTTTTTTAGAGAAAAGGCCAGTGTTTTCCTGTGATATGTCGATATTAAAGGTAACTGTAACTTAGCTGAAACATGCTCAGACAGGTTGTAGGACTGGGTCTGCCCAGGAGCCCTGGGATTCCAAGTGAGTTGGCAGGCCCCAGAGGTAGTGGAGGCCTGAGCATGGCTCCCCTTCACTATAGTCTCTGCTCGATAGCCCTTCTCACCTGCCCCTACCACAGAGAGCTGTTGAAATCTGACTCACAGTGTTCCTCTGTGCAGCTCTGTTTTCTGATAAGAACCTCCCATGAAAGACGCATTGCTCATCCCTATGCCAGCCACCCCATTATTGGTTCAAGGCTTAGAGGGTATAAGTCTTTGATCCTTAACCCTTGACCCTGACTCTAATGAACCATTCCCACTGGGCCTTCCCTAGGAATAAGCCTATACTCAGCACTTTTTACCAAAGGGAGAGGAGAGACAATCCATTCCTTGATTTCCTCTTTTTAATACTCAAAATCTCTGAGTAGGAGTGACTGAAAAGCTTAAGGTTCTTTAACTCTTCCTATTCTCAAATTAATCTGAAGCTTACTTTCCCCACCTCCTCCAATCGTGTTTCAAGCCCTCACCCATCTATCGGTAGCCTGATTCACTTGGTCTGGGGAGAAATTTGGTGAAAGCAGATACAACCAGTGGCAGCTCTGGAGTTTTCCTAAAGGAGGACCTAGAGCTGAAAACTGAGTGAGACAGAGGCTAGGGGTTTGTCTTCAGCATACTTGGATAGTAAACACTATTTTTCACTTAGATTGCATGTTTATTTAGGACGGAGATTGGAAGACGGTGGGGGAGAAGGCCCCCACAAACCACCCCTTGGCGCCAACGTTGTAGTTAAGAGTCCTTCACCCCATCATTGGATTCTCTCACTTCTTCCCCCTTTTCACTCATTTAATTCCTAGCAAATCCTTCCCACTGATCTTTGTCCTTTTCATACATCCATCTATCCATTCACCTGTCCATGATGGCAGCTCTTTCCCAATGGGAAGCAAAAGCTCTTTGCCGGAGAGAAACCCTGTTGTTTTCATCCCTGCCTGTGGGGGTCACCTCACTTTGGGTTCATATCACAGTGATGCCTTAGGTGGCTGATGACGTCACTGCACTTCTCCACAGACACCTTTCTCCTCTTCCCATTCCCTCCCCATACTTTTCTCTTCTGCTCTTAAGTTCCTTTTCTGTTTTCTCTCCTTTATCCTCTCCTTTTTCTTTCTCCACTCCCTATGCTTTGGGCCTACCCAAGGCAACCACCATGGATATTTTGTAGCCACTCAAAACTAAAAGAGGAAGCTGAGCCCAATCCTAGATAAGCTGATAGCTCCCTCTTCCCATGTCCCCCATCAACCTAGCCACACCCAGTGGCTAGGGTTGGTTATAGCCCACCTTACAGGAACAAAAATAAGCTTCCAACACAGAAAAATCTATCTTTCCTCCTATTGCTATTGACAACAGAACAACAGAGCCAGGATTTAGTGGCCAGGCATAAATAAAACAGTGCTTCAGTCACCAGGGCCCAGTTAATCTCCTTCCAGCAGTGACCTGGCTTCTGTGCGCAGTGACTATGAATGTAACTAGACCTAGGGCTCTAAGGTCGAGGAGGCAGGCCGGACAGCCATGGCACCACTTCCCTCTCCCCTGTCTCTCCTGCTTCTGACAGATCCATTGGGGTTCAGTCTCCCCCATCTGGAGCACATGGACTAGGGGTAAAGGACGGATCAGCCTCAGGCTCATAATAGGCTCCTCTTTAGAGCTGCATTCTTGGTTTCCATCTCACCGCCCCCGCCCCCCGAAGAAGGATCAGGCCTAGAGCCTGCGCATCTGGAATTGTTCTGTAAGCCGGCTTCTAACCTAGCCTGCACCCCCGTGCTCTGGTTTTCCCTTTACTGTCCAGACCTCCAGAGCCCCATCTGTCCTATAATTGCTGGCTTTAGGCTGGAAGGACCTTGGCAATCATCTGATCCTGACCTTCTCAGGAGCAGATGGATCTCTGTCTGGAATTAGACCCTCCACAGTATCTGGATTTCCTAACCATGGGAGCATCGCAGGAGAGGGAGCCATTCTGACTTCCCATACACTAGGTAGGGACCAAATGGGTTCAGTCAACCTATATTATGTGGAGCCACATTGGGCCAGTATTGGTACAGGTACATTTAGGTAGCTATAGATTAGATGTGGTCCCTCTCCTCCTGAAGCTGTCTAGTGGAAAAGACAGAAATGGATCAAGTAATTAAAGTGTGTTGTTGCTCTTTACCAAAAGGCAGTATACACAGAGGGTTCCAGGTCTGGGGAGAGCTTAATCAAGGTAGACTTTCCCTAGGAGATGGCATTGAAACAGAAAGAAGAAATGTGTTTGTCTCATTGGCCTCTTCACTCAGAGCCTAGCGCAGGGCTGGCACATGAGGTTGGTTGAATGAGGAAATGAACAAACATCTCTAGTTACTTACAGGATTTGGTGCTGGGTCTATTAACATATCCACTTACCAAAAAAAAACTAACTAAACTTAAAGTCATGAGTCCTCGTGAGGTCTGTTCATGCTGTGGACGTGCTGCGTGCTGCTCATTCCGTTTTAAAGGTGAGTATGCTGGGTCACAGCCGTGGAAGACGATACCCCTGAGATCCCGCAGGGAGTCTTCCGGCCTCCCCCCACCCCGCCCCAACCCGCCCCTGCAGATCACACGATGGAGAACTCCATAAATGGACTCATCAAAACAGGGAAGGCCAGCCCCTTGACAGGTGATTGGATTTATATCTGAAAGCAGAGATGGGTTAAAACTCCTCGTGCCCAGAGTTTCTAACTACAGACCAAAGCTCAAGACAAGGCGAGGGAAGAACAGTGCCATGGGCCTTACCCTCTCTTTCTCAGAAGAGGTTAAAGGGTTCCTGGAAATTCCTGTAAAGCATCCAAAAGAGCAAATCCAGAGCTGTTTGCAGTCAGGTTTTCCAGCAGGATTATGGGCAGACTGAACAGCTGTTCCATCCCCTAGGACTGTCTTAACTTCAAAAACTTCTCTGTCCCAGGAAAAGGGGGCCCTATTGTGAAATACCCCAAACTCTCCCAGAACTCGAAATATGCCCATAATTAAGTTATTGCTCTCGGGCCTCCAAGAACCTGTCTCTAACGTACAGCAATGAGCATCTTCTTACCCTCCCTCTCCAGTAAGCACTTCTCTAAGAAGAGAAACTAAAGCTAGTGACATTGGGTGGAGGCAGAGCCACCATATACAGTCATGCAGGCTGTTTGCTGCACAACAGGTGGGTGGAGACTGAAATCCAGCCTCCCTCTGCTTGCCAACCTGTGCTCCCTGGCATGGCTGCATCCACACGGAGAAAGGGGTTCCTTTTCTAATTTGGACATAGGTGCCCTATGGGCTAGCAGTGACCCTGGGTGGAGAGCCCAAAGAACTACATCTGGGAAGGAAAATAAGCCAATCCTTCCCTTGCCACAGCCTACACAATCACTAGGTGTTCCTCAAGTGATCAGATTTGCTAACAAGGTAGACTTCTTAGATGGTAATAGAATATGATGGATAAACTAATAGGCCCAATAAGGCTTTATGTTTTATTTTTCTATGTCCTGAGTTCCGATGACAGTGAAAACTGAACTATTGAGATGTACTAAGGAAGGATCAAATGTCTTCTTTCTGTTAAACTACTTTAAGGAGAGTAATGATTTACAGTAAGTATAACCCCTCTGTGTTGGAAACACCAGGGGTTTGGAATCCTTCCCAGACTCTGGGCTCTAGCTTCACTTACCTTGAACCTGTTGGTCAGGAACTGGGCCCCTGAAAAATGAGGTTAAGCAGGCATTTTCTCAGGAAAACGACCCTCCACTTGGAAGGCCAGGCTTCTCACCGGCAAACACACTCCATACTCAGGATGATTTGCTGACAGTGCCATCTGAATGGTGGCACAGCACAGATGTGCTGCTTGGAAAAGGAACAAGGATCCTGGCAAATGCTTGATGGATACAGAAGAAAGGGCTGTGATCCCCTTGCCGGTTGCTTGACATTGCAGGGCCATTTACATTGCAAAGGTAATTTACACCCATTGGTAGATGCGGCAACCCCTCTCAGAAATGCTTTCCCAGCATGATCTCCTTGGTCTCAGCCCATCTGCCCAGTCTTCCTGGAGGTCAAAAAACTGAGCTATGGGCTGGGGAAGCTGAGAGGAAAGATGAGCAAGAAGCTGGGCCACAGCTTTCATAGTGCTTCTGGTGTTTCCATAGGCTGGAGTTTGAAGTGGGGTCAATGGATGGACCTGAAATGCTTCCTGAGACACTGGGGACTCCCTAACCTCAGACCTCTGCCCTCATAACCCCAAGTACTCCATGGCTCCTAGACTAGGCAATTATTTGAACTGACCCTTGGTCTTTCTCAAGGGAGGCTCAGCTTATTCCAAGTTTCAAGCAGAGGAGCTTAGGCTCTCAGGGCCGTGTGAAACCCAAAGTATGCAGAGGCAGTTCTCAGTGGCAGGACTCATGTCTGCATCTTGGCCAGGAAAATCAGACTGATGTCATATGGGTCCTATGTGGCCCTCTCAGGAAGTAGATGACTGGAGCAGCCAGGACCCTGGGCAAGTTTATTCTCAAGTGAAACTCCCTCTTCTTCCCTCTTTATCTCTTTTGTTTTTTGTTGTTGTTGTTGTTGTTTTTTCCTAAACAAAACTTACTTGTACTACCTGTCACAGCCAGAGCCTTCCCATGCCTATGGGAAGCACATATGACAGGAGCCAACAATTCCTAAGCAGTAGTTGGCAGGCATAGAGCTTTGTGCTCACTTTGCCAGCAGGGTCTCATCAAATCCCCATACAACCCTGAGATGAAGCACTGTTACTATTCTTATTTTCACTGATGAGGAATGAGAGGGTCAGAGAGGTTAAGTAACCTGCCCAAGATCACACAGCCAATAAGTGGTGAAGCCAGGACTTGAACCCAGATAATGTGGTATTAGTGCCCTAACCCATTACCACCTTGAAGCACAGAGAGTTCCAGGTCTTTAATGGAGCCAGAAGGCTTATTATACATGATAAGGAAGAAAGACCCCAGCTCCCCTGATTTTCATTGTAGCCAAGCTCTGCTTATATAAGTGACATACGTGTCTGAGATACAACTTCCCCAGAAGGTATTTAACCTGAGAGCAGGAACTTTGCCTACTCCCTACGGTATCCCCAGCACCTGGAGGCCTGGCTCACAGTTGAATGTTTATTGAAGGGATGAAGGAACTCCTCCTGAGTTGCCCCTGCCCTGCCTTTCTCCTTGTTCTCTCCCCAGATCTGAGTGTGCTCTGGGCCCAACAGGCACCAGGTTCTACACAAGCTGACCTACCTCTCCACCACTGACCCTGGTGTGGCTTAAGCACACATGTCCATAAATAGGCAGTTGGGAAAGGACTCAAACACGCAGAAGTGTTCTTCATACGGTGGGCTCTGGGCTGTTGCTGGGAGCCCCACAGATGATTTCTGGGGGCTCACACCTTTATGAGATTTGCTCCCATCCACACACTTTCCTTCTGGTTTCCAGAGCTATCCATGTGTTCCACGTGTCCTCTCCCTGGTACTAGAGCCCCCAGAGGGACAAATCTAACCAGGAGATGCAACTGTTCCCTTGGCCCTGACCTCCTTCCCTTGAAAGGCCAGAGTGTTGGTGGGGTTAAGACTCCCCCATGGCGTGGCTGGCTCCTGGGTGGGTCCAGGTAGTGATGATATCAAATCTCAAAGATCAGAAGCCAAGCCACTCAAGCACCTGGAGATGCTGTTCCAGCGGTCATTCTCCAAGTTTTTCCACTGGAACAGCCTGACGAATCTGCCAGTGTTAGGGAGGGTAGGGATCAAATCAGATGGGGCCTTAGCTTTAGGGTGCCCACCATCACATTGAGGAAACTAATGCACATGGAACAATTAACAGCAGTACAAGGTTTATGTGTTGCATGCCAAGCATAGCTCAGAAAGGGGGGTGGTATTGGGGGTTATACAGGGAGACAGAAAAGACTGAGAAATAGAGCCTCTCAACGCGACTGAGATATCAGGAGTTCCTGTCCCCTCTCTTCACTCCCTAACCAGCATTTCATTCCTGGTCAATTATCTATTGCTACATAACAGACTATCCTAAAACTTAGTGGCTTAAAACAATTGATTATTATCTCTTACTGGGCTCAGCCAGCTGGTTCTCATTTAGGATCTCTTGTGGTTACAGTCGAATGGTGGCTAGAGCTGCAGTCATCGAAGGTTCTACGGAGCTGGACGGCCAAGTGGACGTCACTGATTCACAAGGCTGGCAGTGATACGAATGTTGGGGGTGAGCTCAGCTAAGGTTCTTGACAAGAGCACCTATTCCTAGCCAGTCTACGTGGCTTAGACTTCTTACAAAATGGTGGCTGGCTTCTAGAGCAAATGTCCCAGAAGTGAAGGTTCTGAAGGACCCAGGTAGATATCACAGGTTTCTTATAACCAAGCCTTGGAAAGTTCCACAATGTCTTTTTCACCATATTCTGTTGGTCAGTCAAGTCGCTATGGCTAGAGGTGAGAAACAGCACCCAAACACCAGAAAGTTTGAGGGCTGCCATCTCAGAGACTGTCTACCACAACTTCCTTTATGTAAAGATAAATTATTTTATTGAGCTTGGAGAGGGAGAAGAAATGAGCTATGGGCTGGAGAAACCGAGAGGAAAGGGACTTTGTCCCTCTGTCTGGAAGAAGGTACTTCTCCAAGTCCCTCTCCACACTGTTCTCTTACCTCACACTCCAAGGTCCATTTTTAGACTACGTTCTAGGCCCAGAATTCTGGGCCAGAATGTGAAAGAGAGTGGAAAAAACCACTTATGTCATCCTAACTAACCAGTCCTCATTTGAGAGTTTGCTACGTGACTATTGCCCCAAAATTGTTTATCTGGCCTTGCTGCAGCGTGGCCTTTAAGGGACACGATCTGGTACCAGTGACGCCCTAGCAGTGGTTGCCCTGGAGACCTGGAGGTCAAGGATGGTAAGGGAGCTTGTTGCCAAGATGAGCTCACATAGAAATCTCTTTGCTTTTTTGTGACCATCTGGTAATTAAGCTATGGAGGATAGAAAGAGAGCCAGAAATTCTTCAGATGTGTGTACACGGGCAGAGCAGAGTGGGCTAGTGCACAGGGTCGTAGCATACAAGTCACGAGATACCCTTTTGAGTCCATGCACTTCCCCTGACTTGATTTGACTGGGGCTATCCATCTAACCTTGCTAGACTTGGGCCCAGGAGTCTTTTTTGGAAGGCTATGGAATCACCTAGTGGTTTGAGACTGCCCTTCCCACCCATTGGGATAATTCGAGGATAAGTCACTTCTAAGTCTTCTGTTGGCTTCCTCCAGCTTCTGCCTGTCACTCCTCCATTACATATGGGAGGCAATCATTGCCAGTATAAAGCAGGATAGGGTACTTTTCACATCCCATTCCCCTGCCAAGTCACTCCCAGTGCACCCTACTTGAGAGCACTCAGTGAATTTTTCCCCAGACAACAACAAAATGTGCTTAAGAACTATTATCTTCTCTCCTCCCTCCCTCCCTCTTTCTATAAGAAACTCTAATGCATAGTTTGGATTAATTATATTTCTTGGTTCATGACCCAGTCTCATCTCTGTACCATGCACACTCCACTTCTATTTAGTTATTTTTAAAAAAAATAAATAAACACCGTCCAGCCCACAACCCCAAACAAAAGCCTTGACAATAACCAATGTATCTTCCAAATCCCAAGTGATAATAAACAGGAAAATGAAACAGCCGGTCACCCAGCATACACAAGACAGCAACAAGTCCTTTAAAAGGGTTTTTGCTAGCGTCCTAAGAAGGTATCTTTTGGAAAAGCCTCGATTTTAACGTGGCCCAAGTGTCCCATTAAATCCCAGTCATTTAAAATCTGAGTTTCCAATATGTACATCATTTTATTTTAACGATCTATGCTTTCTATAGAAACATGGAAAACGACTATTTATTCAATTAAACATGTAACAGCCAGCAGACGAAATTCAGCCTCCCCTTCATCCGGACCGGGAAGCGGGCGGGGAAGGGGTTAACGAAGGGGTTGGAAAACTCTGGGTCACCCGAGCAGCCCTGCAGCCGCGCGCATGCGCCCGGGCAGCTCTCTGCGCGGCCGCGGGCTCCCGGCTCGCGGCTTCCTCGGTGCACAAAGGCCTACTTTGTTCCCTCGGCTCTGTTTTAAATATCTGACGACTATTCCCCCCATCCTTGCGCCAAATCCCGGGGCCTGGCTGAAGGCGCGGCACAAGGGCGCATTGTGGGGCCGAGCGAGGGGCGAAGGGGGCTGGTGGCAGCCAGCCCGTTGGGGACGCTCCTGTTTCATCCCGTTGACTCAGCCATTTGGGTCACCGGAGCTGAGTCGTGGGGGTGGGTGCAGAGATGGGGTAGCAAGCAAGGGGCGTCTCGTCGTCTTATTTTTCCTCCAGTCACAGAAACAAAAATTGGAAAGTGGGAACCTAGGAATGTACAGATCTGGTTCCAAAGCAGGCCTGGAGGGAGGTGTTGAGGTTTCAGCCGAGCATGAGTGGGGTGCCGGGCCCCCAGGCTGCCAGCGGGGCGCGAACCCGCGAAGCCAGACGCTTGGCTTCTTATCAGTCCATCGCTGTATATATTTAGAAAGTGCCAATCACTCAGACACTTTGAAAAGCGTGGCATTCCAGCACAAACCGACACGAACAGGGTGAAAGGGGGAAGGAACCTTGCTTCTCCCAAGTTCGGGTCCAAGAGGCGCTGCAGAAAGGGCATGACCCTGGCTTTCTGCACCCACAGCTTCCAGGTCCCGCTTCTTTTAGGAACGGTCCCCTGTGGAAAACACACCTTGCCTGGTACGGCCCCTCCCTCCCAAGGGTTGGTAAGTGAAGACTGGGATGGGATTCAAACAAAAGTAGGCTTTCAGCTCGCAGGAAAGCCAGCCCCCAACCTCTCCCTTCTCTTGTCTAGCTGGCATTCCCTGCAGACTACTAGGTAGTTCTTCCCAGCTCAGGTGTTTGTTTACCTGGTGCTGCAGGGAAGGAGTTCGTGCACTCTGGGGAGGTTTGCAAAATAGGAATTGCAAAACCCACCTCTCTTTCCCTTTTTTTTTTTTTTTTTTTTCCTCTAAAGGTAGGGAAAATACTGCCTTTCTGGTTAGGTCTTGGAAACTTAAAACAGAAAATGTGGGCTGTAGCAACCCTGCAAAGTGTGCTTAGTCTTACGTTTAATCAAAAGGAGATTTTCCTATCCTAACTTGCAACCAAAGCCCCCATACCCCTGAGAATCTTGAAGGGAAATTGTGACCCTTCCACGTAGGGCAGGTGAGGGAGGAGGACCTGGCTAGGGGGAGTTTGATTCGGAAGCAAAGGGCTTTGTAGTTTTGTCGTGGTGGTTCTAGGCCTGATTGGGAGCCCACAAATCCTCCCTCATGATTTGTTGTAAATCTCCGGGTTGGACTTATATTGCCTTGGCACATTTCTCGGCTGTGAAGACCACAATTTTTTCCTGAGCTATATTTTTTTTAAATCATACTTTAAAATTTTCACATTTCACACGTTGTCTCATTTCATCAATACTTTGAGTATTAGAGCAGAGAGAGCTCATATAGACAGACCCTCTTATTTTGCAAATTAGGAAACTTGTCCAGAACTCCTCAGAAAAACAAGACAGAGCCACTCAGAAAGGTGGGCCAGGTCTCCCAAGCCCAGGATTGAAAATTTCCCCCCTTACATGCTGGTTAGTCTCAGACTAAAAGACCAGGTTTTCACCTACTGCTTCCTCACAAAATCCCTTCTACATAAAAGATTCTGAATCAAGGGTAAGAAGTTCTGAGGAAAGGTTGTTGGTATGCAGGCAGCTCTGGGGAGAGACTAGGAATCTCTTCACAATATAACCCCTAGAACTGCTGAGCTTGCAAGGACCACACTAGCTACAGGCTTTGAGACCCTCAAGTCACGTTCCACTGCCAGGGTTGCTAAGTGGCAGAGAAATCCTGGATGTCTGTTTCCAGGCACTCTTCAGCCTCCTGAGGAATTTCTTCAAGCAACACTAAGTGTCCTTTCACCACTCTGTTGGCCGGTAAGCCCCCTATCTCTCGAGATAATAGCAGCCCCCAGTCCCCTTGCCAGCAGATCAGCCTGTGACTGAGTTGTATGGAAAAGCATTACCTAGAACTTGACTTCCCTCTGTGACTAGTGTGCAGAATCTCCCCAGGTGTATAAGAGGATGGTGGTCCCTACAATTCCTCTCCCCTCATACACCTGCAAACTCAGAGATGTTGGAAGGTTCACTGAAGCATGTCTGCGACACAATGCAATCTGCTTGGAGAAAAGCTATCACCAACAGCCTCGACTCATGGCAATGCCTGCCCATTTGGGCAGGAGATGACAGAATATATACCCCACTGAGCTTCAGAGGATGGGATCGTTCTACATCGACCTACACCACCACCACCACCTGCCTCCTGAGTCATCTGTTGGTTTCAAGCTCTCCCAGGTTGGCCGATGAACTAACATTTAAGCCACTGCATGGGAACGCTGCCTGGCGGCCAACGGTTCAGTTTCAGCAACGTCACCTTTGACTGTTCAGCAGTGTTTGTGCAAGTATTTGAATATTTTATTGCATTTTGACCTTATTATTTTATAAGAATGAGTGGAAAATGGAAAAATGAAGTGCTGATGCTCGTGATAAGAAGGGCAGTTCTCATAAACCTAACAGAATTGAGACAAAGATGGAAATCATTAGGCGTGCCGAAAGCGGGAGAGTTTCAGTCTCAATCAAAGGCTCCCTGGATTTAAGCCAGCCGACTGTGAGTTCAATTGTGAAGGAAGAGAATAAAACTAGAAAGCATATGAAATTGTGGACAAAGATGATATCTAAAGATGGGGTGTGATTAGGGATTTCCCATATTCCTTCAGTCCTAAAGCTGCATTGATTTAATGACAGATTTTTGGAGCTGGAGTGAGGGAGATATGAGACTGGAAATCAAGAAAATACAGCGATAATATTGTTTAGCTTCTTGGGAACGGAACCTTCCCTTATAACTTGCGAATATGCTATTTGCCTCTTGAATGTCAGACCAGCGGATTTTCAGGAAAGCATTAGGTATGAAAGGAGAGGGTGTCCTATAGACACATTCTCTGTGGGGGTCACCTCAGCACCAAAGCCAGGGACAAGGCCTTTAATTAGTGTGTTGGAAGGGATGCAACTTAACAGAGGCCCTTGTGCCGGGAGGTTTTCATAGCCCACATGTGACCGGCTGACAGAAAATCATGAGAGTCAAAAGCAAAGAATGTGGGGCCAGCCTTTTTCTCTTTGGGCACCAGTTCCTTTCATAGCCATTGTCCCAGCTGTCCCTGGGATTGGGGAGGGGGGTCATACTTTCTCTCTCAGCCTTTGCACAGTCTGTGCCCTCTGCCTGGCTTAGCTGTCCTTCTTGAGCTGCCTGGCTGACTCCCAGCTCATCCTTGAAGACTCAGCTCAGGCTTCTGCACCGCCCCCCACCCCCACATCTCCCCTCCCACCCAGGCTCCAGTTTCTGCCCTCTCTGCCCACCCTGTCCCTGCTCTTTCCACACCATGTAACCATCACTAGCTCGTCTGTGAGAGCTTTGGGGGCAAGGAGGTTTCTTATTCAGCCTCGTGCCCTCAGCATCCAGGTTTGGCAGCCCTCAGTAGGTGTCTGCTAAGTGACCGAAGGACAGAAGGAGTGTAGACCCTCAGGGACTCTTCTTCAGCTCAACACTGTTGAGCAGTTCTTGCAGGTGTGACTTTGCACAGCCATTCTGAACTTCTTAGACACTGAAAAACTCTTTCTTTATTCTCCAGAAGCCATCCCATTCGTATCTAAATTCCTGTTCCTTTGCCCCTAAGGTGCCCTCATCTGGGGGACTCATTGCCCACAGCAGTGTTCTCAGGCCCCGCCTGCAAGACTGTCCTTCACACCCCCTATACGGTTTGTACAAATACTTTTAGTAAGTAAATCCACTGACTTTCACTTCAACCATGCAATTCTTGCTGAATTCTTACCACTTTCCTCAGGCAAAAACAGCCCAGAAATGCTGTCTGATCCAAAGCATTTCCCAGGGAAGGCGGCCAAGGGAGAGCAAGAACCGCGCGGCCGTCTGGGACTGTGATGTGATGTCTGAACGGCCTCTGCAGAAACGCTCCGGCCCTTTCCAGGGAGGCTGTCCAGATGGGCACGCTCGCTTCAGCCCCTCGCAGTTGCCTGGGGGTCCGGGATATAGATGTGGGGAGCACCTGATGGGGAATTTAGCCTGACTGGGTCTCAATTGGCATCACTGGGTTAGCTGTGAATGAGAAGGAGGTCTAAATGCCCTTCCACCCACTGACTCTTGGCCTAAAACACCCTATCCTGCTGTCGTTGGCTGTGACAATGGAAGATGACTGTCCAAAAAGCTTTGGGGTGGAAAAGGGGGGGGCAGCTCAGAGCAGCCCATCATTGGCTCACCTCCCATCCCGCCCAGCGTGATGCCCAACGAGCATCTTTCTGAGGACACAACGGCCATCTCCAACTGTCCAAACTGATCTCAGCACCAGATCTCCCACTTACTCTCAGGTCCTTTGGAGCTTGAGTTCTCTGGGGCGGTACCCAGAGTCCACTTGATGGAAAGCTGATTCTTTTCCTGTGGGGCAAACAGCTCTGATCAGGACACGTCTGTCGGGGGCGACTTGGCAGAGCCACAATGCCAAGGCTCAGATGTATCTTTACTGTGTGATTTCCCCAAATTCAGGCAGGAAAACATGCCTTCCTCCTAAGCGCACATCTCCCCCACTGGCATTTGCATGCCCCCAACCATATATAAAAGGAGCCAGTAGCCGGCCCCCAGCGAGGACAAGGCTACCATTCAGCCAGGCTTCAGTGACATCCTAACCGTGAGAGTGCAGCTGGGCCAGTTTATGAACAGTGCTGAGTCCCGGGGGAAGTCAGCCCTGTCCTCTAGCCCACAAGACTCTATTGTTCGCTTTCTTGTTTTTCTCCAAATGTTTAGATGTGCTCAGAGCACAGAAAAGCCCCAAACCCAGGCAATCAATCAGGGCCAGCCTGAGGTAGGGAAGCCTGTGGCTGGAACTTTGCAGGACCCCTGTCACCCCACGTGCACCCTGATTATCCCCTAAGATGTGACCTCTCCCTAAGATGTGACCATGCTGGGGATTGGGGACAAGGGGGCAGCCTCTCTCAATCAGAGTTCTTTGGACAACAGTAGGCTCGGATTGTTCCACCAAGCGAGTTATGAGGCCACAGCTCAGGCTCGCTTGGTTGGCAGCCAGGTACAACTGCCCATGTTACTTTGGGGCTGTCCAAAATGTGGGCAGAAGGGTCTCTTCTAAGTGCTTGTCACTGACAAGGCTGCCGAAGTCTGACAAGAATAACTATGTCCTGGGTCCCTGTCTGCATCAAGCAAGAACTTGGGCTCCAAGGTTCAGCCTCTTAGGTTTCTCTCTTGCCCTAGCTCTTATTATTGTGCCAGGCAGAAGTGACTTAGCCTCTCTGAGCCTCAGTTTCCTCCTTGGTAAATCCTGTTAGGGATTTACTGAGACAATCAATGTAGGCACTGGCACAAAATGAGCCCTCGGTCAAAGCTAGTTATTCTTTGTATTATTCTTATTCTTACCAGTGACCTCTGTCACATCACCCTGAAGCCACCCTCCCTCCTTTGAGCACGCACTTTTGCACCTAAACTGAATGCCTTCGACAGTCTCCAGCTGTGGGTCAGAGAACAGCTGTGCAAGACCAGCAGTGCCAGAGGAATGAAGGATGAAGTGCTTTGTGACGTAGGGGAGGAGAGAACGTGCTCAAAAGTCCATTGCCTCTACCTTCCCCTCCCCTCAGCCCCACATCCCTTTCTCCAGGGCTCATATTACCTGCTCTCTCCCCTGGCTAGCAACGCTCCACTGCCATGTGGCCCAGCAGGCCCACCAAAACCCCACCCCTGCCAGGAAAGCTCCCCTCCCCTGTGTAACCACCCTGGGGGCTGCCAATAGGTAGTGGGGGGAGGGTGAAGAGAGCAGAGGGGTCTGGAGTCTCTGGGAAATTGCCTTTAGATCAAGGTGGGGGGTGGGGGCGGGGGGTGGGGTGGGAGGATGGGGACAGGCTGGAGTCTGGAACCAAACTCTGACCCTGAAACCCCTGGGATACTAGAGTGCAGTTCCCCAGAGATTGGGGGTCTTGACTACACCAGTCTGAAGGGCTTTTGGTTGTGAAAGAGGGATGGACAGATGGGTGAAAAGAGTCCAGGAAAAGGCAGAGGGTTTTGGTTCCAACAGTCTCCCTCTCACTCAGGCCCTTTCAGCTCACACATTCTATATTTTTGAGGACTTTGAGGCTGGAAAGCTCACGCCAAAACAGAACCAGGGTGACACTCACTGCACACACACACACTTTGGACTCATTGAGCTCACTTTCAAGGAACCAAGGGCCCTATAAATTGCCTCCTGACAGGGCCATATGGTTTCCTTATCTTTCTTATCTCCCAGCACTCACCTTCCATTTGGAATGTTTATCCCAAGATAACGATCAGATTCCACTTAGGATGATTGAATGGGGGCCTCCTCCAAGTATTTTCCCCACGATTTCAAATGCACGCACCATCCAATCCAATAATACATGAGCCAGACCAGGCTCTGATGATAGGGTCCCTCCTGCACTCCCAGTTCCCCACCATGCACCCCGACCTCCGCTACCTACAAATATGCCCCTCATCCACCTGGACAGCTCCACTTTCATCCGCTTTATATAGTGGAGTTCTGCATTCGATTTTCATGGAGCAAAGTAAACGACATTTTAAAAACCAGAGACTGGATGCTAGACCAGTGCTTTTCCATAGAAATGTAAAACAAGCCACAAATGCAAATGCTTGCCCGGATGCAAATTTATTTTTTTCGAATAACCACCTTCGAAAGGTAAAAATGAACATGTAAAATTAATTTTAAGAATACATTTCATTTATAACTATGATTACTTATATAATATTTATTTATTAAAATTAATATAATAATACATTCCATGTAGCCCCAAAATATCACTTTAACATGGAATCAATATAAAAGTTCTGTGAGAGATATTCGCATTCGCCTTTTTGTACTTACTCTTCAAAATCCAGTGCATGTTTTACACTTATAGCATATATCGATTCAGACTAACTCATTCCAAGTGTTCTGTAGCTCACTGTGGTTAGTGGCTATTGTCTTGGGCAGGGAGGATGTAGACAGACCAGGAAAAGAAACCTGAGGCTATCACCTGGTCTGGCTGCCAGAGAGAGCCCCTACGAAAAGATGAGCAATCCACAACTTTATTCCCAGTCTAAACCGAGACCTAGACTTCATCCTCCTACCCCTCCTTGCCTTTCCCCTTCCAGGAAGGAAAACGCACACATACACAACGACTTTTTTTTTAAGTGGCAGCAAGTTTTATTGCTGCTATTTCATGTTCGTCATTTCACTTGCTAATAAAATTGTTTATTGAAGCCTCTATCGCTTGGTACTTTTCCTGTAGCCTGTTTAAAAGCAAAGACGGTGCTGATTGGCATCCAGCATCCATGCAGTGAGCTCTGCTGCACTTTGTCTGAGAGGGGGCGGTGCCAGCTAGAGTAGGCAAAGCCAGATCTGGGTCACCAATGCCAATAGATGCTCCCTGGTTCCAGGCAAGGGGTGACACAATTCAAAAGTTGACAGGACCCTTAGGCAGAGCTCCCACTCTTCGTTCAGACACTCCATTTAAATGACCCTTCGTGTTCTGGACAGGGAAACGGAAGAAGACTGGGTCTATGTTTAGCAATTTGTGTGCATTGCTTGGTTCCTTCTGCCCACAGCAAGTATTTAATGAGTTAATAATGTAGCAGGTCTCCTGCTGCAGTAGAGTTATGCCCAGAGCTTCCCCTGCTCTTAAGATCAAGATAAACGTGACACAAACACAGAGAAGGATGGGAAGGGAGGCCACTGGCAAAGCAAGGGTATGTTAGAGATGCTGGCCCTGCGCCCCAAATGGAGGAAGGTGGGGAGCAGGCTCCAGGCCTCCATGAGTGGGCCTTCGCGACCACCCTTTCTGTATAAGAGCTGCTCTTTGGCCTCTCTCTGCTTTACTTTTCCTCACGGTACTTATAATTCAGACATCTTATTTTAGTTTGCTTTGTTAACTGCTGTCCTCCATGTTGTCCTTCCTGCACCCCAGCGCCTAGAAAAGTGCCTGTCACTCTTAATAAACAATTGCTGGCTGAATAAATAGTACTAGGAAGTCATGCCAGGAGTACTGGGCAGGCCCCAAAGAGCTGTGATCTTAGAAATAGCAAGAAGAGGAGAAGGAGCTGGTAGGAAAGGCAGAGAGAGGTGGTGTAGGGCAGTGAGGAGGAGGTGAAGAAGCAGAGAGATGGTGGTCTGTGTGTGTGATTCCCCCAGTAATGGGAGACAGAGAAGAATTTTTAAAAAACGAAGGAATGTGATTGCAGCACAAAGGCAGTGAGATTATTTTGTCAGCAACATTTGGATCCCATTGGTGATGAGAGACATGTGGGCCCGGCAAGGAGACAATTGTGGTAGTCAAGACAGGATGTGAATAAGACATAAAGAAGCGTTTCATCAGTGGGGATGGAAAAGAACCAGGGCTGCAGTAGCCAAGGCAAGGAGTGGGAAAGGTTGGCCCCAGCATTCCTGTGTGCTGATTCTCATCCTCGGTGTGCTACACACGCATACATACGCGCTTACAAGTGCGCGCGCGCGCGCACACACACACACACACACACGCATTCACATGCATAGGCTGCCCACTAGGAGCATTCATTCAAAGGCCCCCATCACACATTCTAGCACAACTGCAAACCCTGCTTTCTGCTTCGTCTTTGGTGTCTTCTGTTTGCTTCTTCTCGTAGCTGTGAAGATGGCTTTCATGTTCCAGGAAGGACTCAGAAACTCAAGACGAGGAAGCACCTTCTTCATCTACAAAGTTTGCTTCTGGCTAGTTTGAGAGAGAAGAGGCCTCAACAGAGGTTGCAAGTTCCCCTGGAACGAAAGGAGAGAATAGCCCAGCTGAGGAAGGCCGGGAAGAGAGAAGAAATCATCCTTTGAACTGGGGCAGGGAGAGCAATTGTTTGCTGACATCCTAACACACATTCACACAGGTGTGGGCCACGTGAAGGGTCTGTAATTGAGACTGGGGACTCAGAGGAGGCGAATGAGCTTTTTGTTACAAGAGTGGGTGGCAATATGCTTGGGGATGCAGCTGAAACAGGACTTTATTTTTAAAGAGGCTTAGATTGATGTCTCTGCTAGCCTAAATATAATGGAGCAGCCAACTTCTTCCCAGCCCAGCCAGGCCTCCGAGCAAGCTCCAAGACCCTGTTTTCAAAAAGAAAAAAAGAGAGAGAGAGAGATTGGAATCCGCAGATGCAAAAGGTCACAGAGTTAGCTCTCTCAGTGTGTTGGGAGAAAGAAGATAGATGAATTGGTTGTGTGCACTCAGCAATTCCCTGGCCTCACCCTCAAGGAAGAAAGAGAGTATTGCTGGGTGAGGAGTGAAAAGCTGGTCCCCTACTTTGTACCTGGATTTTGCCTGGCCTGGTAGGGATAACGAAGACCCAGGCCTGTGCTCAGGGAGCCAGCAGTCCAGTGGGGTGGGCAGGAGGACTGAGCAGGCACACATCATTATAGCGCAGTGTGGCAACTGATGGACTCCAAATGAGAGACAAGCCGAGGGCTGGAAGCTTTCCGAGAGGAGTCTTTCCATGTGGCTAAAGGGCCCGAAAAATCCATCTTAGAAGGAAGAACTTTAAATGAGAAGATTTAGACAAAGTTGGAAAGAAAACAACAAGAAGCAGAGATCAGAGTAGGCAGTATACATTTTGGCAGGTCAGAGTGTTCAGGTTTGACAAGAGTGAAAGAACGTGAAAAAGAGTAAGTGGTGGGGAAGGGGCCTGGAGTCTCCATGCTTTTTCCAGAAGCTTGTCCTTGAGTCTGTAGATAAAGGGGAGCCGTTGAAGAGTTGGGGAGAAAGCGGCAACACGACCCAGATAGATTGAAGGAAGGTTGATTTGGCAATGAGATACAGGGTAGAGTGAAATGGGGAGCCTCTTGGGATAGGGAGAGCCCAGGACCGCAAAGATTAGTGAAGGTCTGAATTAGTTAAGACATGTTAGCTGCTGCAACAGACTCCCAAACCTCTGATACAAGTCGAAGTTTGCTTTTGCTCACTTAAAGTTAACTTGGCAGAGGGCTGAAGGGGTGGGGCTCTGCCATCTTCGACATGTGGCTCTGGGGGTCACCCTGCAATTAACATTCATCTGGCACAGGAGAATGTGGAGGATCTAACAGGAGGTTTTTACCAGCCAGGCGTTCCATTGGCCAGAACTCAGTCACATGGCCCCACCCACATGCAGGGGGCCGGGATGAGTGGTCCTTGGCGAGCCATGCATCTCCCGGAGCAGGACAATTTGGTGGTCATCTCTGCCAAGGACAAGGACAGGGACTGAGAGTTGAAGGAATACGTCAGCAAAAGAAATGAATCTCTTTTCTATTTAGCAGGGAGAGTGTCTACATTTAGGAGTTAGAGGGAAGAGAAGCCAGAGAAAGGATTCAAAAGAAGCAGCTTGAGGAGAAAGAGAGAGATTCGGTCAGTTCTGCAGAGGCTTCATGAGAATGCGGTACAGAGAAAAAGCCCTTCAATTTGAGTCCATCAAGGCCTGGGGTAGAGATGGGCAGAGACTGGTTTCAAGGCTTTGGGAGCAGCCAGCAATGATTCCCTAGCACTTTCCAGAAGCACATTCTTCAAACAAGTGTGCATGGCCCCCTGGTAGGACATTAACTTCACTTCCAAATATCCAGTGGGGGTCCAAAAGAGACACCTGTCCAGGGACTCGCTCTGGGGCAACAGCAAAAATATAGACTTTGGAGTCAGAAGATCTGGGTCTGAAGCCAGGCATTGCCACTTTGACCTCGAGCAAAAAACTTAACTTCTCTCAGCCTTATTTTCCTCATCTATTCAATGGGCATACAGTTACCTACTTTTCAAGCTCGTTGTAAGGATTAGAAGTAATTCGCTTTGTAAAGTGCTTCACTCGGTGCCAGTACATACATTTGTTGTTTACCTACTGAGGGCCAGGCACCTTATTAGGTGTTGGGTATTCAAAGGCCCCAAACAAAATTCCTGTCTTCAAGAAGCTTATATTCCGGTAGGGCCAACAAACACAGAAGCAGATCCTTAAAACACAGCATGGTAAATGCAGTGACAGAGCTATTTCTAGAAAGGGAGACTCACCCCTGGCTTGGTAGGGGAGGTGACCAGCCGGCTCTTAGTAGAGAATAGTTCTCCGACGATTGGCTGGAATGCTCCAGAACTGAGCAAAGGAGCAGAGATAAACAGCAGCACCGTGTGTGTGTTGGAGCAGGTGCTGGGATGCGGGTGAGGTGCGAATCTCAGAGTTCAGTGTCTCTGACCATAAAACTGAAGTCAAAGGGATGAGCGATGATGTGGGGAATGTAGGCAGGATCCTGAACTTGGAGACTATCCATTGTATTAAGGGACCCGCCTTGTGGGCAATGGGTAACCCTCAAGGGCTTTGATCAGGAAACTGATAATGGTCCCGTGTGCGTTCTTGTGAGCTCACCCTGGTTGCCATTTGGAGGAGAGATTTGAGGAGAGGAGATTAGAGGCAAGGAAGCCCAAGACACGATTCAGATATGAGACGATGAAGATCTGCAGAGCGCTGAGGTAACAATGATGGCTTATCTCCATGCTTACCAAGTACTGCATATGCACCACGTGCCGGCCCTGTGCTAAGAGGTTTACACACATTGTCTTTACTTATCTTTTTTTACATCTATTTTATAAATAGGGAACTGAGACTTAGTCAGTAAGTCACCAAAGTTCACATACCTCGTAAGGGGCAGAGCCAAGGATTCTACCCAAAGCCAGAGATGATAATTGAGAAACATCAAGTTGTCCCCATGTCCCCATGACATGGAAGGACATGGGGACAACTTTAATATGCGAGGTGAGGGAAAGTAGGCTGGGAGGATGACTCCCACTCATTGCCTTGAGATGGTGATGCCTCCACCTGCCACTGAGGCCAGATGAGTGCAGGTTCAGGGTGAAGAGGAGTTCATTTGGGAAATGATGAGTTTGAGGCTGTTGAGAAGGCAGCAGATGGAGGAGCCCAGCAGATGTACATGGCCATGATGGCTATAAATGACAACCATCTTTATTGTCAGCATTGCTCTGGGTGCTACAGAGAGAAAGGGAGTCCAGAGGAGGGTGAGAGCATCAGGGGGATAAAGATTAAACCAGATCAGTCTCAAATAAGGAAGTGGTTTAGCAAGGCCATTGTATTTTCTCATTTCCAAGAGAGGATAAAAGAAATGGTCACAGATGGATGGTAGCGTCGCTCTCTTTTCCTGCTTTTTATTTCTTCTTTTATCCTGCGCCTCTGAGGAAGGGACAAACATGTTCAGAACATATATCTCATGTAAAACACTATTAATGCTAACGGCATTAATGCTAGAAAACCAGACCAGCCCTGTGTCTTCCCTTTTCTGGAAGGTTTGGAAGGACCCCCCAGCCCTCCTTGAAGACCCTTTCTCAAACACTACAGCATCAGGTTCCAGCTTCCCCTGGACAGAGCTGTGCAGGCTCCCAGGAGCAAGCAGCTGAGATGTAAATTGCGGGGAGGGCCTCTCTCTGGGTGGGAGAAGACACTGGCTCCAGTAGGCCATCAACTCTCGGCTTCCACTCTGGACCACCTCTCCCAGTGTCTGTCACCAGCCTTTCCTGGGCTGCCTACCCTTTGTCGAGGGGGCACTTTGCCATCCACCTGCCTCACACAGCCCCCTCATACTGTCTCCATCTCTTCTTTCTTTTGCCCATGTTTTTTTTCCTCCCTTCCTCTTCCAAGGCCTTGTTTTGGGCTTGCCCAGGGCACCACTGGCATCCTGTAAACAAGCATTTACCTGTTCATTGTAACCCGTGCAGTGAGCACTTACTGAGTGCTCAGACATGAAGGTTGCTCCTCAGGTCTCAGGGATGGGGGAGGGTTATGCAGGACCATGAGGTCTGCCCCTCTCTGGTCCTATGGCCACATGACCAGGAACAAGAACTACCTTGCTGTAGTTCTTGTTCCTGGTCATGTGGCCATAGGACCAACCTCTTTCTGCCACTTCTCTGCCCCTCTGAGGGAACCCCAGAATCCTTCCCTGTGAGACCATCTAAGGACCATCTGCAGCATCTCTTTTTCAGACACCTTCCTATGGCCCTTCCTAGAAACAGGGCCCAGGTTCCACTGCTGCTTTTTGAAGCCCACAGACCACCCTGAGAGCTGTCCTCCTTATTGAATCTCTGAGCAAGGATATGTTAGAAGTGTCACCTCCAACTCTATTTCCCATCTAACCTCAGAGTGTCGTTAGTTCAGACTCTCCTAGATATATCATCAAACATCAGTAGTTCACCACATCCTGGTTGGTTTTTATTTTATTTTTATTTTCTTAATTAGCTCCTCTACCTGAAAAAGATTTTGTGTGCTCATTATAGAGAATTTAGAAAATATAGGACTATATAAAGAAGAGAATAAATATAACTCATAATATCAGTACTCCGGGAGAGTCGCTGTTGGCATCTCGTATTACTCTCCTATGCATGTTGTTTTATGTACTTTGACCTCGCTTCTTTTTCCAGATATTTTTGTTGTAGTAAATACACATAAAATTTACCATCTAAACATTTTTTAAGTGTACAGTTCAGTGGTGTTAAGTACATTCACATTTTTGTATAGCTAAGCATCAGAACTCTTTATCTTGCAAACCTGAAACTCTTAAATAACAACTTCACATTGCCTCCTCCCACCTCAACCCCCGGCAACCACCATGCTACTTTCTGTCTCTATGATTTTGACTATTCTAAATATTTCATGTAAGTGGAATCATACAGTATTTGTCTTTTGTGTCTGGCTTATTTCATTTGGCATAATGTCTTCAAGGTTCACTCATGTTGTAGCATGTGTCAGAATTTCCTTTCGTTCTAAGGCTGAATAATATTCCATTGTAGGTGTATGCCACATTTTGTTTATCCGTTCATCTATCAGTAGACACGTGGTTTGCTTCTACGTTGTAGCCATTGTGAATAATGCTGCTATGAATATGGATGTACAAATATCTCTTCAAAACCTTGCTTTCTATTCTTTTGGGTATATACCCAGAAGTGGAATTGCTGGTTCATACGGTAATTCTATTTTTAATTTTTTGAGAAACTTCCATACTGTTTTCCATATCGGCTATGTATTTTATATTTCCACCAACAGTGGACAAGTGTTCCGCTTTCTTCTCCACATCCTCCCCAACATTCGTTATTTTCTGTTTGTTTGTTTTTGATAGTAACCATCCTAATGCGTGTGAGGTGCCTGCTTGTTTTTTTAAGTTTACATTATATTTTAAGTGTTGTCATTAAAAATGTCAGATACAGATCCCTTTCCCATTTCCCTGTTGTTAGAAATTTAAGGTTTTTTTATTTCAATATTTTTTGCAATAAAGATTTGTGCTTTATTGCAATTTTATTTATAAAATTTTATTTATAAAAATTTATTTATAAAATTTTATTTATAAATCTTTGCTGCATTTTACATTATTTCCATAAGCAAGGATTGACAGATGATATACAGGATGCCTGGTTAAATTGGCATTTTAGGTAAACAATGAATAATTTTTTAATATAAATTGCCCAAAACATTGCCAGAGACAAACGTTTTTTAAAAGTATTCATTGTATATCTGAAATTCAGCTTTAACTCAGTGTTTATATTTTTATTTTCTAAACCTGGCAAACTTACCATAGGTAGAATTCTCAGGAGTGGAATTAATGGATTAAAGTTGATGAACATTTTTAAGGACCTGGATGCATATGACCAAAGGTCATTTCAGTAAAGTGATGCCAGTTTTCTGTCCCCCAACAGTGAATGAAAATGTCTATTTCCCCATAAAAGTGGCATCTTTGAGTTATTTCATGTAAAAATAAACAGAACTTTGCTCCTTTGGTAGGTAGAAAATGATCATTCATAAAGCTCTGATTATCGATGAAGCTGACCCTTTATTCCAAAGGTTGGCCTTCTGCTCTTCTTTTTATGTAAACTGTGTGTTCCGTATTTTGCTCATTTATCTTCTTGTTTTTCTTGTCAAACTACATGAGCTCTTAAATGTTGTGTTTCTAACATTTTTTTACAAATATTTCTCCCAGCTTGTTTGTCTTTTAATTAGGCTTCTATTATTTTCCAAAATGAAGACATTTAAACATTTTATATAGTTAAATCTCTAGTTCTTTCATGATTCTTTCATTACTTTTAGTCTAGAGTTCCTCCTCATCTAGAGATTAGGTATATCTATTCACTTATATTTTCTTCTAGAAATTTTGTGGGTATTTTTTATTGCTTTTTACATTTAACTCTTTAAATCATATAGAGTTTATTTGGAAATGATGTGCAATGAATTTCTGAATTAATTTTTCTGTCAAATCTCTAATTTATCTCAGTTCTATTTGCCGAATAAAATTCTTCCTTTCTCAATAATGTGTGGTGCTTCTGAGACTCACCCATAAAGAAATCCATTTTTTCTTAAAGTGATCTTATTCATGTCATTTAATCATTCATGTACTCAATGAATATTTATTGAACATCTTCTGTGGGAAAAGTACATATTTAAGATCTCTTCCAGCATTAAAATTTTAAATGTAAGGAAATTCTATCTATTTATTCTTGGATCATTGGAGAAAATTGACATAATTTGCTTCACTGTTGGATTTTATATATGAGTCTTACATTAACCTATTTTACTGAAACTTAATTTTATTCATCTCTTTTCCTAGAGTTTTACCTTTCATTGCTATATCATGTCTTGTTACATTGGAAGAAACATCAAAATGATTATTATATAATAAAACTATATAGTAAAAGTAATAGTGACATCTTTATTTTATCTCTACCTTTAATAAGAATGCATCTAATGTTATTAAATTAAAAATAGCCATTAAAAATAGCCTTGGTTTTTTATTTAGTATAAAAAAAGACATCTTTATTTATGTTAAGAAGGTAATTGTTTCTTCTTATTATTCTAAGAGATTTTTTTTAAAGAAAAATAAGAAATGATTAATTTTATTAAATGTATTTTGTAGAACCAATTTAGGTTATTGTATGATTTTTTTCTTTATGAGTTTTTCATTTTGAAGTACAAGTACTACTTGCTTCATGGAATTGTGTGAGGCAGAACTAGGGTGAATACACATACTCACCATCACATTATATTATATGGTGTTTTTGTAAACAACATCTCTGAAATTGAACTATGTGTCAATCTTAATTGCACATGCCTATTAACAAAAAATTTTGAGGACCCCAAAATATATATATATGAAACACAACAAATTAATTTTTTAATAAAAATAGACATTCTCATCTTTTTCCCTTATCCCAATGAATCAGCTTGCATATACCCTACTTTAGAAACCAGTCATCTAGAAGATAAGTATTAGTGAGATAGTTGTGGGTTTCTTCAACCCAGGACATATACAGAATTCGTGGTACATCTGTACATTCATGTCCATCAGTCACTGAGGACCACAAATAACACATCTGAATTTGTATATACATAATTCAAAATGCCCTCTGAAGTTTGAAGAAGAATTTTTAACCTAGTAGGATAAAGCTCAATAATGGCAAACACACACACACACACACACACGCTGCGCCTGCGCCTTTGCGCTTTTGCGCGCTGCGCTGCGCACATACACACACACTGAAAGAAAAGCAAGTTATTCAACTTTGCCTGACCTTGGGCAAGTTATGTAGCCTCTTTGGGACACAGTTTCTTCATTACTAAAATGATGGGGTTGAGCTAGATGACCTCCAAGCCCCTTCCTGCACTGACATTTTGTAACAGTGATGACCCTGGGGGGGTTTCGGGTTAGGTGAGAAGCAGATTTGCGTGTCAGTCAGCAGGACAGCTCTGTCATTAGGAAATCAAGCAGAGTGCAGTTCTAAGGTTGACGACCAGAAGCGCAGTGTGCATTACAATCAATCCTGGCTGTCCCCGGGGGCAACACTGGCACCAGTCAGAGCAATGGAACATGAAGGATTTGGAAATCTTTAGGAGGGATCAGAGAAAGACCACATAAGAATTAAAGCCTTGGAAAATGGCTCCTCTGAGAAAAAGTTCAAGATGTGGAATTCCTCAAGCTAGAGAAGGACATAATAAGATGGATGTAGCCTCCAGCTCCTGGCATTTGAGCAACTGTTTTATAGAGATTGCGGCAGCCTTAGATGAAGATCTCTTTGTTGCAAAAAATAAGAGACGTGCTCAAGCTAGCTCATAGAATCCACAGCCAGAAACATAAGTGAAGCCAGGATTTATGGGGATAGACAAGCTGTTGGGAGTTTAGACATCTCTCTCTAAGCAGCTTTATGTTCTGCAAGTTCTATCTCTGAACTTCTGCTCTCCTCTTCTTACTCCCACCTTCCACTTCACCGGAAAGTCAGCTTACAGATGGACATCATGATTCTCCACTCCATAGCTGCATTTCAACTTCATTGTCCATTGCCAATTGGCCTAGTCTATCCATTTTCAATTCTAGATTCTCCTGGAAAGATTAATTTACCTTAATTCATCTTTTTGAGCCAGGCCACCCTAATCATTTCTCTTCATTGGCGGGTCACCAACAAGTGGGTCACCCTGGGGTCAGGTGCCAACCCCTGGTCATATGTGGAAGGGACATGGGGCATGTGCTCCAGAACATGGCTATTTAGGGCAGATATCCTTCAGATCAGCATGTGGGCAGACTGGCCATGATGAACATCTTCAGCAAAGGGAACAAATGCCTTTTAATCTGATTCTGATGTGAGAACAAAATAAGTCTGACCCTGGGTTCTTCTACAGAAGTAAGTTGTAAACATGCTTCTCAGGACACCCTTTGAAATAAAGTGAGTCTCCTCCTGCTGTGAGACATGCTGACAGAGGGCTGCAGACAGTGGCCTGGCAGTGGCCTGGCCTGCAGGCCACCCCCCCACCCACCCACCCATCCTCCCGAAAGTCATCTCTTGGCCTGTTGGCCTAGGAGAATATAAAGTCACTTCTCCTGCTGGTGCCTAATTTCATTGTTAGTAATGTCTGATCTTTGCTGATGGGCAATCAGCCATTTGAGGACTTTACAAAGCACCAAATCTGATTAACCACAGACAGAGTTTCACTGCTTAACTAGAAGATGCCAAAAACAACCCAAGGACCTTGGCCTTCCCAGATTGGCTTGGCCTGTTTTCATTCATTTTGATTATTCAGTTTCTACCAGCTTCCCTGAACCAACATACAATCCAATACCTTTGATTCACTATCCTCCCATTCTTTGATGCTACATGTGGGTGGCTCTTCTGCTCAGCATCCTGCTCAGAAATCTCTATCATCTTCCAGGACATAGAAGATGAGACATTAATGAACAAGTGGATGGGGTCTTTATTTACAGTCTTTTTCCTGTGCTGGGTTTAATCACACTACCAGCCTCAAATATAGTCAGGCAAAAAAAAACAAAAAAAAAACAGAAAAACAGTTACCTCAAATGCAAGGGCTTTGAGAACATTGATTTCAAATTAGAATAAGGCTTCATCTACCCAAAACATAACTTCCCAGACACCTCGCTATCTAAAATCAGACCAGAACCTGGAGATGCGCCAAGTGACGTCTAAGCAGCCAAAATTATCTGCATAGGCTCATATTGGTTTATTTAAAGTAGCATATAATTCAAAACAACTGTCCCCAGAGGGCTAGATGAACTATTGCCTTCTAAGAAAGACTGACCCTATAGGAATAGAAAAACCTAAGTTTCTCACTCATGCTCTATCTACTTTTTGTTTGCACAGAATTTTAACGCGTTTGCATATCCAGTTTCTCAACTCAGAAAAGACTAAAAGAAGTTGGGTCATAAGGTCGCTACAGGTAAAGAAGCATACTCCCTGGTTAAAAAGTAGACCTAGAAATCCCACACACATAGTGATATGAAGCAACTTGGAATAGAGACAAATGGCCACACATATCTCAAAGGTTTCAGCACTACTGGAATAATAGCACAGTAACTGAGTTTATAAAAATGACCCTAAGCAGAGTAAAAATGTTAAATTAAGATCCATATATTCCATCTTAAAAGCTAGGATGTATGTGACCTTTTTTTAAGATAAACTTTCAACCAAAATAATTAAATTTTTAAATGTGATGTTTTAATGGGCAAATCTTTAACTAGCTAGAAAGCTCCACTATCCAGAATAACATATTTCTTTCTGGATAAATGAGGTTTTACTGTTGCTCCGTTTGAACTCTCTAGACTTTTCTCTAAAGGAAAATAGGGCACCTACTTAGCCAGGGAAATGCTGTTGCTTTGACTTATATGCTATTTGGAATAAACCAACAGGGGCTTAAGGAGGTTTTACTGTATTTGGTTTGCAGGCTTCACTTGGCACCATCTCTTTAAAAGGCTGCCTGCCTTTGAACTAATCCTCTATTTATAATCCAGTTGGAGAAAGGCCTCGGCAATGTATACAAATTCCTAGAATTTGCAGAGTGCTGCTCACGTAGGCCCGAGCCCCCGTGCAGAGCCCCTGGCTCAGCCCTCACGTCTCCAGAAAGCACCCTGCATCATGGTGGACACGTCTTGGTGCTATGGCACACAGGCCACCTGGCATGCCCAGGAATGCACCCACATTCCTGGTTGGGAACACGGGGCCTGTCTGGGGACAGGCGCATGAGCTGCATTAGGCTGAATAAACACCATCGCTCACTCTTGACGGCCTGCTCTGTTTAGACGCCCTTTCCTAAGATCCAAAGACTGAGGCTTCACACTGCTCTCCCCATCAAGCCATTCTTTTCTTATAACTCATTCCCTTCCCAAAACGACGCCAACTTCACATTTCCCTTTTTTCCCCCTCGCACAAATTATTGCAAGTCATGGCAGTCTAAATATAGCCCCCAGTCTGTTTTCCAGATGCTGCGGCCTCGACATTTTCCTGATGTCTTTCCAGCTGCCTCTTTGCGCTTGCTTTCCCTTCTTCTTTCTCACCTTTTTTTTTTTCCCCTTGAAACTCCCACCCTCTGCCTCCCAGGCTCTTCTCGTCTTTCCTGCTTTCTCAATTCATAGGAAAGTTCTAGAAGCAAGGCCTGACACCTGGACAGCCCTCTTCCCAGCTCTCCAACAGTGCTAGTTGTGAAGTAGGGATATAATCTAAGGAAGGGGCAAGGAACACAGAGTCCTCTCTGACTCGGCAACGAGCTTCCATGAGTCTTTGCCATCTCTTCACTTCCTTGCTCCGTCCAGAAAGCATTTAACCTCCATACCCCTTATCGGATTCTCCTTCTTCGGTCCTGGGCTCCAAAGAGCAGCTGGTCACTCTCTCAGCTTAGCAACCTCCTATGTTACTGGAAAATAGTTGTTAGGACACACCTCAGCCATCATTTCCTTGCGGTTAAATAATATCAATTCATTTTGCCTCTGTTCCTCAGGTCTAGGCACCCAGAGCTATAATCATTTTCACGGATGTTGTCTGTACCATCTCCAAGCTGGCTTTGCTCCGCGTAGGCCGTGGAGCCAGGCCTTGAGTCCTCGGCCCTAATAAGGGTTTGACTCCTGCTATGTGAGTGTATTGGAGGAATTCACCTGATACTTCTCAATTAAAAAAGAAGTGCCATAGTGATTTGTGTTCATACCTAACTTGAGATCCACTCCAATGATATAATATTGGCCTTTTTCTACATTAAAAGCAAATTTTGATTCATGGACACATTTTATTCCATCCTTTACAAGATATTTGCTCACTATCAGTAAGCTTTCTTGCATTCTAACTTCGTGGTCTCGAAGTGATCCATGTGCTACAGGTAGAAAGTATATAAAACTATCAGTCAGTCTGTTCATTCATTTATTCAAAAAACAGTTGTTGGACACTTCTCTAGGCCAAGCACTGGAGACAAAAAGATATAAATGAGAATTCACCTCAAAAGACACACATTCTAGTGCAGAGTGTCTCAACCTTGGCACTATTGACATTGGAGCCTGATCATTCTTTGTCGTGGGGGCTGCCCAGGGTATTGTAAGAAGTTTAGCAGAACCCTGGAATCTATACACTACATGCAGTAGCACACAACTCCAAGGTTGTGACAGCCGAGTATGTCTCCAGACATGGCCAAATGTGCCCTGAAAGCAACATTACCCTGGGGTTGAGAATCACAGGTCTAGTGGGCTGGACAAATATAGGAATGATGGCTACAGTTCAAAGAAGCCCTACAATAGAGGTGTGAGCACAGGACTGTGCATGGAGTTAAAGGGCAGTTGAGCCATGTTCTGAAGGATGGATACAGGTGTTCTAGGTAGAGATAATGTCGGAGGTTCCCTAGGCAGAGGGGATAGCATGTGCAAAGGCACAGGGGCAACAATTTCAACTAGGGAGAAACAATAGGAAATGAGAACAAATCAGGGCTGGCCCCAGTTTATAAAGGGCCTTGTGTGACTAAGTTGGTTGCACTTGATCCTGGGGATAAGAGAAAACAAGGAGATTTTTGAGCCGAGAAGCATCATGAACAGATGCGTTTTGGGCAGGATAACATAGTGAAGGGGAAAGCTATGGTGGTAGCTCAGGAAGAGATGATGTGAGCTTGAATTAAGGCAGTGGCGCTTGAGAAGAGGGGAAAGGGGGAGACGTTGAGACAGAACACACGGGGCTCACACACGGCAGATGGGGGACGAAGAGAGAGAATAGAGTTGGAGGTGGCCCTGATGCTTCAGAGCGGATGGCATCCTTCTGCATCAGTCCTGGAGCTGAGGCCTTTTTGTGTCCTGGAAACACTCTGGAGTTTCAGGCTCCGCCTGCCTCTCACGAGAAAATGAGATCTGGGGGCTACATTTACATTGGAGAGTGTTTTTGTTAATCCTTTCTCACCTGCCTTTAGACCAGGCTCATGGGAGTCCTGTAGTAGAAACAACCCAACCAGCAGGAATTGGGTTAAGGAACTGAGCTTCTAGCTTTGTCACTGCCACTGCCTGGCAGTCAGGTGGCTCTGAGCCTCAGTTTGTCCATTTGTGGTTGGAGGATACCGCCCCTACTTCACCAGGATGTGGTGAGTGTGAATAGGAAAGCTTCTGTGGGTGGTTCGGACCCCCGTAGGTACTTGGCAGTTAATGCTTGCAGTTGGCCAGAATTGTGAGTGGTTGTAATCAGGCCTGATGGAAAGGCCCCCTGACTCCACCGCGGCCTTGAGCGGCTGCCAACTCGTGACTGGGCCTGCTTTGAGACTTGCCTGCAAATTCCTTTTTTTCAGGGTGTCTGGTGTCTGCAAATAGGCTTCCCAAAATCTTCTCAAGCCCCAAGAAGCCCCTTTGCTGTACATCCCACTGTCCTTCATGGTCCCCCAGCTTAATGGGAAACTTCGAGACAGTGCCCCTTCATTTGGCATCGTGAAAACCTTTCCCTATAGCTCCCCTCCCTACCTACCTAGTTAAGTGAGAGTGAAAGGAAAGAATAGGATCCTGGGATAGAAGCGACTTAGAGAGAAACTGGCCCAGCTGGCCAGTCATGAGGGCCTCAGGCCTGCTATGCAACACGTCTCCCCACTGTTCATTCTGTGTGGGCAAGGTGGGTGAATGATGCCAGGAGGCAAATGGTGGGTGTGAGTATGTGGGTATGTGTGTGCAGGTAAGTGAATGTGTATGTGTGTACGTGCGCGCATGTGTGTGTGTGTGAGCTCACTGCCCCGCACTCCCAGGAGCCCCAGTGCTGATGGTGATCTCTCTCAGCGCAGGAACAAGAGGCTGCTTTGTTAGCCTGCCTATCTCTTGGTTTCTGATTCACCCCGGGCCACTGCAGCCTGAGCAGGTTCGCAGCTGCTCAGGGATATACTTTCCAGCACATTTAGGACTTGGAACAGCCCCAGGTTTCAGGAACACATGGCAAGGGGGGAGGGAAGGGGCTCAAATAGACTCAGAATGGGGGAAGCAAGCTACTTCTTTCTTTCTTCAAGACGAATCTCCATTTTCATCATCTGATAGCAGGAACAGCATCTGAAGACGGCAGATGAATTGCAAACCTGTGCAGGTCGGGGAAGAGGGCAGGCAAGGGGGTGGGGATGGGCAGATTTATTTCATCCTGGCCGAGGTCTTCTTGTGCAGCTTGTCCCCTCTGACACACAGCTCCTGCTCCAGTTACACAGTCTCTGCCCAGCCCTGGGCATGCCAGGGAGCCCGTACCAGAAGTCAGCCCCTGGAGAGAGCCTCTGGCTTCCAACAGCCGGAGCTAATGGGCCAGAGAGGACGTGGAGACCGTTCCTAAGATCTGGGAGCACCAAATGTTCCAATAGGCCTGGTTTTACACATCGGTCATGTCCCTCCTTTCTGTCCTGGTGTCTGGTTAAGGAGAGAATAGAAATGGCACTTTCCCAGGCTCTGGGATCAACTCTTTCTCTGAGGTATGTAACAGCCTCACAGCAGACAAAAGCCAGGTGACAGTACTCCCCCATGTATTCACCTACATTCAACCCCAGCCATTCATTTATCTATCTCATGCTGTCGAGGGCCTTCTAAGTGTCAGGCATGGTCCAGGCACTGGATTTTAGCAAGGAACATATCAAGGTCCCTGCTTCCTGGGAGCCCCAGTTAACAGAGAACCCAAAGAAATAGGCTCAAGCAGAGCAAATCCTGATAAGAGCAACCTCAGTTCCTCTGAGACACCTGGTGATCTGTTCACCTGGCTTCAGGCATCCTCTTCCTCTGTCACTGTCTAGCTGAGTGATCTAGAGCAAATTTCTCCATGTGCCTCAGTTATCTCAATCCACCAATGAGGATTGAGATAGGGGCCCCATCTACCTCTGAGGGCAGCTGTGAGGTTCCAATAAGACTGTGCACAAAATCCCTTGGTAAAGTCTAGAACCTTTGTTTGATCTTAATATTCTTCTTCTCCCCCTTTCCCGATAGGAAAACTAGGGATTATGGTCCATCAGACGAGCCAGGATAAGAACAGGAAGGCTGATGTGTGATGCTGGAGCTCACTGCCCCCTCTGGGCCCCGACCTCCCTGGGCAGTGCTGCACAGGCCTGGCCTCTGTGTGGGTCTCAGAGCAGCTCCCAGACTCCCAAACAGAGCCCCTTTCTCCTGCGCTCTTATACAAAGCTCGCTCACAGGGTCCTATTCAGCAAGCTAGGTGATTGAAAGGGCGACAGCAGTCTGGCAGCATGACCTTGGGGCCTGCCTCAGTGGGTGAGGGAGTTAGACCCCAAGGCTCCCCAACCCGGACGGGACCAGCCGGGCCCTAATTCTGCACAGACACAGAAGAGAAGGTGCAGGGTAGCAGGAAAGACAGGTGAATTTTTGGCTCCTAGCCCTCATGGAGCTAGGAGCTCCATTGTCCTTCTGCTCGGCAGTACTTCCATTCATTCTCAGAGGGGGCGAATGTTCTCGCCCTTTCCCTGGGGACAGACAGGGTAGGGGGAGAAAGTATAGGTGTTTGGAGGACAGATGAGTTTGTCACCGAATAAAATGTTTTAAACAGCATGGCGAGAAAAGATAGTCAGTCCAGTCCAGTCACAGCGCTGCCTAACAGAACTTTCTGTTGGACAGTGCTTGTCTAGTGGGGAGAGGATGCAGGCTTTGAAGCCACACAGACCAAGGTTCATATCCTGACTATAACTTAGACTTACCATTGTGTAATTAGGTTGTATTGCTTGACCTCTCGGAACCCACTTTCCCCATTATTAATAATAATCCTAAGTGAGCTGAGTGGGAGCCAGGCTTCTGTGTAGCCTGCCACCAAGCCCCAGGGGTCCAGCTCACAGGAGGAGAGATGAGCTGGTAGCTGCTTCGGCCAGGGTGCATCCAACTTCCCTGGGCAGTGCTGCACAGTGCAGGCAAAGATACATCTGGGGGCTTTATGCTTCTAAGTTCGGGAGAAGACAAAACCAGCCTCTTCCTTCCTAGGTCTGTATTTCTCCACTGAGGGAGGCCCATGAACAGGAAAAGGTCTTCTCCGTGGCACATAGAAGATTTGACAGGGCAGGTCTGGGAGCTTTAGGACAGACCTCCAAGTTTGGACCTTCTGCTCTATACCTACCAACTTGGTCATCTGTGAACCAACATCCCTGGATTTTGTTGGTGAGCCTGCTGGACCCAGGCTGGACGATGCTGTGGCCGTAAGGAAGTTCCCCCCCACCAGTCCTCAGCTGCCAGCTGCTGTCCTCCTCAGCCATGCCAGTGTGCCAGCTTTTCTTCTTCCTATGCCTGAGTCAAAACTTATCTGTCCCCTGTCCCATCCTGGTAAGACTCTGTTCATGATTTTCCCCAATGACAACTGCCTTGCCATGGTCCCAGACATGGATGTCCTCTGAAAATCTATCCCTGCCCTTTCCAAGAAACCCATGGCCAAGAGAAGTGTCAGGCAACGTGGAAAGGCAGTGAGGTTCTGGGCCAGGTGGGCAGGTAAGATGGGGTGAGACAAGTTCCCCAAGATGTTTTCTGAGGGTAGCCACATTCTCTGCCTTTTTCTGTGCGAGCCTCTGAGTACTAGGCCTCCTAGAAAGCCTAATATTACATAGCGTGTCAGCAAGAGCTGCAGGACCAAAATCTGGGGACTTAAGACTTGCAGCGCCAGCCAGCACTGACAAACTTGTCCTCATGGTGCATGGCATCAGGGGTTCATCTAGATGACAGATGTCATTGACCAGGCAGAAGAGCTGACAAGTGCCAGGGAGCCAACAGATGCGAAGTCAAAAGGCCTTTACTGTGCCAAGAGTGGGAAAGCCTGGTTTTCCCATCACCCTTCATCTCAGATGCACCAAGTGTATTTGCTCAGTGCTACTTCACCATCCCAATCCCTTTAGAAAGAGGAGGGCAGAAAGAACCCAGCTCCACCTACAGAGGAGAAGAAGGAAGTTCAGACAGGCACCTAAAAAGTCATCAGCAGTAGCTTTCTCTCTCCCTCCCACCCCACATCCCATCAGATCATCTTCATCATCATTACCATCACCGCCACCATCATCATCACCATTTATTAAGTATTTATTACATGCTAAGTTCCGTGCGGAGCATGCTTATTATATCATTCCATCCTCACTACAACTCTGTGAAGGAGTTATTACTATCCCCATTTCACAGAGGGAGAAACTGAGGATCAGAGAAGTTACTACCTTATCCAAATCCACACAGCTCCTTTAAGGTGGGAGAGAAGATGTGAAATCCAGGCTGTCACTCCCTGCAAAACTGCACAACCACCAAGAGAGGAGAGCAAGAAGGAGGAGAGCTCGGAGGGTTAGTCTCTCCTCCATATCTTGCCTTGGAGCCCAGAACAAAGGGTCTGCCGCAGACAGAGGTGGCCATGCGGCCTGGAGTGAGGGCAGAGAGTGAAGACCCGGCAGGAAGCATGCTGTGTAGAACCAGCTGCAGAAACACGCTGATCTTTTTTCCCTCCACCCTCGGTGTAGCCTTTTCCTCCAGGCCAGCCTGTTCCACTGGAAAAACAATCTCCCCTGCCTGGGGACTTGGGGCCGGCTGGGCCACCTTCTGGTCTGTCTCCGTTCAGATCCCGTTTCTCTCCTCTCGGGGAGGTGGGGGAGAGAGTCACACTGGGGGAGGTGAAGGGGAGGCTGAAGTCTTCATCTGTCCCCCTTTTAAGCCAAGCAAAGAAAAATAGCTCTTTGCCAAGATCTTTCATCTCAGTCATTTACTCTCGCAGATGTTTTCTGCAATATAAACAAGAAGCGAAGAATGTTGGGGAGGAGAGGAGGGTGGGAGGCAGGCAGGAGGAGAAGGAAGAGTGAATCGACAGCTTTGAAATCTGGGCCTGCAGAGGGCAGGAAACAGGACCTCAGCATGGTCTCTCCTGCCCAGAGAGCGTGGGCAAACTCAGGTCTCTGCACCAGGCCAAGCGGAGGGTCACTTCCCGGGGTGATTTTGAAAGGAGGTTCTCAAGAAGTGGCTCAGCCTTTGAGTGGGTGGTCTCTCCAAACAGCCTCCCTCTGCCTGGGAACCAACACATGGAGAACAGCTGCTGGGGCCCTCTGGGCTCAACCTGGAGCTGTGCCCTACTGGGGCACACACCTGCCCACCTAGTGTTCCCCGCAAGCTGGGCAGGGACCTGGGCCAGCAGAGCTGTCAGCAAGGCCCATGAGAGGTGTGGGCACCAAAAGGGGGAATTAGGATTTGTGCGTCAAAGGGAGAAAGAATCTTGGGCTGGACTATGTTGGAGGAGTACATCCTACAGGGGGTCAGGGAAAGAAACCCAGGAAGTTGAATGTCTCTAAGCTCAAAATTTCACAGGATTCTTATTGATGTCAATAGTCCTTAAACGAAGCTCTTAAACTAAACTCAAATGCCTATGGGGGCTGGCAGTAACCCAAAAGAGTGAAGCAGGATGGGTGGGGACTCCTGTGACCTGGAGAAGGCAGGCCTGTCTAAAGGGGGCGGCCACAACTCATTTGAACTGAATATTTAAGAAAGCCCAGAAATTCAGTTTTGTATGAAATCTCCTGTTTTGTTTTGTTTTTTTAATATTTACTATAATTTTTTAAAAAATCATTGTCGGCCACATGAGGCATGCCTGTGGACAGGTATTAGTTTGTGAATCACGGGTTTGAGACATTTGCAAAATGTCAGTTGAATGAATGAATGCTAACTTGCTGTTTACCCCTCCTGCTCTGGACCTAACAAAGGGATTTGTGAAAGGAAGGTTGAAAAAGAATCAAACAGCGAGCTTTCATTGGGGACCTACTGTCTTTCCCAAATGGAGCTAAACAATATGATCCATTCAGAAAATCAGAAAGCCTGGTCTCAGCCCTAGAGCTTTACACTGTTGTTGGGGAGACAGAGTGACACAGAACATGAGACCAACCTTTGACAGTGCTTGGGTATGTGATTCAGGGGACAGAGAGAAACCAGGTGATGCCTCCTATTTGGACTGAGCCTTGAGAAATGGGCGGAATACCCACGTGTTCAGGCTGATCATCAATCCTGAAACTGGAAGGCTTGTTACCCCACCCCAAGACATCGAGAACTCTGCAGAATAGGGACCCAGGACCACAGAAACAGAAGGGCTCTGCCTGCTAAGAAAAAGTGACCACTCTACTACTGCCACCAATGTCGCCACCCATCTGCGCATGCCCACTGCCACCAAATTATGGTTAAGATCTCCAAGGAAAAGTTAGTGTCCTCAAGAGCACCATAAGGAACCTGCTGTGCAGCTCATGTGGCGGGGACATGAGCTGACTGCAGGCCCTGGAGGCAGGGCTGCTGTTTAGCAAGGAATGATAGGAGGCCTGATGCTCAGCAACCTTTTGGAAGGAAAGAGGGGGACAGTTTTCACACAAGGGTTTACGAGGGTTTCTGGACCCATGCTTTCCTGCCAATGTCCACAGCTTTGAGCTCCTTGCAAGAAGAGAATGGAAAGGGAATCCGTTCTGGTTGACCCCAAGCTCCCCACATAATTGTCCTCGTATTCCTCACAACACGCTACAGAGCAGTAGTGACTGTTCCCGTCTTACAGAGAGGAGACGGACGCAGGGCGGTTAGCTCTCCAAGGACAGGAACAGCTTGTCACTACTCAATAGTGAAGCCCTGGTGCCAGCACAGGGCCTGCACCTAGAAGCCGAGTGATGCTGGATGTCAAGTGAGTGTTCTGGGGTCTCATAGCCAGAAGTGGCCAAGAGGAAATTCAAACCTGGGTCTGCCCGAACCCAAAGCCATCACGCTGGGAAACCTGCATTCCCAAAGGTACTCAAATAGTTACGAGGTGTTCTCCACCATTAGTCACCATGGCTGGTAGATTGTCAGTGTGAAGGGGGTGCAGTGTGCAAACATTACCTGTGTGGCCAGGCATTTGGACGCAACAGAGATTCCTTGAAGCAATATGGCCCTCCTTTTCACTCGATGCCTCAGTCTCCTCCCCAACAGCCCTTGCTGGACCACCTCTAGGGAGAGCAGACTCACTACTTCACATCCCACTCTGATTACCAGCATGCTGAGCTTCAATCTGCCTTCCTTCAGCCCTCACCCAATGGTCATTGTGTTTGCTTTCTACACAGGCAAGGCTCTTCAATAGGACCACCTTGACAATAATCGAAGACCTCTCTCTTGCTTGTCCCCTCCCTTATTTGTCTTTTCCGCTTGTCCTTCACATGTTCCACATGTCACATGCTTTCAGGCCCCCTCATCTATCCCCTTGCCTCTCCCCAAATGCAGTACAATTTTTTTGTGCTTCTTTAAAAACAATGCCATGATATTTCAAGAAGGACAGACCAATAAAGAGTGCAACAAGAGAAATACCTCCCTAATCTTTAGTGTTCGTCTTTGGTTAATGTCACCTAAGATCACACCAATTATCTTAGTAATCATGCCTGTTGACTCATGTCAAGTTTACTGTCAACACAAACCCCCAAATCTTTCTCATCCCCCCCATCCTAGACATGTATAGTTCCATTTGTTCTGACTCAATGGTTCCAGATGTACATTTAACCCTATTATATTTCATTATGTTACATTTAGCTAGAATTAATCCCAATTGTTGGGATCTTTGGGGATTCTAATTCTGATATCCAAGGTATGAGCTACGCCTTCTAGCTGCAAGTAAGTCTAAACTCTGAAAGTTCTTCCTCATCTCTGATGGAACTGATGAAATGTAAGGGTCTTGGGAGAGCTCTGGGACACTGGATAGGACTATCTGTCCAGCCTGACAGGCATCTGTTTATCAGTGCTTTAGGGCCAGTCACTCAGCACATTCCTAACCACTCCATTTATGCTATTTTCCAGCCCACATTGTCCTCAAGAGCACCATAAGGAACCTGCTGTGCTGCCTACTGCAATACAATGAACTTCCACCTCAAGAGTCCCACCCTCTGCTCCCCAAAAAAGTACAACTGATAGACCATCTCTTTTCTTGGTGAATCCACGCTGATTTCCAACTTTCTTTCTTAAGTCTTCAGAAGCCATCACTTTGCCTGTGGATTAAAGAGATTATCCCTGAACCCCAAAGCAGAAGCTGCCCTCAGACAGCCAGGTAGTTAACTCACTATACTGGGCATGTTCATTTGCTTCTCCACATCTCCCCCACCACACACACACACACACACACACACACACACACACACACACACACACCATTCTTCTCTTCCCCTCTCTTGCTCTGTGCCGCCCCAGGAGACTGGATCATGAGGATTGCATCACTGGGTGCCTCTTGCCCTCTGGCTTCAGTTGATTTCAGTAAATGGGAGTCACCAACAAGAGAAGGTCAGGGTATGCATTCTCCTGGTTCCTCTCTACTGGCCCCTGCTTGGCTGTGTCTCTCTACTGTCCCTCTCCCTGAAGCCATGGCTCCTGTTAGATGGAACTCTCCCAGGCACTTTCTTTCATGCCTCTTTCCCTTTGCCCTTCAGGCTCCCACTGGCAGGCCTCGCCATGCCTTGTTAGTTTCCTTTAACCTTACTCATACCTGTATGTAGTCCTATTTCTAAATTCTTCTCAATTATCTCATTGGATCGTTCCATCTCTCTCCTGCCATGATGCTGACCGATGCACTCATATTTTTGAATCATGTTGCCTAAAGACGTATGGGGTGTAGGTGCTGGTAAGAATAGTATAGTGGTTAAGTGTACAGAATTTGCAGTCTGACTGGCTAGGGTTGAATTCTATCTCTACCATTTTCTAGTTTTGTGGCATCAAGCTTGTCATCAAATTATAAGCACTCAATAAATGAGAGTATTCCAGCTTATTATTAACAGAAAATCTTACCATCAAGGGTGTTGCTTTGGTGCTAAGCTAAGTCAGCGTTCTGCTACAAGGTTTTACTATTTATGGCTACCAGGAAATTTAGACCTCAGGTAATCCGCCCATGCTACAGGAGAAAGAAAATATAAGCATTGTCTTTGTTGTTATTTTAGTAGCTAGAGAGGCTTTCAATTCTATTACATATTTTCAAGAGAAAACTTAACAAAAAAGTGCTCTAGGAAGCTATCTGTTACTTCCTATCTGACACTCTTTTCTTATCCTTTATTGGCATGGTCTTAAAGTTCCCCAATCACAAAATACAATTCCTACATGTTTAAGGTAAGTAAATGTGATGCCCTTTAGCCTGCCTTTGCAGAGCTTCTTCCCACCCTCACCCCACCCCCAAATGATGCTCTCGCCAAAATTAGGCTCAGAAGGCAATCTCTTAAGTCTATCCAAAAGCTAAACCTGAAAGAGGTCAAAGGTTCTCTGGTCGATCATATTTCGCCCGACTATTTTTAGCTGGCATAGGGCAAAACAAGTTTCCCCATAGATCTGGGTCCTGTGAAAGCTGGAAATTCTGCCAGGATGGAGGGATACAGCTCTCCCTGTTGGAAGAGAGAGAACAATTCCCTCCTTCATTGCTCCAGGATATCTATTTGCTGCCCATGAATCTTTCACCTGCTCTGTATTCCTTGTGTTAGATCACATCGAGTTGGTCTGCTTATTTGCTCTTCCCAACCCAACCTTTACTAAAGTGCCATTTCTGTTAAACTATTAACATGTCAACTCATCCTATGGGCCATCTCATGCCATATTATCTTCTGTCTCCTGGGTTGGACGCTTGGTAGTTTTCTGGATGTCTATCTTAATAGAAATGCATAATGAAGTTCCCTGGATTTTCGACCTAGACACACTTTTTTGTCATGCCAATACCCCTCACTACTACTTCTCTATCTTGAGACCCCCTCCTGAGCTCTGCCATGTTCCTTCTGTCCTCTCAGCCCCTTTCTCCCTTTACTCACACAGGTGCACCAAGGGCAAGCATCATCCTGCCCAGAGATTTCTGCTCTTCCACATTTTCTTAAGTGACCTTCTACTCTCTGACCTCCATTGCTAGAATCCCTTGAGTTAGAAAACCAGAGATATTTCCATTGCTTTTAAGGCTTGTATCGACAAGGCAGCAAAGAGAAGGGAATGAGGGACCAATCACAGAGTTTCTGCTTGACCCCGGATTGCTGCTGAGGGCAATGCCATGGGAAGGTGACCTCCCCGCCGGCCTGGGGGCTGTCCCAACGGGACGACTCAATGCCATTGAATACTCACTGTCAGCTCTTCTGTTGCTGCACTCCTCAGGCAGAAAGAACATGGGGAAGATAAAAACTGAGTTTAAAAGATGTGAATAGAGCTTGATTCAATGATTTATGGTCTAGGCCAGGGTTTCCAAAAGTGTATAAAGAGCTATTCCTGGCAAGTTCCTTATTAGTCATATGTGTAAAATGGAAACATGGCTTTGTCAAAAATATACTCCCCCCACCTCCTCCCCAACTGTGTCTATAATCAGGTTCTGGAAATAGAGCTGTATTGAGAAAGGGACTTAAGAGAAGAACACTTTGCTAATAAAACTTGCATCACTCTGGCAATGGCAATTGTACCAAGCACTTATGGACAGGGATCCTGGGGCAGTTAAAAAAAAGAGTAAAACAACTTCACACTGGCACTGCCCCCAGATGTGCTTTTCCATAAATAAATAGATTATGAATGTTTAAGCTTTCTCATTTGTCATTTTAACTGTTCAGCATTCATCCACTCTCTTCTGGTACACATGTCCAATTTTCGTCTTGGGGAATTCCACACTGTCCTCTGTTCTCAGTCCATGAAATTCCAGTGCAGTCAACACCACCGCCAACTCAGGATGATGCACATGACTCAGGCTTATAAGTGCATCCATTCTCCTGGGTAAAATGATTGGTTTAAGAATGGGCATCTGATCATTCAGAGCCAATAAGATACCTTGAGGTTTTCCCTAGGACTTCTGGAAAAAAGACTCACTCTTTTTCCTAGAACCTCAAATCTGAGAGATATAAGGCCTGAAACTGCTGTCATTTTCTGTTGCATGGAACCTGAGTCTGAAGCCCACATAGCAGAGAGCAGCACTGAGAGATGAAAAGTAATCAAGTCCTGATAACATTTTATTGTAGCCCTGAATCCAGTTTGTTTGATGCTAGCCCTAATTTTGGATCTTTCAGTTGCGTGACCCATTAGCAATTCCTTTTGCTAAAGCAATTTAAAACAGGTTTTTCTGTCCCTGGCAACCAAAGAGCCCTCGGTGACAGTTGTTAAATGGAACTAATAGAAAGGAGGCAGGGCCAGCACTAAGGTTAAATTTGCAAGCAACATCCGTGGCCTCGAGTGCACACACAGAAGCTTACCACTCACTTTAATGTGAGGAAAGCAGCACCAGGATGTACCCAGACAGGAAGAGAAATAGCCCAGACAGGAAGTTCCCCCAGCAAACACCACCTTGCTAGAATGGAAGTTACTAAAAAGACCAGACCATTTCTATTGAGTTTAGTCTTTGTTATACCCCACTCTGTATTTAATGTAATAGTAAATACTACTGCTATTGTGAAACCCCCTCATTTATACCATCACAACTTGTAGTTCCCTATAATTTGTTCTCTTTCCCTCTGAATCAATAAAAATGTCTATTAACCTTAAATATATTTAATTTAATCTGCTTTACCCCTAGTTCTATTAGTCAGAGTTCTCCTAAGAAATAAAACTAATAGGTATATCCTTGCGTATATCTTATTAGTTCTACTCCTCTAGAGAACTCTGACATACATACATATGTGTGTGTATATACACATGGGGTAGAGAGAGGAGAGAAAGAGAGAGCGAGAGCGAGAGCGAGAGCAAGAGAAAGAGAGAGAGAGATGGAGATTTAAAGGAATTTGCTCATTGAATTATGGGGCTGGCAAGCCTGAATTCTGCAGGGCAACAGCAGGCAGGCTGGATTGAGGTAAGAGTTGATGTACTCTTGGGTTTAAATGCTGGACACTCAGGCAGAGCTTCTCTGTTGCATTTTGGAGGCAGAATTCTTTCTTCTTCAGGAAACCTCAGCCTTTGCTCTGAAGGCCTTCAATTGATTGGATGAGGATTATCCAATCAAAGGAAGGGTCATCTGCTTTGCTTTGAATTAACCAATTGTAACTATTAATCACATCTTAAAAAGTATCTTCATAGAAACATCTAGGCTAGTGTTTAACCAAATAACCAGGCACGATAGCCTAGCCAAGCTGACACATAAAACTAACCATCACACCCAGTTTGAATCTATAGTCTCACCTGTCATATGCATATTAGTGACGGTTCAGCATTGGATTCTCAAGCCAATATCAAGGTGGACACTACAGATAACATCCCCTTGACAAGGCTCTATTAGTTCCTAGCATAGAAGAAAATCCATGATCACTCAGTTCAGCCTGGACAGAAAGCTTTATTATTTCTGTTGCTGTTATAATATGCAAATCTTCTCATTTATTAAAATTCCCTTGATTTACTTTCACTGTTTGCAGAATTACCCTCCCAGCCACCATTCCAGAAAAGCACTTGAGCCCTGCCCCATGGCCCCCAGTGGCTGAGGGTGTATACACTGTGCACCCTTATGGAAGGACAATGTTGGGGTGGTGGGAAGAGGTACCTCCTGTGGGAGACAGCATTTTCCCCGTGAGTGCTGCCTGGGGGAGAAGCTCATCTGAACAGACATGAAGAAGACATTTCACTTGGCCTGGGCCTGCTGGGGAACCTGACTTGTAGCCCCAAAGAGAACAAGTTCTTATCAACCCTGCCTTCTGATGGTCTGGGATCCATCTACCTATACTGATAACCAGGTACGTATTTTTATTCTCTCCAGTTACCTGCTATAGGCTCTATCTTGGCATCCAGGGCAGGGTTATGCTCCAGGATATCTCCTTGAAGCAGTTATTTTCCTATGGGCATCTATGCCACAAGGGAATGGTCAGGAGACAATCAGCAGGCCTGTCAGTGCACACAGTACCATTCCCCCTACAGACTCATGAGAGGTTTTTCTGAGAATATTCTTTAGGCTTCGTTGTCTATGGCTGATGATGTCAGGTCAAAGCCTTTGATGATGCCTACTCCCCCAAAATACTACATTTCCCAGCCTCCCTTGCAGTTAGGTCAAGGACATATGACTGGATTCTGCACAAGGAGATGTAGACAAAAGCAATGTCAGCCACTTATAGAACTGGCCTTTAAAAACATTTCAGTAACCGTTTAGTTCTGCCTCCTCTGACTACAACTGTCTTGATATCACGAGTTTCAGATGGCATAACAACTGAGATGTGGGGGTGTGTTTGTTACTACAGCATAGCTTTTCCCATTCTGACTAAAGTAGAGCATAAAAGGGAGTATTCCTCTGATCCATAGCCCTCCTCAGCCCAGTAAGCTATCTCACAGATAAGGACTGTGCCTCCTCCAGTTAACTAATGATCAGTGACATCTCCCCCCAACCTGTGATAAAACAACTCGGACTCTTGACAGGTCAAAATCAGTACCTTGTGTCTAAAACTGCCCAGGATCTATTATGTGCCCAAATCCCTAAGGAAAGCCTAAAACTGGTGAAGTAATTGAACCAAGGTAGGTTTTCCTGAAAAGACTTTTATAGCTTCGAGTTCATTTAGAAGAAAAGTATGAGAGTATTTCAGGCCCTAAACAGAGTTGCTCCTCTTCCAATTTTAGCTGAAAATATCCTTGCCGGGGTCCAAAAACGGAGTTTTTATCTGTCAAGAATTCGTTCAACTTAAGGTTCCTTCATTCCAGAAAGCCTTACCAGGCTTGCCACGCAGTGTGACCCATGAATGTGGGTGGGACTGCTTGGTATTTTCATACTGTTGGAAACAGTGGCCTTGTTGATCTCAGAGAGTCCCAGATTAAGCTGATTTCGCTATTTTTAATCTCTCCGGAAATAAGCAAAGAAAAGAGGTCTAATTGCAAACAGACTTAACTTTACATAGAAATATGTAGGTCCCCCGAGGCACCTAGAAAGTGTCTGAAACCCTAACACCCCACCCCGACTCCTACCCCCACCCCCCGGCCTCCCCAACTCCCCTCTCCAGATCACGTAGGCCGGCACCCAGAGAAGCCTGGGGCAGGAGGAGGAATTGGAATCAGGAGTTCAGCCATGGCCTTGGACTGGCCAAACCAGCCTAGCCAGCCCCTTGGGCCTGGGGGTAGGGGCTTTGTGTGAGAAACAGGAAGACATTTTACCCACAGCTTGAACCATAGCTTTGGGAAGGCTCTTTGTTCTCTCACCCCCATTATTTTGGGTTTTCTGGTACTTCTCTATTCTGTGCTTGTCAAATTCCAGGCATGGGGAGGATTTCAAACACCATCATCAAGCTTGCAACACACACACACGCACACGCACACACACACACTGCACCCTCATTGCAATTTCATTTACCACACAGCTCTGGGATTTGTGGCTAAGTGTGGCCCAGTAAGAGCTTTATAACAGTTCACATGGCCCCCAGCCTTCCCCACAAGCTCCAGTGTTAAAATCCCAGCCAGAACCCTGGGCCTTGCTGGCAGCCGGGCTGCTGGATCACTGCAGGAGGTGGCACAAGGCCCGTAGCCTGCTGTGCCTCAGTTTCCCTGCCTGTCAGTTTGGACAACCATGACCACAGCTAATTCTGAATGCTCTGCCTGTTGATGGGACTAGGCACTGGAGGGGGCTCAGATTTATGGCACAAAAGTTCCAGAATGGGTCAAAGAAGAGAGACTGAAATAGATTGGGAGCCCAGAGCCCAGATAGGCAGCCAGAGAAGATTAGACACGCTGACGAGAGAACCATCTGATGACTTTGAGGGCTCTTGCTCATAAACAGCCAGTGTGTTATTTTAACTTCCATGGGACAGGCCAACCCTTGCCTGTGATGGGAAGTTTGGGACTGGAGTCGTCCATGGGCCCTGCTGTTGCAGAAGTCACCCCAGGAGCTGGGGCTCTTCCAAAGGAAACCAGCATGGGGCTCTGAGGCTTGGCGGAATGACTGGACAGATAGATAGACAGTCTTTGAGTGAGAAAGGCATGGTTATGAGGCAGGGGGGAGTGGCAAGCGTCCCCCTTGCCGCAGCTCTGCTGGTGGGGTAAGTCTTTGTTTACGGAGCATTTCTGCTGAGAAGCCTTTCTCCCCTCACATTTGCTTCTTGGTCTTATGAATCCATGTAGAGGGCAGCAGGCTAGGAGTACAGACATGGAAAGGCCCAAGGAACGGCTACCATAGTTCCCATCCCTCAGAGCCCCCGGGTCCCAGCAATCCCCAGCAATGGCTCTCCCTCTCACACCCTGACCCTTCATATCCTCTGTCTCATTACATGGTCCACCTTGCCCTTCTGCCGTTTGCTACTTTTAATCCTTGCTTTCGCACAGGGAGCAGCCCTGGCAAGTCCATTCCACCCTCATCTTCCACTGGAGTGCTTCAGGCAACAATGAAGTTAGATTCAAGTTTGCCAGCAACATTGTCGAAGGCCAGCTCTCGGCCATTTGTAGCAAGGGTCTCACAAATATCTCATTTCATCATGAAGACCCTTTCTTCCCTCTCACTGTCTGCTCTCAAGCAGCCATCCATTTCCTTCTCATCTCTGCCGGAAATGTTCTCAGCCAAAGCGAACTGAGCCAAGCAGGTGTCTGTGGGCTCACAAATCCTCCAAGGAGGAGGGTCTCTTCAGTGGCTACCAGATTGCACACCAATGCCAGCCAGCTCCTGGCATCTGCCACTGGCCCTCCCAAGATGGTAGCCTATGGAGACACAGCCTAAACCTTTGATCCAGCCTCTTTCCAGTTCAGTTCTGTCGGTAAATTGAAACTCCCAGCCAAAGGAAAGCCAACCTGGACTGTCCATGAGGCCCCCATGATAAATGAGCAAACCACTGGTCTTACGTTGGTCATTACTTAGGGACTTACTAGTGAGCCAGCATGAGGAAGGAGGCAGGAGGAAGAGGCTTGGGGCAAATGCTAGATTTTTGGACCAGCCATTACTGGCAACATCTATATCTGGAAAAAAGTACACAAGAACTCACAGCAGAAAAACTTTTAAAGCCCTCCGTGATGCAGCCCCACCCTTCCTCTGTTCCAGTCTGCTCTGCCATCCCTCCCCCTGCGTGAATTCCACCTTGGCCAGACCTATAAATCCACTCTATACCTTGCTCCGTCCCTGCACTTTATCCTGGCTCCTTCCGTTCCTTTTGCTCACAATATCTATCTTGATTTTGCCCATCTTCTGAGGTCCAGCACCAACACTGCTCTTCCCTCAACTCTCATCCCTGGCCAAACTTATGGGAATCCTGGAACTACCTCCCCTCTCCTCCGCTCATGGCACTTTTTGTCGACTCCACACAGTTTGCTTCTGTACTGAGGACCACCAGATGTGTTGGCCTTTGTCACCCTGATTCTGCGTGTCCCCAACCTTGTGCCAGAACTCTTGCCTCAAGGATGGCCTCACCCCAGTGCCCTGAACACTGTAGGGCTTTAGGCAATATTTATGGATTATTATTGGTTATCCAAAAAATAATTTAAGTGATCAGAAAGATACTTAACCTGGAAGAACTACAGAAATATTCAGTGAAATTGAGTGTGGGCCCAGGTGGTCCCTTCTTGGGGGCAGTGGTGCAACAGGTTTTCCTTTCTAGGCAGTCCCCCAATAGTCCTAGAATCCCACCGAGGCTCATGGAAGGTGGTGGTTGAGTGAAGAGTCTTGCAACCAAACAAGACCATAAATGTAAAACCAGGGAGCCCAACAATGTTAGTTTTACAACTCCAGGTGATGAGAATGGTATTTATAGACTCAGTGACATGTTTGAAGCAGTGAGTCCCAGAGGCTAATATTTTAAGCTGGACATCCTGAGACCCCAACACTCTGTTTTTATTCTCCTCCCCATCCTTCCCTCCTGTAGCCCCTGGAACTTTCCATGCAGTTTGGACAAGAGCAAGAAATCTCTATTGTTTCTCAATCCTTACTAGTGCTAGGGAAGGATTTAAAAACTGCTTTGTGGAAGGATGACTGGTGATGAGTGGAAAACATTCTGAGGCCTCGAAATGACATTTGCCATTACACCAAAACTTCCATCAGAAAATTTCAAAATTCTAGGCTGAGAGGAGGGCCTGTCCGCCCTCAGAGAACCCTGAGGGCAGCAGGGTGGGGAGTAGGAATAGTAAGTCCTTGTTTGCAAATGGACCCATCAGGGCCCAGAGGGTCCAGAGAGTCTAGACCCAACTATTTAAGGCCTTTCTTTCTCTTGAGCTCATTTTTATATTGGATAAAACTTCCTGAGGCAAATCCATAAACAGAGGGTGGGAACTGCAGACTTTGATGTTTATATGTCCCAGAATACAAATGGAGAAATTAGTGTTTTCCCTCAGAGCAATCTAGAAAGTACTAGCCAAAGAACAAATTACGAACAGCTACATAAGCATCAGGGAAGTCCCAGAGATCATAAGGGATGGAAAATAACCATGAGATCATCATGTTCATTCTCCCAGGGACCTGAACAGCCAAGTTGCAGCCCCATGATCCCCCTTCTGAGGGTGTTTCACCTTTCTCTTTCTCTGGACTGTGAGCAGTGTTCCAGATTCATCTCTCATACATCTTTCTACAGATAGGCAAACCTGGGAAACGAAGTTCATCATGTGTAGAAATGAAATCCGGAACATCTTATTTATTTATTCATTCATTCATTCATTCATTCATTCATTCACCGTTGTTTATAAACAACTCTAGATGCTCATCCACAGTTTACCCAACCAGCTCTGTGGACAAGCCAGATCTGGCCAAACTGAAACATCAAATCCTATATAGTAACTTCAGGGTCTAAGACCAACTTTTAGAGGCTGTTGAATAGGAAAAAAAAAGTCGTACCTGTTTTCATGCTAAGAAAAGCAGATAACCTGTACCTGGAAAACAAACAAAAATAATGATCTAAACATAACTTGAAAATTTTTATTTTTCGAGTGAAATACACACACAGTTTTATTTCTCCAAATGACAAAAATAATAAATGCTTAATGTAAAAAAACTTTGAAAATATAGAAAAACACAACAGGAAAACTATCGATAGTATTTTGTACTGCCTTCCAGTATTTCACTATGAATAGTCACCTATACGCTAATGTATAGTATATATTTTATTGTATATTATATTATATGTATTGTTACATGTTATGTAATATATAATTATATAAAGAGGTATATAGAATTTTTACATATAAAATATTTATTTATTCATACATATTTTAATGTATTTATTTGTGAAATACATATTTGCATATTTCATATAAAATTGCATATAAAATGTAAGAAACCACCAATTCTGTCTTTTTATTTTTACACTAAAGTAACATATATTAATTGTAAAAACAAGTCAGAAAATATGCTCGAGCCAGAAGAAAGAGGTGAAAATCACATTTATTCTCACCATTTAGGAAAGACCACTTTCATTTGCTCTATGCCCTTCCCATTTATTTTAAATATACACACATAAGGATAAAATGATGCGTCAAATTATATAGAAATAGCATCAAGATGTACATTTTATTTTGTAAGTACTCTGGGTAATACAATAAACATCCTAAATCAGCACGTCTTTCTTTCCCTTGCTAGTCGCCTCATGCTATGGCTTCTTCTTGTGCAGGGTCACCACCTGGGACATGGACCACTACTCAGCCATGAGGGGTCACCCTGACTCTCTTGAGTTGCTGGAGGCTTTGTGGAAAAAGGATTCCTAAAATTTAAAATCTTTTTATATCACAAGAGCAAAGCCGGGAAGTCTGATAACAGGGCTTTACTATAAGCCACAGTGCAGAAAAGACAGAGCAAAGATCCTCCAGGTGGAAAGGGAGAGTAGAAAGTCCTTCCAGCCAGGAGGAGAAGCAGAAGAGAGGGAGGAAGAGAGGCAGCAGTTAGAGAAGGCAGGCCTTTCCTACCTTCTTTCCTTGAGATCGTATCTTGAGGATTGGGCTGTTATTAACATCTAGAGGGAGTTTAGGGAAATTTAAAAACATCCGGGTTGAGGCCCTGTTTTTCTGAGATACAGTTTGAGGAGATTTCAAGTCTCTTGGGTTTATTTGGCACAGATCCAACACAAGGTCATGGGGTGGGTTAGAAATGACAGAGGGAAGTGGTGCCATGTCTAGGCAAACAGGCATGAGATAGCACTCCTGTTCTCACCCTGGCTTGGGTGTCTCGAAGATTCCTGATTCTTTTATGGGCCAGCACAGTAACAGAAAGCCTGGGGTTGGGAGCAAGAGGCCACAGTCATTCTCAGCTTTCCAGTCTAAGTCAAGGGAGGAGGTAGATGGTTAATACGCTAACTTTCCAATGCACTTTGACTCAAGAGCCAATTGAGGCCCCATCCCATACAGGGAATGCAAAGATGAAGCCTCGCCCTCAATGAATTCAAAGTCTGGAGAGTTTAATTCATTCTATACCGCTGGATACTAAATGTGGTACACGTTACAAAAAATCAGGTTAAGGTCTTAGATGCTGAGGGAGCTGAGATATGGGAACAATTCCACAGGCTTCTGAGAGGCTAGCCCAGGCATTGTTCCCGCATCCTATTTTCTATGACCTTTCCCTTCTCCTCTATCCTCCCTTGAGCCATGTCCTCTTCTCCATCCTCCAACCCAACCTGCTTTATGCAACCTCTCTTCCATGAGCCTTGGAGTATTCGTGGTAGTAGCAAACCTACAGTAGAGAGGGCCAGACGCTGAGACTATGGTGAGAAAGCCAGGAAGATGGGACAAGAATAATAACTGTGGTGGAAATACATAATAACAATAATAACAATAATAATTAGCATTATTATCACTTATAATTGGTCTTACTATGTGCCAGGCACTGATTTAAGCACTTTACATACACAGTAAGAACACATAGATTTGTGTTAACTCATACGTGATCTCATAACTCAACTGCATGAGCTCATACAGTATATACAACACCCTATGAGGTAAGTGTGACTACGATTGCTCCTTTTAGAGATGAGAAAACATAGGCACAAAGAAGTTAGTGACTTGCCCAGGGTCACACAGCTAGTAAGTGGAAGTTTGAACCCCATCTCAACAGGCTGGCTCTAGACCCTCGAAGTAGGTGACAGGTGGGGACACCAAAGGCTCTGGGCTAGGACAAGGGCAATGGCTTCATTTGGTTTGGAAATGCAGGCTGGCCCAGAGAGGTCCCAGAGAACCTAAAACCATCCTTGATAGCTTTCCAAATATTTTTCAGTAGGCAGGGGGTTTAGTGTGTCTGCGGCTCTTACTTTGTAGCTCTGAAAACAGACATGGGTAGATTACAGCTACATGGCATCCGCAATGGCAGAGGTCACTATAGGAGATTGGAATTTGCACCTGCATAGTACACTATCAGGGAAGAGTCAGCATCCAGGAAGGTGCGCATGTCTACACTTGCACTGGTGCTTCTGGGTGAGGTAGGTGGGGTGAGCCCTTGCTGAGGAATGTGGCGAGGGACGGCATCCTTAGTTTTGCTCCAGTGGCTTTCAAGCAGAGCCCAGAGTGCTTTGCAGGCATCCATTCATGCACTTGGCGCCTGAGTTGCACTGACTGGCTGACAACTGACTGTGTCTCCACTTACAGGTAGACCATCGGGAAGTCAGAGTCAACCAGGGGGGCTCTGCTCTTCACGCAGGGCCACACCAGCCCGGTGGGCTTGCTGAAGTGAGCAGCCCACAGAGCACCCAGACCCAAAGGCAGGCCAGAGACAAGCCAGTGAGATTAACCTCGTACTTTCAATGCTTTCTCTCATTCAGCCTTGGCAGTGACCCAGTGGAGGAGCCAGGCATGCACAGATGAAGAAACTGAGGTTTAAGGTCAAAGTAGAAAAACGACATTTGGGGAACCTCAGATTACATCTCCAGGCCCCTGTTCCAGGTCTATCTTCACATATACCATACTGTCGAGCACCCACAGCATTTAAAATATGGGGCAGAACAGGGACCTTTGGACCTAAATCAGGCTGGCCCGGGGAACTAGTTCAGGGGGCAGACTGTCTACCTAGTGACTGATGTATCTGGGCAACCTAGACGCTGGCAGACTTGTAGCTCCCTTGTGCACCCCCAATTGCCCTGCTTCACCCTGTCCAGTTCTTTTCACATCGGACTTGACACTTTCATATATGCTACTTCCTGTCCTTGACATCTCTTCTCCAGCTGCATCACCACACCCCCACCTTTCAATGCTCCTAAATGGCCTCCTCCCATAATGAAACCACAACTGTCTCGTGGGAGGAAAATGAGGCCACCCTCTCTACTGCTTCTCCCTATTGTTCCAAACCCTGCAGTTCTCAACTCCACGTGTCTACTGACCTTGTGTCCTTTATTCCTGGGCATCACTTCAGCCTTGCCATCTTCCCCCTACACACGGTCCTATGTGTTCAGGTGCACTGGCAGTTATTTTACCCAAGAAGAGAAAGTTGTGTTAGATACCACCATACCCAAACTCACTGGAGTCATTCCCATGCCTCTGGGTCCAACTAGGCTGCCATAGTGACATCCCCAAAGCCTCAACCAGGTCCTCCTGGATCAACGTCATTGCCCTCATACAAAGCCCCTTTGCAATGAGTGCCAAGCTGGTCAGGTGCCGCCTGTGTTTACAGAAGGCAAGGTTTTCGGCTTGTTTGGCTTTTCTCAGTTCCCCGGGCTGTGCTCTTCCCCTTTCTCCCCGTGCCAGGCTCTGTGCTAAGTACTCACCATGCTTTATCTCATTAATCCACACCGCAAGCTTATGGATATTTTTATCTACATTTTACAGATAAGAAAAATGAGACTCAGAGAGAAAATAACTTGCCCGAGTTTACAGAGCTAATAAGTGGTAGGGGGTGGATTTGAACCACCACGTTCTTAACCACTGAGCTCCACCACCCTGTTCAGTCCCTGTGGGCCAGTCAGTGAACCATTCTCAGGGACGCCTGTTTCTTCATGGAATTCTGCCTTTGACAACACCCTCCACCGCCATAGTTAATACATGTGAGGCCTGAGCCAAATCTAAGTGCATTGAACTTGATCAAAGAATGGATTGTTATTTGAAATAGAAAAAAGCTGAGGAGTGGGGTGATGATTGATTTTGTTATCCAGTGGTACTCTCTTCTTTGAGTAACTATTTACTGAGGGCCTTCTGTGTCTTCCCGGCACTATTCTAGGTCCCAAATGAAATACACAAACCCCCTGCCTTGGTAGATCTTACAGTCTGGTAAATTATATAGCATGCCATATGATGATAAGTGCTAAGAAGAAAGATAAATTTGGGAAGGAGGAGCCTGAGGCCTGGTGGAGGAGGAGCTGCCTCTCTGCCCAGGAACATGAGGACTGGCTTGAGGCCTCTGCTTCCTTTGAGGTGTGTCCTGCCCCAGGGCAGTGCAAAGCATGGTGGTTATGCTTTGACTGTTTTAGGGTACAGAGGGGTAAGAGGCTCATTTTTGCCGGTGGTGACATGGAGGCCTAGTTTAGAAGGGGCTGTCCACCTGGATCTCCAGTTCCTGCTGCACAGAATGACCCTGATGAACGTGTTAGCATGTATGGATTCCCTTTGATTACCAGTGAGTGAAGGAGCCCCTTATAAAATCTAAATCTGGCCCACCTCTTCCCTTCCTCCTGCCCCTGCCCCCATCCCCTCAAATTAGTTTGGCCTATAACCATGCAGAGTAATTTTACCTAATCCTAAAAAAATATAATTAGAAAAGTAAATATGTTAGCTAAGAGTCTTATACTGCATTTCAAAATCAACTATAAATACTTATAAAACATCATGGTGAGAGGAAGAAGGAAATGCACATTTATTGATGGCCTTCTAAGTACCAGTACCTATTATCTCATTAAACCAACCTAGGCATTAAAAGTTAAAAAAAAAAAAAAACTAGACAAAAAGGTAAAGTAACTTTACCAAAGTCACATAAATGACAAGGTTGAGCTTTTAACCCAGATGTATCTGACCCCAAAGTCTGTGTTATTTCTGTTTCTTCATCACATTCAAACTGAGCCATTTATGTAGAAGGAGTAACTGTGGTGTGGACAAACTACTTGACCATCCTTTGCCTCAGTTTCCCACATAAAGTGTGTATGAAGCTGATAGCTAACTTATCCATCTTCCTCATAGTTCTGTTCTGGTGGTCGCATGAGCTCATATATACGAAAAGTCTTTAGAATTTTAAGGCACTATGATATATGGTATTTAATCCTCATCTTGAATTTAGAAGTCCTTATGGCTTTTCTACTATCTAACTTTGCTGCTATCCAGTGGTACCTTTGAATTTAGCCTATTTAGTTTATTTTCTACATTCCCATTCTGATGTGCTAGTCTGTGGCTGCGGGCTCTAAATTGTATCACCTGTGTTGCTCTCTTCCACAGCTGTCCCTCAAATATGCTTCTTACTGCTGAATTGTAAGTGTTCCACAATGGTCTTCCTTTTGAGACCCCACGGGAGTACTCCGCATACACTCCTTTCCAGCAGGGCGATGGTAAATGTTGAACAATCAGTTTTCCAAGTGGAGAACTAACACAAATGTTGGTAGATAACTTCATTTACAATAGTACATAGACGAAAATGAAACAACAAAGTTGTATTTCACAACTTCACTCATCCGTCAATGGTAGGAGTGACTTCTTTGCTGAACTGGATAGTCACTTTTAAATATTGGAAGGCTATTATCTCAATTCTCTGTGTTATTCACAATGTCCTTACTACAGATGTGATATACTTTTATGTTTAATCTCCCTTATTAACATTTTTTCTCATTTACTTTCTTAAGTCTAGACAATCAACAAAACAATAAACCAAGCTCTGGTTTCTAGAGTTTGGTCATTCCTGTGGTATAAATATTCTCACCGTGGCTGATTCCAACCTACCCAATGTGATGCTGCTGAATGCGGAATTGGGAAGAGATGCACAGTATGTAGTATTCCCACCATATCGATATAATACACGTACAACTCAAGAGCGTAGATAATAGTAAATTGTAGCAAAATAATTAGAACATGATCTGTTTCTAGTATTTACTAACTTTGGTTTTAATATAATTTAATTATATAAGTTTATAGAATTTAATTTTTCATAACGGCTGTGTTTAACAAGCAACTCACAAAATTCCTGAAAATGTATCGGCCAATGCAAGCCGGCTCCAGCACACCACTGTCCCTCCCCCTCTTCCTATCAGCCCCCATGGGCCTCCTGCTATCTGATGGCCACACCTTTTGTTAAATAGCTCCAGCTAGTCCAGGTCCACATGAATCGAGAGAACATTATTCAACGCTCAGCTTCTCTAAATAAGCAATGTCGACGGCCTCAGTCCAGTGGAATGACTTAATGATCTGTTTCCTTCAATAAACTGTGATTTCTGAACTTAATTCAGATACCTGAGCGTCGCTGTAAGCTGAGAGTGAGGACCAAAGACGTTCATGATGTAATATACTAGGTTTAAACTTGGCAAGCGGATGACATTGTGAGAAATGGATTTTCTTAGGCCGATTTTAGAAGTTTGGGGTGTTTTTTTAAGCGTTAAGCCAAGGCAAAAAATAACCCTTGTGACACATCGCATCACAGCTGGTCAGCCTGGGAGAAGCTATTCTGGGATATCCAAGCTAAGGTGCCTCTTTAGACTCCAGGCAAACTGGAATCAGGTTGTGGGGTTTCTATTCTTGTCTGTGGCAAGGGCATGCTGTTTAATCCCTAGCCAGTTAGTTGCCTGGCTGGTGCCTCAGTTTACCCTCTGGCAAAATCAAATCAACTGCCTTTGCAGAGGACGTTAGACATAAGCAATGGGGAGTAAGACAGACAATTGCTAGAGAGTTCGAAGTGTTCTTAATCAGTGGAGACTCCAGCAGAGGCAAGTTTTAGGTGAAATCTTAAAAGAAATAACAAATGAACAAGATTTAACAGAGAAGAGCAGGAAAAGGAAGAAGACTAGAAGGAAGGTGAAGGAGGAAGTGGGTCTCTAAGCAACGTGCAGTGAAAATGTTGGGCCAGGGGCTAGAATAAACTGTGTTCAGTGTTCATTTCTCTAAGACAGAGTGTGTACAAACATAAGTTATTTACAGGAGAACAGACATGCAAGATGGGGTTAGTAGTGCTTTTTGTCTAGATTTGATGGGACGGTTTTCTGAGTAGGAAAAGAAAGTGATCATAGATGTGATCCCAAGACCTGAGTGGAGATGACTGGGTAGTGGGCAAACTTAGACTTAATACCAGCCTCAAAACATCCCTGTATTATCGTGTCCTGTGCCACCGTATAAATAACCTCTCTCCTATTCATCAGATGACATAGTAGTTCTCTTGGAACAAGCCTTTCTCCTCTGTTCAAAGCATGAGCCAGCTCTTTGGATGAAAAGGCATTAGAAGTGACTGCCGCATACTTCTTTACAGTTCCCTCTCATGCTTTGGACCTCTAACCTCTCATTTGTCTTGCCAGCAACCTAAGGGGAGAGGACACTATCATAATTTTAACATTGGAGCGGTTGAGACCTACAGATGTTAAATGACATGCTCCAGATCACAATTGAGACTCAAACCCATCACTTGGTCACAAATCTTGTACCTCATCTACATCAATCTGTTTCTGTCAAACTTAACTAGCTGGTCATTTTTTTTTCCCATCCATAGGCCAGACGCTATTTGAAATAAAAAAGCCGATGGATCTCTTAAACGACTAAAAGGCCAGTTCCAGTTGTCAAACGCTACAAACTAGAGACTCTTCCAGAAGTTCTATAAGAAGCCCAAGGACTCCGAATTTCAAAGCCAGCTGAATTTGGATTTCCGCTATAAAGAGACAGTCCCTCCCTGTTCAGAACGTACCCTTCCTCATTAAGCTAGTTCCACGTTTTGTAATAACTTTTGCTTACAACACAAAATTGTCATAGATTTTGTGGAAACACACAGGCCTTGGAAAAAAAAAAGGTCCAGAGGTCCCTGGAAGTCATTATTCCTTCCTTTAGAAATTGCTGAGTTAAGCACCAAAAATATGGTTCCCATCTTGCTCCCCTCCCCCACCCCGCCCCCACACACATACATGATCTGCTGGACATATGTTCAGAAGAAGGCAGGGATGTGGGGGTGAGAGAAGAAGATGCACATGTCATGAGTCAAGAGCTTGATCATTTGAAAAGAAAAAGTGGGAGAGGGCGTGGAGTTTGCAGCCCTGGAAATGGAACATCCAAAGGATTTATTGCCTTTGAGTATCTCACGGGGCATATTTTTAAATAAAATGTGTAGCTTATGGCTTTTTTTTTTTTTGGTATAGGGCAGTAAACAAGAGCTCTGAAAGGGGAAGGAAGCCAGGAGAAAGCCAGCTCCATTAGTCACGCAGCTGCATATCCTGTCACAAAGGACCCCAGTTGAGTAATCGCCCAAAATATGCCTGTTATTTTTTTTTCTGTCAGAAAAAAATGGGGCCTGCCAAAATGTACTGTAAAAAAGAAAAAAATCTGGTCTCTCAGCCCCAGAGGGGGAAAGGAAAAGAAAGAAGAAACAGGCGTAACTTCTCAGCACTCTTCTAACCCTCTTTCCAACTTATCTTTAAAAGAAAAAAAGCTTTCAGACACTTTGCAGTGATGGAGCCTGTACTGAAAAAAGCTGGCTCCATGAGCTGTTCCAGGTCTCAGAGTCCTTGCAGTTATGTGGTGCCTAGAAAGAGCTTAGAAAGAGGAGAGACAGTAGGAGATGGTGTAAGGAGGACAGTCCCTAAGGGAGAGGAAAAATGAACAGAAAGGGACCAGAATATTAAAAAGTCCTTTGATGGACTGTAATTGAGTGAGTTAATTGTCCCATAAGGAACCTGTGGCAGCCCACACCAGTGCCCACACGAGAGCATTGCATGAGCCCCACCAGTGGCCAAGCATGCTTCGTAAGCTTTTCTGATGGCCTCAAGAAAACCACCATGCCTCCACTATACCCTAGGTTGTTTCGGCCACAGACTGAACAACAAACAAGAATTTATGTGGAAGGACATCTGACTCTGGGGAGGTCTGAAGGGCTGGGGCTGGGGAAAAACTAGAGCTGCCTATAACCTCAGGTGTTTTTCTGGATTGGCTTTCATACCCTGGTCTACAGGCTCCTGGGGGAAACAGAGGAACAGCAAATAAAGATGTTCTAAAGCCCAATTCAGTCACTACCTCTGTCTCACACTTTCAGTCCCATTGCTCTTGGGACCAGGACACAAAGGATAATCAGTCTAAGCACAAAGCACTCTTGGAAAGTCACGATTTGCCTCCTACTCACATTCTGATCCAGTCAAAGATGTCTATAGGGAGGGGGGCTTTCTGAACCCAGATGACAAAAAAATAGCAGGAAGCCTCCTCCTTAAGAAAGAGAACAAAGCCCTAAAGGGGAGGAGCAAGGCAGATGCACTGTCCCTTTTGTTCTGGACTCTTTGAGCCTGTCCTAGAGGAGAGAGATCCCCACCCTGCCTCAGCCCCACAGGCCAGGATGAGAGAAGACTCTTCCCAGGAGTATCTCCAGAGACCTAGGTCCTAACACTTGGCTGCTTGGCAATTATGGGCCAAGGAAACTCCAGTCCCAAAGACCAAGTCAACCCCCCTACCAATTGCTGCAGGAAGGCTCAATTTTTCCAAAATCAGGGCTCTTCCCGGCTCTTCAGGGCCTTTGAGCCCTGCCCATCATATCTGAGGCACAGTCTCAAAGCCAGTCCTGAGCTTTAAGACCTAACCCTGGCTACCGCTTCCCCTGGTAGAGCTAACTGACACCTAAAGCCACCCAGAGGACACGTGAAAAGAGACATAGCATGGCCTCCTGCAGAGCCCTGGCCTGTGAGTCGAAAGGGTAGATTCTCCCAGCTTCGTTTTTGACTTGCTATGAAATTTCAGACAATTCAGGTGAACTCTCTGCAACTATTTCCACCCACCCCCCTTCAAGATTTATTAGCTATTAATCGAAGCCTCTATATGCCTACAACATGCAAGGTACTGGACATGCGAAAGTGAATAACACATGAAACCTGGGCAAGCTTTTTTATACATTCTGCAGCATGTGATATCTTGAGTTTCCTGAAACCAGCAACTTAGGTGGGCAAGTCTGGGGGTTGAGGGATGGGACAGGAACGAATACAACAAAAAATAAACACATGCCACAATTTAAAAAACAAAAACAAAAAACAAGCATATATAATACTAACATTTCCAAAATGTTTATAGATAGAAGACAGTCCCTTAGCAACCTGATCATAATGAGAATTCTAGCATGGTATCTGGAATCTACTCTGTTAGACATTTCAGCTTGAGAAGAAAGGACCAGACCACCTTACAACTCACAAACTCTATTAATGTTAATGCCCATCGCCTAACTCGCGTTAAGCTCCGATGACTGGACTGACTCACGGGGACCCTCCTTCCTCATCTCAGCTTCAGCTGCAGGAAGGACCTGAGGGCTACTGTCTTCCTCGGGCCTCAGTTCCTTCCTGAGACCAGGTCCTGTATATAAACCATAAGCTGAAATCAGAGGTGTCAACACAGTCTCGTTGACTAATATTCCTGGGCTGACAGGCCTGGCACGTGAACACAAGAGTGATATTATTGTCCCCACATTGCAGGTGAGTGAGGTTTCTGGAGGTGCCCACCCCCACTCGGATTTCCCTTTGTGATACCAGTGACATCTGAGTCACTGAACATGAGGCCACCATTGAGCTTCGCCCCCTCCCTTCCTGTGCCTCGGAAGGGAGCTGGGGGCAGGTCCTCACACCAGAGAAGGCTCCACTTCCTCCCAGCTCCCGACAACATTTCTCAGCCTGCGGTTGATAGGCACCCAGGTGACGAGATCTTTCTTAGCCCTTGTTTCTCTCTTATTAGCGCTTTGATGTTTTTAAGCTGACAAGGTCAGCATCTTCCAGGCTGTGGGGAACAAGCTGCCAGATACCTGTTCCAAGCAGCCAATTAAGATGTCGTGTGGTCTCTGGTCGGAGGACAGAAGAGGTCACTGAAATGACTCACGAGGTCTGCTCCTATCCTTCGGGGAACTCTGCCCTGTCAGCAAAAGACCTTCAACATAAGGGTGCAGATGGAGTATCTCACAAGGCATTTTTTTTCCAAGAGGAAAAAGCTCTAAGTGCCCAACAAACCGCATCTCAAATGAGGGGAGAGATCAGTGGATTCTTTTACCTACCAGGGCCCCAGTGTTCTGCGTGCCAGGCTCTGCTTAGCAATGTTGCCCAGCAATGTTGATCCAGAATGCGGGTGGGACAGGAGCTTAAGAAGAAGTGTCACGAGGCACTCAAAGTCCATTCACCAGCCTGTTCCTCAGTGCCCTCGGCTCTGATGCTGGGGGATGATGTAACAAGAGCCTTCGAGTGTGTGAAGAGTCAGTGCCTGACAAAGCACTTACTGACCAAAGAAAAATTAACTTCAGGTGCAGCAGGAAAGGTCTGGTACCAAGAATGTCTGGGGTTTTGAGACACTGGAAAAGATTGCCTAATAATGTAATGGGCTCTTTTCCCTGGAAATATCTGAAAATAGGATAAGTACTCTCCAATCTTGGATGGGTCAGCATTGCCCTGAGGCGAGGGGATGGTTACGTTGACCCATGGAGAGGAATCTGCCAGGAACTTCGCGTCAACAATTTTCATATGAAGGAAGAAAAATTGTTATTGTGGTAAAATATACATAATAAAAAATTAGATTTGCCATTTTAACCACTTTAAAGATACAGTTCAGCAGTATTATATACATTCACATTATTGTGCAACTATCATCATCATCCATCTCCAGAACTTTTTCTTTTTCCCAAACTGAAGCTTCGTACCCATGAAAAACTAACTCCCCATTCCCTCTCTCCCTAGCCCCTGACAACCACCATTCTACTTTCTGTCTATGAATTTGACCACTCTGGGTATCTCATGTTAGAGGAATCGTACAGTACTTGTCTCTTTTTGTGTGACTGGCTTATTTCAGTTAGCATAATATCTTCAAGTTTCAACCATGTTGTAGCATGTGTCAGAATTTCGTCCCTTCTTCAGGCTGAATAATATTCCATTGTATGTAGATACCACATTTTATCTGTTCACCTGCGATGGACATTTGGGTTGTTTCCACCTTTTGGCTATTGTGAATAACACTACTATAAACATGGGTTTATAGTATTTTTATACTATAAAAATAGTTGTTCAACTCTCCTAGAATTGCATGAAGAAAAATGTTAAAAGAAAAGCTTGTGCCCCAGGAGAAAAGATTTCAATGTGTTCACATCATGGTCTTACATGAAGAAGAGACGTGTTTAAAAATCTACTTCCAACCAGGCTTAGGTAAGCATGGAAGAGGGAACCAGCGTGTTACTGGATCAGTCAGGGAGGGCTTCACAGAGGTGATGAAATTTGAGCTGGATTCTGACAGATAACTAGGAGTTTGCCTGGTAGGAAAAAACGTGGAGAAGGGCAGGGGAAAAAAACACTCTTAAAAAAAAGAGAGAGAGTAAACACATTGTTAAATGAACATGTCCTTTGACCCCACAACTGTGCTGGAATACATTTCCCGGAAGATATACTCACACTTGTACACCCAAGGCATATAGTCAAAGATCCTCACTGCAGCATTGTAAGACTTATAAACTGCACGCAGCCTCCATGCCCATCGCAAGGGCACTGGTTAAATAAACTACGGTACAGCCACACTATGAATGAATATGCAACCATTAAAAAAAAAAAAAGAGGGTCTCCTTGTGCCGATATGGTGAGAATCCCAGACTTCTTTTTAATGAAAAAAGGAAAATATCAGTGTACATTTAAATTCCTTTCCTGGAAGGATACACGAAATACTGTTAGCAGTCACTACCGTCGGGAGGAGCAACTGTGGTTTGAAGGGAGAGAAACTCAAGTTTCATGTTATATTTCCCTATGCTTGTTTTTGTTGTTGTTTTTAGCTGTGTGCACATTAAAAGAAAAGTGAATGGGACTCTCAGGGTGATAGGATTGTGGACCATTTTTATTTTCTTTATGCTTTCCTTATTTAAAATATTTTTAAAGAGAAAAACAGTTATTTTTCTGCAATGGTTTAGTCCCACTGGCTCCTAAAGGCAAAAGGATGGAGTAGATACTTAAAGGGCCAGCGTTCTTAAGAGTGTCTCTTAGAACTTTGCAAGAATTCCTTTCCTGACAGAATGGTGTCCTAATAATCTGAAGAGAAACACTGAGGGGCAGTGATAAAAAGAATAGGCCAAAAGTTTAGGGCAAGGAAAGCATGGAGGCAGTGAGCTGCCCAGCTGTCTATGGGACCTAGGGGACCTCCACCTCTTCCACACATTCTGTACCTCTCACAGGTACCCACATCCCCGGGACAGAGACCCAGCCACACAGGGTTAATCCCTGTACTTCGCTTCACTGAGTGAGCATGTGGAGGAGGAGAGCTGGAGAGTGAGCACAGAGGGGCCTGGCCCGCTCCGGGCAGCATTAATAAAATGCAGGTGTTTTTACAGTTGCATTGCTGGGCGGAGAAGAAAGAGTCTGAACTGCAGCAAGCATGTAGACATATAGAAACAAGAGCCGAGTGTGGTGAGGAAAAATATGCCTGCGAATAATGAGAAAGCATTTTGGAAAGAGGGCCGGCTTTGCGGTTAAGAGGAATGCAGCAGTTTCTGGCACAGGCCTACCCTATAGCTCTGCGTGTGTGTGTGTTGTGTGTGTGTGTGTGTGTGTGTGTGTGTGTGTACACACACAGGATCCTGTCCTCATGCACACACAAAGGCGCACACACACCACCACCACCACCACTACCACCACAGAGCTTTTCTCAGCAACACCTCAGACTGCACAAATTTGGGCTTCACTTGCTTTGACCTTGGATTGGCTCTGACATCCTCTCGTCCACTGTGGTCTGCCTTTTCCCTCCTGCCTTCTTCTCCCAGACCCCACTCCCTCATACCTCCTCCTCTCCCATCCATCGTCTTTCCGTCTTTCCATTCCTAGGGCCTTTGTGGACCCCGTGGCCTGCCCCCATTTCTTAATCTCCCTGGGCTCTGCTTCCAAGAGGCATTTGTAACTTGGCACCCCAACCCCCAGGTCCCCACAGCCCACCCCTGTTCCCAAGCCCCATCGTCCTAGCAATGGGCGGGGAGAGGAGCGCAGAATGGTACCTATGCCCTGGGCTTTTAGAAAGCCATGGAGCTGGGTTGGTGTCACCCAGCTCCTGCTGTTTTAGCTCAGGCGAAATGCTCTGGGGCTGTTTATTGTAATTTAATTTCATCTGGAGACTAAAGGTGAGAGAGGTATGATACAGCAGGCACAGGGGGGCCTCCCACCTCTTGGCCACCCCAAGGGCAGGAGAGGGACTGGAGGCGGGCAGCAGCCCTGTGGGAGGCTGAGCCTGCCCAGGGTCCTTTGCCCCTCCTCTCTCACACCCTCGAGGTGGGGTAGAGGGGGCCACACAGAGAAATCGCTGCTTTACCCCTGCCTCCCAGGGGCTCTCAGCTTGTCCTGAGTTAGAAGAGCTTAAAGTGGGTTATTTCTGCAACTTGCTTAGTTGACTTCTTGTCCGGGACCTACTGAGGCATCCATGGTGTTCTGAACCAGGAAAGGCTACTGAGGCATGCAACTGTAAGCATGGTGTTCTGAACCAGGAAAGGCTTTGGGAGGTCCGAGCAGAACCCTGAGGCTCTGCTCGGCCCAAGGCGAGCTGTTGTTTAAGTAGGAGACATAAGTAGAGATGAAGCTTCTCCAAAGAGACACGGGTTCTTGATTTCTGAGATGGAGTGGGGGATGTGTTTGGGTCAAAAAAAGCCCCTGTCACTGGCTGCTAAGCTTACCCCAAGTGTCTGTGTATGTGAACCCCGAGCCCACTGAGCCAGCACCTGTGTGGGGCAAAAAGCCAGCCCAGCTGCATGAGAAATGCATTCCCTAGAATTCAGCACCCCAAGGTCAGAGGGGTCACAGAGTGGCAAGAGCTTGTCAATTGTCCTTCACCCTGGCCTGGCTGCAAGAGCAGGAGCAAACTCTGGAGGGTCCAGTTTTTATTTTATTCACTCCCGTCCTCCACCCGCTACCCACCTCAAAAATCGAAGACCAACCAGAGCAGGGATGGACAGGCAGCAATCAAATTGTCTTCCCGCTCATCCTGTCCAAAGCCCCCAAGTGGCTCAAGCAGCCATTTGGAGAAGGCAGGACTAGCCAGCAGCTGTGGGTGCTACATTCAGAAGCGCTAGAGAATCCTGCTACAGAGTAAAGTTACTTGGGGCTGCTGTCCCAGGCCCAGAACTGAGCATTCTTCCTGGTAAGTCCAAGACCTGGACTTGTCACATATAGGAATAACAATGAGAACTATCCTGAAATCCAGGATGCAGAGTCACCTGACCAATGCCAAGTGGCCTTGGGGCCTCTTGTGCCTCCACACCCAGCCTGGCCTCCCTTCTGGGAGTGGGATCAGGGGAGGGCATCCTCAGAGCCCCATCCCTGTCTGGAAATTGCATGGCGCCCTCAGGCATTATTCTTCCATCCCCCCCTCAGCCTCTCCACAGCCCTGTGATGAGGAGTGCCTCCAAGAGCAGATGTTTATAATGAGGGTCCAGACCAGGGCCCCCAAGTAGCAGGCAAGCCCTGCCGCCTGGCTCCCATGGAGGGGCCGCAGCCCCCGTCTCGGAAAGCAGGAGCTGCCCAATGAATGGGACACATACTCTCTTGAATTCTCAGCTCTTTTGAGGAAATTGCCAAGTTGGCCCTTGGCTTTCTCCTTCCCAGGGCCCCACTCCGTTTCCATAGCAACCGCCTCCCCATCCTTGGGAGCCTCTCCCTAGTCCTGCCTGCCCCTCCTCTCCACCGCCCTCCACGTCTCATCTGTCTGGGTGGGAACCAGGATTAGAGTTCGTCAGGGCCGAGGATGCTTTTCCCAGGGCCACTGGGCCTTCGTGATCTCTTTGCGCCCCTGCCCCAGGCTTTTCAAGTGCCCAGACTTAATGACCGGCCCTGGGTTTCCTCCTCTTCCCTTTCTCTTCCTCCAATAAAGCCGGAGAATTAACCCAGGTTTTAAGTGCCTCGTTTCCAAGCTGCATATCAAAGGGGGCTTCCCCGAACTGCTTCTGCATTTCAAAGGGGCTGATTTATCGCTTGCACTTAAATCGGCACATTTTGGGGAAAGAGTTTTACCCAGAGGTCAAACTCTGGAAAAACAAATGGATCCCGGTTCACCCCCTCCTGGGGTGCTGTTGGCTGTTAGTAGTAAACTGCAGGGTGGGGAGGGGGACAGGTGAGGAAACTGGCTGCTGGCACTTCTCAGCAGCTTGGGGTTGGTCCCAAGGGGCACTAGCCTGGGCCCCAAATCCCTCTTGTTCCCTGCGTTGTAAGAAAAGAGGGAATGGATGGAATCATTCCTGGCACTGTCCAAGTCCTCACGTCTGTTTCCTGCTCCCTCTGCCTCTTCCAGGGGCCCTAACCTGTGCCCTGAGCAACCTCTGGGCCCAGGTTTGCAATTTCAAGCCAAGGGCACTCACTGCCCCAGTGACTCTCCCCTCCAACATGACCCTGGCCCCTGTGCTTTACTGATTCATTTCCTTTCTCTAACTCTCACTG
>NW_024346065.1:3129543-3287948 GCF_902729225.1 Pteropus medius
GCAGGAGGGGCAGAAGCAGCACCCAATGCAACCTCTGGAGAAGACAGCCTGAGTAAGGTTCTCAGAGGCAGGATTCCTTTTCTCATTTGTTCATTCACTCGCATGACCATTTACTGAGTGCCTACTATGCACCAGAGCAGTAGGAGCTCCCAGGAGGTCACTCTGAAGCAGGGGAATTAGACAGTAGGGCCAACAATTAATTACAGTGCAATTAGATTAACCCTCTCTCCCATAAAGAGGCTAGCAATGCATTAAGACTGCCTAATTCTCTGTGTCAGAGAAACTAGTGTATTCTAGGCAGAGGGAACAGCAAGTGCAAAGGCCTGGAGGTGCCCAAGCCCCAGCACAGGTTCTGATGTTAGGCAGATGAGCGTGGCCAGCACACAAGAACTGGAGGGAGATGAGCCTGGAAGGGCAGGGAGGCAAGGCTGTGAACGCCAAGCCAAGGCATCTGGAAGTGGTGACTGAGCTTCAAGGCATGTGAAGCAAAGGGAGCACTGAGCAAGGTAAGGCGTGATACAGGGAAGAGAGCAAGTGGAACGCTGCATTCTAGCCCACGGCCTCCCGTTCACCTTCACCGCTAGCTTTTTTGTATGGCCGCACAGGCTCAAATCCAGCCTTCGTTTACCCAGCTCCACTGGGGGAGCAAGACAGGCTCTTCTCTCAGAGGCTCTTGTTGCTACAGAAAGGGCTCATCACTCCAATCCCTTGGATGAGCTGGGAGTGTTAGTAGAACTCTGAGCAAAAACTTCTCTGTCCCTGAAAAAAATGGTGAGGATGACAGGGAAAGTTGGAGTGAACTACACAGAGCCTGGCAACGTACGCAGACAAGGCAGTAAGAAGAAGTTGGGGCAGCGAGAGTGAAGACGCTGCCCGTGCCCCGCACCGGCCAGAGAGCAGCCTTTGGCATTTTACAGAAGAAATTCCAGAGGGGGGACCAGACTAGGGTCTCTAAGTCTCTTCCAGTGTCACATTTTGTAATGCTGAAGCTGGTGCCCCAGAGTAGGGAAGCCCACTCTGTCAGCATTTGAACTTCCTGTTGCGGCCTGTGTCATCTAGAAAGAGCCCAGGCGCTCTGCAGTGCAGACTATCCTGGGCATGGGACTTCTGAAGTCACGAAAAGAGATAGGGAGCAAAACAAAGCGCAGGGCAGGGTCTCTGAGCCCTCATCTTTATAGTGTCCCGCTAGATCCAGGAACTGAATGACCGGCCATTCGCACATATCATATGAAAATGATCTACTTCATGCAATAGATATGTTCCCCAACACTGTCTGGTGTTAAAATGGTATAATTCAAGTGTTGGGGAAGAAAAATTTTCCTTCTACCCTTCTAGGGTCTTTGGCTGGTCTAATAATTAAATTGACATGAGACATTAACAGGAGAAAAAGAAATTTATTTGGGTACATATGAAGCCTCATAAAAATATGGGCCCCAAAGGCAGTCAGGTAGATGAGGCTCATATGCCATCTGAGCTAAGAAATGGGGTAGAGCCGGAGGCTTCCAAGGGGAGGAGAGCAAGCCCCAGGATAAGAGCAGATGTTTGGTAATCAGATGTTTGCCTTGCTGTGCAGCTAAGTCTTTCAGATAAATGTTATCTCTGGTAATAGCTCTCTTTCTGGGCCAGGCCCCCTTTCTAAATTCTTTTAGGCAGTTAAAGGAGAGGTAAAATTTTTTCCTGAGTCCACTGGATCTTGATTGCCTTCAGCTCAAAATAATTCACGTGCCAAAGTGGCACAGTTTGAGGTGGCATAGTCTGCTCCCCTTCACAAGTAATCATTTTAGATGTCGCATTTAGAGGTCAATCTTTGTACAATGTTTCCATATATCTGGATAATTTGGGTAATTGTCATGTATCTTGGGTTTGCTTAAAGCCTGCACCATCCCCAACAGTAACAAGAACGCTGACTGTGTGTGGCCCGGCACCTCTCACTTAGATCTGCACAGATTGTCAAACGTCCCTCTTAAGTCTTAAGCCTCCCTACTTGGCTTTGCTCGCATCTCCAACCCCTGGTGACTACCCTAGAGTCACCCTCCCAACATCTTCCTCCACACCCTCTTTTAGGCTTTTCCTCCTTGATAAGCATGTGCTTACTCTATCCAAAGCTCAGGCACTGAGGGTATGAAGGGAAGGGAAGGGAAGGAAAGAGGGAAGAGAAGGAAAGAGAGAAGGGAAGGAAAGAGGGAAGGGAAGGAAAGAGGGAAGGGAAGGGAAGGGAAGAGGGAAGTGAAGGGAAGGGAAGAAGGAAGGGGGCATAGAGAAGGAAGGACTCCACCCTGCCCTCGGGGGGCTTCCCCAGAAGGATGATCTCCCTGCTTTGCTCCTCTGGGAGTGTCAGTATGCCTTTGGGTGGTGGGAAGCTGTCAGTCCCACACCCTTGGTCACCAGCTCTGGACTCTGCTTGGTCAGGTCTTACTCGAGGTCATTTTAAGGCAGTATAGTGCAGGCATCAAGCCCTGGCCTTTCCAAAGGCTGTCTTTATCCAGAGGCTCTTCCTAGTTTTGCTTCTCCTCTGTCCACCTCATGAGAGGAGGCATAGAGAGGGAGAAAAAAAGAGAAATTGAATCTTGCTCAAGGATTTTATTTTGTATCTTTTCCCTCTAAACTTTCTTAACTTGAACCAAAAAACTACACTCCCTTCACTCTGTGGGCTCAATATTTACACCCTGTCACCTGGACCAGGCCTCCTCGCCCCACTTTGACCCACCAGCCCTCCTGTAAAGCCTTGATTCCAGTCACATCATCTCTTCAACAACATCTTTCTCTAATGGTCACAGGACACAGTAAGGTCAGAGTTCGCCACCGCCAACCAGAGCCCATATCTCTGATTCAGTGACTGAGACAGGTGTTTAGGGGAGTCTGAGTTAGATCCATTAGAAGCCAAAGGAAATAGCATTTGTCTGATTCGAGGCCTTCAGAAGTGAGTCACCCCACCCCAACCGGGCCCATCAACTATCATTGTTATACACTATCACGCCCACATTATTCATAAATGATTATCTTCAGTTTACTAGACAGCAGAGCCCAACCGGGACTTTGAGAGCCCAAGCATGACTTATTGGTCTGCTGTGGGTCCAACATCAAGTACAAGCCTTACTTCTGTCCAAAAAAGCTGTACAAGAGCACTGAGTCAGGGAGGCCCATCCTCGGGATATTTCCCCCGAGGCTTCTGGTCACCCTTGGGCCGTCAGTCCTATGTTTCATACCTTGGAAAAATGCCCCCTGTGAATGCAATGAACAGAAAGGGTCCTGGAGGAAAGATGAGGGCTGGCTGGCCAGCATATGTGGCATCCTGGCCCAGCCCTGCTTTGCCCACAGTCTCGGGCTGGCACCTCCAGCTGCAGCCTGCATCCTATGAGATAGACCAATGTTATCTTTGTGTTTCACTCCTATGGCGAATCAAATTGAAGACATGCCAAGCAGCAGTTAGAATTGGATGGTAGCTTTCTTTCACATGGGGCAAAGGGGGACTTTTCTAGATGTCGTGGGATAATGGTGCGGCCATAAACATGGCTTTGGAGACCCAGAGGACTGGACTCAAGTTTCAACTCTGCCATGTACCAGCTCGGCAAATGACTTCACATCTCTGATCCTCAGTTTCCTCACTTACAAAATGGGAATAATACTTATGACGACCTTGTAGGACGGTTGTAAGTTTTGAATGGCATCGTGTTCATAAATGCCTGGAGCATAGTAAGTGCTCCTTAAATGGTCCTGCCATTTTTGTTGCTGCTGCTGCTGCTGTTATTATTATTATTATTATTTATTATTATTATTAACCACTACCGCCACTGTTCATTCTCTCTAGTCCAAAGTCTTCTTTTACATAAGGAGCTTTGTCTTATTTATTTCTGCATTCTCAGCACCACGCACACAGTAAAGCACAATAATCAGTGGTTTAATTAAACTTCAGAGCACTGGTGAAGAGCCCTAGGGAGGAAGAACAGTATGTGCACAGGCCTGGTGATGGAGAGGTAAAGAGCATACATGAAGAAAATGCTGTAGAAAACAATGCAACTATCAACTACAGAGGCCAAACGGATGCTCCAACCAATCGCCCTACCCCATAACTTATAACACCAGACCACTGAAACCTGGGGCCTTGATGTCTACTCAGCGTCTCTGCTCTTCTCCCTGGCTAGGAAACTTCCAATAGGACAGAAACACCAAAAGTGATCGGAACCCCAAAAAACCCAGAGGAGTGGAAATATACTAAGAGAGGGGGTCTGAGGCCTTTTGTGTTTGGTTGTCATAAAGAAATAATCCCCCAAACCTGTCTGGGCGATTTGTAATTTGAATTGGATAATTAGGAGGTGGGAAGGGGGTGGAGGTGAGGTGCTGGGAAGGAAGCCCAGGCCAGGGCTGTAGTTGCCAGGTGGGGAGGGAAGACTTCGCATATGAAGCCAAAGGCGATGATGGGGGAAGGTGGGGCCTCTGCCTTCCACACAGCTCCCAACCCCCACCCCTACATGCCCACAATGCATGGGCACAGCCCAGTGCTGCCAACCACACTGAAGGCCTATTCCCCACCCCCACCCTTCTCCACCTTCTTGGAAACTGTCCCCCTCCCACCTCCTTTTCTCTTCGCTCTGCTAGAGCCTTCCTCAGCTTAAGCTAGTCACGCCTCCAACCCAGGGGTACTTGCGTTTAATAAAAAGAAGGGTCTCTACACTACAAAGGAGGGGCTCATTAATACTTCTCTTTGTGGCCCTCCAAAAGCACAAGGAACAAATTTCTGTCAGAGCTACTGGGTCCTCCAGGACGGGACAGGGTCTGAGGAGGCAAAAAGGCAAGTAGGAACTAAGCCCATGGTGGGTCTCCCCAACTCTTAGTCCTAGAACCAGATTCTGTAACCAAATACCACTGTGTGTTTTTTTAAGCAGGTTTATTACAATATAATGTTTATACAGTAAAAATATAATTGTATGAGTTTCGACAAATGTATGCAGTCATGTAACCATCACCCCAATTAAGATATAGAACAGTTCCGTCACCTCCTAGAATTCTCCAGTGTAATTTGTAGTTAACCCATGCCCCCAGCCCCAGCCCCTGAAAACCACTCATCAATTTTTTTTGTCCCTGTAGTTTTGCCTCTTCCAAAATGTCATATAAATGGATTTGTACCATATGTAGCCACCAGGGTCTAGCTTCTTTCTCAGCCTGTGAACTTAGAGTTCACTTAGCCTGTGAACTTGAGATTTGTCCATGTTATGAACTGCATGTATTAGCAGTTCATTTTCATTGCCGAGTAGCTTTCCACTATTTGATGTATAACAGTATGTCTATCCATTCAGCAATCAAAAGATATTTGAGTTGTTCCCAGTTTCTGGCTACGATGAGTAATGCCATTATAAACATTCGCATAGACGTTTTGGGTGGATATTAGTTTTCATTTCTCTTGGTAAAGACCCAAGACTGGTATTACTGGGTCATATGATAAGTATATGGTTATCTTTACCTCCAAACTGTTTTCCAAAGTCGTTGCACCGTTTTACATTCCCACAAGCAATCGATGAGAGTTCTAGTTGCTCCACATCCTCCCCAGTATTTGATATTGTCAGTTTTCTATATTTAAGGTTTTTATTTTAGCCATTCTAAGAAATCTGCCTAACCCAAGTCACAAAAATTTTTTCCTGTTTCTCTCTTTTATGCTTTCAGGTTTTTTCTTTTATACTTTCTCTTGTTTCTGTCTTTTACACTTTTATGTTTTACATTTCAGTCTATGATCCATATTGAGTTATAGGCCAAGGTTCTCTTTTTTGTTGCATATGGATGTATAAATTTTCTAGCATACTTATTCTTTAAAAGACTATCCTTTCTTTATGGAATTCCATTTGCACTTTGTCAAAAATTAACTGCCCATGCACGTGCGGGTATATTTCAGCACTCTCTGTTGTGTTCCATTATGATAAATGTCCAACCTTTCATCAATTGTACTGTCTTGATTACTAGTAATTCTGAAATCAGGGAGAGTGAGTCTACCTAGTTGCATTGTTTTTCTACAAGTCTCTCTTCTTCCCTGTGGTCTTTCATGCCAAGAGGCAGAGGCTGGACAAAACTCCAGGGCCCTGATGTGGCTTTGCAGGCCCTTGTGATGCAAACCTCCCTGGCTCATCTCCTGTAGGAATGCACAACCTCTAGGAATGCAGATGTGCTTCTGTTCTCTGCTTTTACTTTGTAATGTCAGGCCTCCAAGCCTTTGCCTACACTTTAACCTCTGCCTGGAAGGCCTTGACTCTGCCCTGCCCCACCCCTTTTCCTTCCCCAGGTTAACTTGGATGTCCTTCAAGACTCAGCTAAGGTATGCTCACCTTCAAGATACCTTCCCTGACTTCTCAGATTGGCTGAACGCCAGACTCCCTGCTTCCACATTCCCCATCCCCATCCATTCCCCTATCTCGAAATCTACCACATCACCTCCCACACATGTGGTAGTCAAGGCCATCAGCTCTTCATTGCAGCACTGCTGCTCTCTGGGAGCCACAAACTAGGGAACAAGCAACAGCCAGCACTGAGAACAGAGTACCCCTGCCTCAGTGGCCCTGTGTAACACTCAGGTACCCAGCAATGGAGTAATCCCTGCCAGGTGAGGCCTGAGCGGGGAGATCGTATCTGGATGCCCAGAGTCCTCAGACAGCAATGTGTCAGCGACACTTCAAGGCCAGAGCAACCAGACCATCTGCCATGCAGGGCGGAAGCCCGTGCACACATACAAGAAGCAGAGCCCTGTTTGCCCACAAGGTTAGGTTCCCCTGAGAGGGGGCTCAAAAGAGTACCCAGAGTCTCACTGATTTTGTTCTGGGGCAGAACGAAGATGACCATCTGAACATGAGAGGCACTGTGGTACAGAGGGAAGAGCAGGGGAAGGACAGGGAGGCAGGACGGGGGTTCAAGCCCAAGCTCCCTTTTACTGTGTGAGCTACTTAACTTCTCTGAACCCAGGTTCCTCATTTCCCCTTAAAGGGTAGTACACTTCCCTCCCTAGGCGCCTGCTGTTGTAAGAAGTAAAGGGGAGAGCAGGAGAGAACCCCACGCTTCCAGCCTTCCTTCCCCATTCTCAGGCCGCACACCTGGCTGTGCACTCTACCCAGGGTGGGACGCAACATTCCTGGGAGCCCCAGTCAATGCAAAGGGCCCTCCAGGAAATGAGAACCAGCAAGAGGGAAACAACTCCTGGTTCTTGAAGAGCCTCCCCACTTCCCACAGCTCTCACACCTAGGCCACGGGGGATGGGCCTGACTCAGCCCTGCAAGAGAAGGAACTCCCTTCTTCTTGCCGCATTGGTCCTGGCTGGACTTTCTTGTGCCTTGGACCCCTCTCTTCCCAGTACCTCCCCCAGCCCCAGCAGAGGTGGAGGGGGTGGCTGTCAGGCTGCTGCCAGGCTGGGAACCTCGCAGTGCAAGGTGGGAGGAGTGGATGGACAGCCCATTCGCCAGAGCCTCAGGGAGGAGGGCAGAGCATTCTTTTGAGTCTATTCAGCTGCTCAGCTATTTCCTGCCCTGCTCCAGCACCCGGCATGTTCCACCTGCTCTTACTTAACCATTTCCTGTTTACTGCCTGCCTCCTGCAGCCTCCAAGCTCCAGCAGCAGCCAGCAGCCCAGCCAGAGCTCCCAGGATGGGTGGCTGGACAGAGGGACCAGATGACTGCTTTCTTGGGTGAAGAAGGCCACCCTGGTCCTTCCTTTCAGGCAGCTGAATCAACCCCAGGGCTAGGGAGCAGGGGCCGGCCTCCCCAGGGTTAGGACACGGGCCTGGGAGGAGAGAGAAGACACTTCCCGGGCCCAGGCTGACTCATGGTAGTATTAGTCACCCTCTCATGAGAACCTGTAGTAGCCTCTTCCTCCTTAGGAGCCCCCTTTCCTGTGCTTACCTGCCTGAGCTTCTCTTTTGGTCACCTCTACCCAGACCCTCACAGTTCAGACAGACACAAGAGTCCCCGTGATCCTTTTCACTTAAAAGATTCCTCTTCTATGATGCTGACTTCCTGCAGGAGAAATCTTAGGGAGTGTTCTAATTACAGATTTGGGGGCCAAAGCCTTGGTCCCAATCTCAACACTGCCCTTTCTACCTATGGGACTTGGGCAAATTACATAACCAGTCTGGACCTCAGCTGGCTTTTTTCAAGGTAATCATATTGCCTATCTCATAGGGTTGTGGTAACAATGATATCATGTATGTGAAAGTTCCTGGTACAAAATAAGCAATCGATGCATGGTAGTGAGTACTATTGTCAGATAGGGATAAAAAAAAAAAAATGTTCCCTTATATAGAGCATTTTTGGAAAAACGGTAAGAAAGCCCTGATTCCTTTCCCCCTTTGAAACTATGGGCTGATCTGGAACAAAATAAAAGACAAGAAGGGGTTTTCTCAGCATCTAATATCCACTGGCTATAGGAATTGCCCCCAGCCCTGATTGTGGAGGTGAGTGTGGGTTGGACAGTGAGGAGCAGGGCCAGTGCCAAGAGAACTATGGTTCCATGAGAGGACCTGAAACGGGCAGAGAAGGCTGCATATGTGCCCCAAGAATAAGTCATCCTGGACACATAGAAACCCACTCGAGGCCACCTCTCAAACCCGAGCCCCAGCCCCCTTCCCAGCAGGCCCCAGTCTCTTCTCTCTAAAGCAGAGCTTCTCAATTTTGGCACTGTTGACACTTTGGGCCGAATAATCCTTCATTATGGGGCTGTCCTGTGCATTGTAGGATGGTTAGCAGCTTCTTCAAACTCTACACACTAAAGACCAGTAGCACTCCCCTCCCCCTGCCACTTGTGACAACCAAAAATGTCTCCAGACACTGCCAAATGCCTGGAAGTTGTGAAGGAATCACCTCCTGCCTCTGTTGAGAGCCACTGCTCTAAAGAAAGGCTATGGGCATTAGAGGAGGTCCCCTTGGCTCCCCTCTCCCCTCCTAAGTCCATTCCCCCATCCCTCTGCAATCTTCCCCACCTCACCCAACCCCCAGGCCTGGCTGGGATATCTCCCCAACATTCACAGAGGAAGCAATGCCAATTCCCTAGCAAATGGGCCTCCCAAAGTTGGCCTCCAAGTGCAGGAAGCCCACTGCATTTTGGGAAGGCAGCCTGGCCCAGCTGGTGGCAATTAGCAGACGGCTGACTCGACAAGAAATGCCAGCGCTGGGCCGGGGAGCGGTCAGTGGAGGAGTCTGGGGAATAAAGGAGGAATCCAGTGCCTCAGAGACAAGCCAGAGAGGATGGGTGTAAGGCTGCGGCAAAGCCACAGGTGGTCTGCGTGGGCACTGACCTGGGCACTTTCTGCTTGCTAAGTGGCCCACTCCTGGGGAGGCCTCCAGGACCTGAAAGGGAGCTCAGAGCCCCAGTGCTAGGCACTGCCTCCCAGAGACCCTGAAAGTCCAGGCAGCCTAGACACCAAACATTCAGTGGACCCCGGCTGGGTCAGGGAGTTGATAGGAACCAATTCTGGAGTCTCACACAAGGATGGGGGCACAAAGCTTCCAGGGTTCTCTCTCCAGCAAAGGGCAGACAAGAGGCCTAAGACAAAGGTGTAGAGGAGTAAACCCAGCAGTCTTCACAGGTAACTTTGGAGCAGGTTTTGTCAGATGAGGAGTTTGCCAGAGAGAGAAGTCCATGGAGGAAGGGCATTCAGGGAAAGGGTACATAGTCTTGTGCGTAGGCCAGGGCTGCCCAAAGAACAGAGAAAGCCCACCGGTCTGTGGAACTGGCGTAGGATCCCTGGTGGGCAGCACAGTGTAGTCCTTGGGCAATGGGGTGTGAGGGTAGGGTGAGTCTGGTGGCCTTGAGAAGGAATGGGCAGTTTGCACTTTGCCTCCCCCTCCCCCATTTTTACCACTTATGTTCAGGTCACCTTGATGTCGAGGTCAAGCAGTCCTGGTGTGAGCAAGCTAGCCATTGTTCCTGCAAAAGACCTAAGCCCAAGTACACTTGGCCTTGGCCAGTTCCATGGGAAAGACTGAGACCCCCCCCCACCCTGCCCTGCCCTGCCCAGCAAGAGGAAGAAGTAACAGTCAGCTGGCCCAAGACCTGCAGGCAGAAGGCAGGAAACCATATGTTTGAGATAGGATCTGAACATCTTGCTTTCACTGAGTAGGGATCACCCACTGGGAGGTTAATGTTCTCCCTCCTCACCAGGCACTGGCCCACTGGGGCCACACCTTTCCTCCAGGACGTTTTGGAAAGTCACCCCTGCTGTAAGCCCAGCCCTCAATCATCCCAGGGCAGGGAGAGGATCTGTTAGAGCCAGAGCACCCAGGGCTCAGCCCCAGCTGGAGGAGCCTCCTCCCACCTGCCCTGCCCCTGTGGGTCTGTCCCGACCCACCCAGTCCCAGGAAAGGGCTGGAACAATTTCCATTTCCAACATGTCTGGACCTCTCCTCTCTTTCCCAGGTAGCTTTTCTGGGAAAACCTAGAACAGCTGAATGGGCTTTTCAGGATTAGCGGTCTCATGTGATACTAAGGTTCTTTTCTTTAGAGGACCTCAAAAACTTTTACAAGAAATAGGGATTGTCCCCTCTATTGGAGAACCCAGAAAAGAAGGGTACATATCAAACTAGTGACAGTTTTGGCAGTGGAATGGTTGCTTTAAAATAGAGGTCCCCAACCCCTGGGAACCAAGTCACAGAGCAGGAGGTGAGGGGCGGGTGAGTGAATGAAGCTTCATCTGCATTTGCAGCCACTCCCCTTGAGCTCTCCTCCCATTCTATTCTTGCAGATCCTTCCCACCTATCCTTAGGAACCAGCTCTGCTAGGAAGCCTTCCATCACAAGGCTCTTTCCACTGAGTCTGTTACCCAGGAGACCGTGTTACCTTCTTGGGTTTAAATCCAGAACTCTGCCTTCTCCAAAGGCCTCCTTATCTGTACTTCTCACTCCATCTTTATTAACACACTGCCTGGGTTGTGAGCTGTCTTCCCAAAGAAATTGGGTTGCCACATTTAGCAAATAAAAATACAAGACTCCATTAAATTTGAATTTCAAATTGTATATCTAATGTAATATTTGGAATATACTTATACTAAATTCGTAGTTGTTTATTTGAAAGTCAGATTTCCCTGAGCATCCTGTATTTTCTTTGGCAACTCAACAAAGAAAGCTTGAGCCCTTGTCTGGTGCTTTCCATTTCCCTTGGGATCTAACACTCAGAGAATTCCTCAGGATCTGTATTGTTGATTGGTTCCTTTTTTATTCAGTAGAGAACGACCAGCTTTCATCTGCTATTGGCTCCAAGACCCAGAGCCCATTTAAATGCCTTTGGCCAATCTGAACATCTGTAACGAGCTCATAGCAGGCCACCTACGAGAATACCTATTCCTTTATTCCCTCATTTTCTCTTTAAACATTTGTCTTCAAGATTGCACCAGTGGCAGATGGGCTTCAGGTAATAAAACTGAGTGTTTCTTACTAACCAAAGGAGGCAGAAGCTCTGAAATTGACCTGCCCAGTTTCAAAGATCAGGTCAACAGCATAGTGGTTGTGAAGCCTCAAGCAATGATTTAGCATCTCTAGGTCTCAATATCCCCATCTGTAGATCAGGGATAATAATAATACCTACCTTAGAGAGTCGTAGTGAGAATTAAATGAGATAGTACACAGAAATTGGCGAAGACACTGATCTTGCACAGAAAGTACTCAGTAAAAGTGGCTGACATTGTCAGTGATTAAGACTGTCCATGGCTGCTAGCCTCAGCTCAATCTCCTTCCAAGGGCTCTTTCACTAGCTGCTAAGCTGTCAGGGTGAAGCCCAAAATGGTGGCCATGTGTGGAATTGCATAAACAACAGAGCTCTGGTAGTGTCACACTGGTAGGTCAACCTGAGGGAAAAGGAGGTTTTCAGTGGGGAAGGCCCACATTAGGTGAGGGGGCTCAAGAGATCCAGTGGCTTCCTAGATGAGTACAGACTGTCCCCAATTCTCCAATTAAATTGCAAATCATCACTCTCCTTTGCAAAGCTCCCAAAAGAATGAGTCTCACATCTTTAAAAGGATGGTAAGAGCTAGTCACACTGTGATGAAATGGCTAGTAGGCTCCAGGTCCCACTGGATATGGACAGAGGAAGAGCTACCACTGGCTTCCATAGGGCTTGAACAGCGAGCACCAGAGCCTCTTGAGAGACACATTCCGCACCCAGGTTCTCATGCAGCCTGCCAATACATCCTCAGACTCCTAGGCCGCTGCCTACTCCTGAATCTCAGCATGGTTGGGGTCCCTTGGGCTTTTCTAGGTCAAGTCAACAAAAGTTGGATCCCCAAAGGATCAGTCTGCTGAATGACAACTCTTTGAATTCACTAGATTCACTCGTTTCACAAACACTTCTTGAATATTCTCAAGGGATATATTTTTCTTAACAGCAATTTAAGGAATATTTGATTTTTTAAAAGCATGGAGACCTAGAATGATTTAGTTTTCTTATGAATATAATCTTATGGATATATTTTTCTTTTAAATGTTATTTAATGAAATATTTCTTTTTTATTATGAATATATTTGCAAGAAATATATTCATGAAGAATATATTGAATCAAATAAGAATATATTTTTAATGCCTAGTTACTAACATATTCAGACAGAAAGCAATCAGATATTTATGGAGTATATTTTAGATTATTACTTAGAACAAGTTTGGTAAATCGACAAATTTTGTAAATTCAAAGAATTGATTAATTGATTTCTGAGTACCTTGGCTCTGAGAGAATTGCTCATGAGAGAAAATCGATTTCTCCCTCTTGTCATTTGTTTATAAGTTGATTCTGAGAACTTCTAGAACAGTGGTTCTCAAACATGAATGTACATTAGAATCACCTCAAAGCTAGGCTGAACTGTTGATTTTTGGATTACAGCCCAAGGGTTCTGCTTTGGGGTGGGGCAGGGCCCAGGAATCAGCATGTTGAATATGATCCCAAGGTCACTCAGATGCCAGGAAACTTTATACCTCACTTTGAAAATCGGGTTTTGAGTGATAGGGGAAATGGCTACTCGTGAAAAGTTACTATGATATTCTAATGTAAGACATTTTTGTTCTTTTAGAGTGCTTTAAAATTACATCTTGCATTAACATTAATTTTGTAAAACAATAAAGTCACCTGTATCCCACAATTATCTGTTTGGTAAACAGCATTCAACATGAACGCATACTTTACATTGTCGAAATGTACACACTATTTTTATTCTAACTTTTCCATTTATTACCACCCAAGAAACATTCTCCAACATTCTGCAAAGGTATTATCATTATCATTTCTAAAGATTGTATGACATACCACACACAGATATGCTATAATTTATTTGACTAGCCCCCTAATATTTTATGTCTCCTATGTGCTAAGTTGTTACCAATTTTTAGCAAAAATGAGCATCTTCAAACATGCAGTTTTTTGCTTCTGTTAAATGATTTCTTTAGAATTCATTTCCAGGACTGAAATTAGTGGTGTGCTGGGAATCTATAGTGGTTCCCTACAGTGAGAACAGAGTAGAATAAGGTCCAAAGACTATTCCTGGGATGGCATGAAACATTAATATTGTAATTCTCCGTTACGTCACTCTCATGGAACCCTGAGAATAAGGGTCACAGTTTTACAGAACAATTTAAGATCAGGTCATTGAAGAAGTTCGGAGCTTCTTACAGAATCGTGATCTTAGTGTAGTATGTATCAGGAAGGCATGAGACATTGTAGGTAAGAAATGTATTCCAGTATATGATGCATAATAAAGATACAGCACTTAGCTCATTAACAGCCTGGCATAATTGAATTGCATCATTAACACTCCTTGCCATACCACCCAACGTGGCTAGGTAACATCCAGAGGCGTTCCATCAAGGCCCAAGACCTTGGGAAGGGTGGAGCCAACTCCCCCAATTCCGGGCATCCTTCCCTCTCCCCAGCTGCTCCACCAGTAGAAGATGCAAGTGGAGGTATAGATATAATGAAGACCATTAGCCGCGTCTCACTTCTTATTTAGACCTGATGTTGCAACAGTGTGCTGAGGGACCAGGGAAAACCCAGGAGGAACAATCTGGTTGCTCTCCAGATGTGTTACATAAAGAGGTTATTCTGACTTCGCTTCTATGAAGACAGGATCTTTGTCTTATTGACACCACAGTGGGTGCTCAACAAATATTGTTGATTGGGTAATTGATGTTGAATTGATGGCCTTTGCCTAGCTTCTTAAGCCCCTCAGGCTGCCTCTCTCTGATGTTCTCTGTAGGGGGCACTCTCACTATAGCCTTCACTCCAGCTAACACCCAGGATTTCTGTCCCCATCTTGGGTAGAGCTGACCCTGGCTTTATTTATTTCCTGGATCTGACCTATTGGAAACTTTCAACAATGCTCAACAGGTTTTCTGAGCCTGGCAAAAGGCAGACTGATAGGTGTCTCGAAGCGCAAACTCTGTTTAGTATGTTTATTAGCTGGTCGACCACTCTAGCAGTTACGGAGTCTCCCTTTCATGAGGCACCACGGGAGCAACTTCTACTGGAAACTGGAGCCTTGGTTCTTCTTCTTCGGCTGCCTTCTCCATTTCTCTCCAGCCTGCCTGGAGTGTCTCTCCATAAGTCTCCACCTCCTCTTTGGAGATCCTCACCCTGCAGCTAGGAAGTCAGCTTATAAACTCAGAACCAAGAACATTTTTTCTTTCCCTGTTCTCTGCCTCCTCCCAGGCCTAAGGTCAATTCGAGCCTCATGTGGGACACCTGAAGTCCCGGCTCTTATTTTCCATGATCAGGAATCAGTTCAATAGATGTGAGAGGTAGAGCTTTGGTCCAACAGACTGAAGACCATACATTTGGGTGGGGAGGTTAGTGCTGAGTCACCTGCATCTCCAAACCCACTTCCCCTTCCTAGGATTCTGAATCTCAAGTAAAAAGTGAAAAGGACTGCTTCCTGTCAGGGCCCAGCTGTCATGAGACAAGCTAGAGAGGGTGGCCTCAATCCTGTTGGCCCAGGTTGAGGCCCAGACAGACACCTCCCAGTTCCCACACTCAGGCAGCAGGCCTGAAGCAGAACTGGTTTCACAATCTCACCTCTGCCTGTGCTTTTTGCATAATGATCTGCCTTTTGGTTCCCACATCACAATCATAGTATTTATCTATGCAAAACAGCACCTCCTTTAAAAAAAAAAGAAAGAAAGAAAGAAACACACCACCATTGGCCCAACCCCTCATTAGAGTATAATGCACAGGCCCTGGGCACACCCAGGGTGGAACCAGTACCCAAACTGGTCGGGTTTTAGCTTCTAGACCTTCTTGGTGCTTCTCAGACTGGCTCTGTCCCCACCCTCACCTCATTCCCCCTGAGTGAGCTGCACTGCTCCCCAGATCTGTGCAGTGGGAGATAACAGAGGAACCGTTCAGGACCAAGCAATGGGTTCGCTAGAGGATTCCTGCCTCCGAGAGGCCTTCTCCCTCCGAGCTGTTATCTCTAAGTCCCTTCCTATTGTCTTCAGCCAAATTTGTACAATATTTGCTGACTACTGACCTATTTTTACCTTTGTCTCTCATTAGAATCAAAGCTCCATGAGAACAGGAATCATATTACATTTTTTAGTACATAAACTAGTGCTGGGCACATAGTAGACCTTCATTAAATATTCGCAGAATGCCTGGCTTAAATTTTGACTTCATAATCATGAATTCCATGATTGTTTCTCTACCAAACTGTTGCCCTCCCCTTTCCACTGGCAATACACACCTCCCTTTGTTTCTTTAAACAATCCCTTGAATCCTTAATGCCCCAGTCTTGAAAATAATAGTTTAAAAGCCTACATTTTAAACAATAATCTTATGCTTTTTGTATTGTCCAGATGATTTTAATTTAGTGTGCAATATTTAAGATATAGAGAAAGGAAATAAAGAAAAATATAGTGCCCATGTGCTCACCAACCAAACGAAAACCAAACAAAAAACCCAGAGCATTACGGTTACAACCGAAGCCCTCAAACTATCCTGGCACCATCACCCTCCCATTTCTTCCCCTTCGGAAGAACCTATATCCCAAACTTGGTGCCCATCTGAATTTTTTAGTCGATGTATGTTAGGTTTGCCATCAGCTAAAAAGCTATTACTATTTTCTTTCTGAAGCTATTTTTTTTCTCACTGTTTGGGTTTAGGGGAAAATGTAGATAGGAAAAAAGCACAATATGTCCTGCATACTGGGGTCAGAGCTGTGTTCTCAGCCTGGTTCCACCCACGTGCCGCACCCGCGCTGCACCCCAGTTTCTTTATCTGCAAAATGGCAGTAATAATACCTGTCCCTTCCCCACGTCTCAGAGTGTGCAGATGAGCGAGATAAATGTAAAGTACTTAGAGCATCAAGGAAGAGAGGCATTAGATAACCCCAAGGGGGCAGGGAGTGCACAGAAACATCAGCAGGCTCCCAAAACAGATTTCTCAAAGTTGAGAAGTGTATGCGCTCAAACCTGGTGTTCATGTCCCCAGCACCAGCACCTCCACATTCCCCGGTCAGCTCTGTCTCATCTCCACTGGGAGACCTCCCACCGATGCTTGCCGCATCCTGGAACTGTGTCACGAGACAGCGTCACCCTCTGGCCACAAGATACTCATTTCATCAACAGAATTGGCAATTTCTCACCATCACTGCACCTGGATCTTTCCTGCCTCTCTTCTTGCTTTCTGTGAACCAGAACTGTGCTGCCTGCACAATGAGCTCCTAAGGGATGGTGGGGATCAGGCCAGCTGTACTTCTAAAAAAATGGGGAGAAATCCTCAGTGGTACCACCCAGCAACAGCCATGTCTGTGAGGTCCACTTGAATGCACCGAGTAAAGAAGCGAGGGGTTCTCCAAAGTAGAAGACTCCTTGCTCCCAGGACCCTGAGAGAAACAAGGTTGAGAAACAAAACAACACAAAGTCAACATCAAAAAATAAACATAAAAAGTAGATCATTCTACTAACATCCATCTACCCATATAGGCGCCAGAGGGCTTCAAGTGTAGAAACAACACAGTGAGAAATGGAACAAAATCTGCCTGGCTAGTCCATGAGGGTCCAGAAGCAAATGATGGGTGGCAGGACAGTCAGTGGACAGAGGCCATAAACTGAGGTTGCCCCGAGACACCGGCACTTGACTGAACCAAGGAGGCCTCCGAGGTAATGTGACAGCATGATGGAAGAAAGAGGCAAGCTTGGTAGGTAAAAGAGTTTACTAACACAGATGTTATCGATGTTGCAGAAGAAGTCACTGTCATCGGAAAATATTCCCACATGTGCAAGTGCTTTTGGCGCTCAAGCAGGAAAGGTGATTCAGAAGAGTGACGTTGCAGGCAAAAGCAAGTATGAGAGGAGCTTGTGGCTCCCATCCTTGAATCCCCAGGATTCATTGAAATTCCAGGCCCCTATCCTGTGGCTAATTCAAGACAGCCCCCTAAGCGGACAGATTTCTCCTAGAGAAATCTCAAAGAGGTGTGCTGGTGACAAAACTGGAGACCTGGAACGCCAACGTGGGACGTGAGGAGTTGCTGCAGACAGGAACTGCGAGGGTTGGACCTGGAAGCAAAGCCATTATTAGGAACCTTCCTGGGGGAGAAGGAAGGATCCTGGACCGGTGGTGACTGAGAGAGCTGAGTACTAGACCTCGTTCAGCCCCTCCTATCAGTGTGACCTTGCGGGAATCATTTCATCTCTGTGGGCCTCGGTTTTCTCATTTGTAACACAAGGGAATTGGATTGGGTTACCTCCGAGGTCTCATCACGTTTTCATCCTAAGGGTAGTATGAAAGGACAGGGGAGAGACACCACTGAGATATTCCTAAATGTAATGTCCAGAGCCACCTGAATAGAATAGGGTGTAGAATTAGAACTTATACTTGACAAGTACCAGAACCAGTTAGCAGCAGCAAGCCCTGCTTCCCACAGTCACACACAGCATCCTGACCTCACTGCCCTAATGGTCAGAGTATGAGCCAATGGACTCCGAGTTGGGCAACCCAGTTCTGGGTCTAGTGCTTCTGCCGGCTGCATGACTTCAGGCAAGGCAGTTATCTTTTTGCCATGCCTGTTTCCTCATCTCTAATCATCTTTGCCTCCTCCTTGTCCCATGAGGAAGCTGTGAGAATTCACTGAGTAATGTGCATAAAGCACTTACCTTGCAAGTGGAGAAGAGTCTCACATAAATAGAAGATGATGATGATTGCTGTGACAGCTGCTTGAGTCCCTGACTCCTCCCCTTGCTCTCTGTTGGCTGCTTCTAGAAGTTAACCTGTTGTCTGCCACTACTGTCTTGTTCTCAAGGTTGGTTCATAGAATTCCCCTTGAGTATCGTGTTCATGTCTAGCCTCTTGGCCAAATGACAAGACATCAGAGTACAAGGCTGAGAAAACACAATGCCACAACTTCCCTAACACCTGATTCCACTTTACTTTTACCTACCAGACTGTGAGTTTTGTTAGGGCAGGAACATCTGGGCCATCACGTTGCCTAAGTGCAGGGGACACCATTCACCAGCATTTAGCTGGCACTCAATAAACACTTGTTGAATGAATGAATGAATGAATGAATGAATGGCACAAACTGCCCAGCTGATATTTGGGTAAAAAGAAGGAAACTAATATTTTTAAATGCCCACCCTGTGCTAAGAGCATTTTATATTCTTATTTTATTTATTCTTCTTGGCCAACCTATAAATCAAAATTATTCTCCCATTTTATAGTTGAACAAACTGAGGCTCAAGAGTTAAGTAGTTCACCAAGGAGTCACACTATGTGAGTTACAGATATAAAATGTGAACCCCCAGGACTGGCAGGGTAGGTTCCAAACACAGTGCCTTGAGTGGGTTATGGGAAGTAGGCAACCCTCTGAACTCAAATAAACTGGGATACATTCTTCAACAAGTGTATCAACTAGACCAGCTAAGCAAACAAGTACACATGGCCCAGACAGGCCTGGACTGCCTGCCCTCAGTCTTATAGGACTTGGTTTGATTTGTTATGGACCAACAGGGTGACAGCGTGGGAAAGGTGTTGCCTGTGAGCAGTAGGAAGACCTTATCAAAGCAGGCTTGTAAGCAGCATGTGCTGGTTGAGAAAGAGCCCAAGTTTCAGGGAGTTCTCAAACCTTTCAGGGTAGTCAATGAAGCTTGGACTATTCCTTCTTCCTTCCTTTCTACCTGTTTTTATCCCCACCCTCCCATTACATACATGTACCCCAAATCCTTAATACAATGTCTCCCACAAATACACAAATATACAACATCTATTTTTCTTTACCAGTGAAATTCCTTCGTTCCTTGAAGACTGGTGAGAGAACTGCCAACCAGTGGGCAATATGAATTATGTCAAAAGCAAGAGCATTTCTTTGCCTCAGCATGGCTGAAACTCAAGAGTACAGGAAGTAGCCTTCATTTTCCACTCCCTGCTAGGACATTTTCCTAGTGTGTACACTACTGGCATGGCTCCCCAGCCCCTTTATTGACCTGGGCTCAGCCCCTCCATTCCTCAGCTTTGTTGACCTTCATTAATCCTCTGATATAGGAACAATAATCTCTGGTCTGATATCAGAAGGAACTTGTGCTTTCAAACACCTACAATGGGCTTGTTTGAGTGAGCAGTCTTTAGCAAAGTCCGTGAAGAGAAGTACATATTTACTCAGGCCTGTGGCACTTGTAAAGAAATTACTGGCAGTTGAGAGGCCCTTCCAGCTGAATGTCTCTCCCAAGGTGTGGTGACTCCCCTCTCCTGGGGCCCGATAACTGCCAGGTGCCCTATCAGTAGGCCAACTGCCCAAGGCTTCCCTAATTACTACCTGGTAGGGTAATGGAACTGGGTGAGCTCATAGAACTCCTCTTGTTCTTTCCAGAGATCCACCTGACTCAGCCCTTCCAATTTCCAAAAGATGGGGTATCTTTTTTTAGGAAAATTTGACCAGAGTTTTGCACACTAAGATAAGACCTACAGGATAACTTCACTAATCAAGAAACCCAGACCAAGACTTGCTCTTAAACTTGAGAGAGGAGGTCCCAGCTCTGCTAATTCCTACTGTATTCATTTGCTAAAGCTGCCATAACAAAATCCCACAGAATTGAGCATATGCATATTTACGTCTGTACTCAGGGCTGTGGCACTTGTAAATTGTTAGCAGTCAGCAATAATCTGGGCAGGTTAAACAACAGAAATTTATTTTCTCACAGCTTTGGAGGCTAGAAGTCCAAGATCAGGGTATTGGCAGGTTTGGTTTCTTCTGAGACCTCTCTTCTTGATGTGCAGATGGCCACCTTCTCACTGTGTCCTCACGATGTGTTTTCTCTGTGCATGTCCCACATACCCCCTCCTCATGTCTCTCTGTGTGTCCAATTTCTTTTTTCCAATAAGGCCACCAGTCAGATTGGATTAGGGTCCACCCCCATGGCCTCATTTTAACTTAATTACGGCTTTCAAGGCCTTATCTCCAAATACAGTCACATTCTGAGGTACTGGGGCTTAGGACTTCAACATACAAATTTTGGACACAATTCAGCCCATAATATCTTACTTGGCCAAATCACGTTCCCATTCTACGCCTTCATTTTTTCACTTGGAACTCATTTCCAGGCTAGTGGGCTTTCTGAGGAAGATGGTATGGTCATGTGCCTAAGGAAGACCTATGTAATGAATGTCAAGGACAGAGTAAGAAGCAGTAAGAAGCCCCGCTGTCTGTGAGTTGTCTTTGAAAAGCCAGCTACATTTGCAGAAAAATCCCAGAAACCACCCAGCTAGAGATCATCTCTCTTTGTAATTTTCTCTCCTTACTTCCGAAGGCAGGTTTTTTTGTTTGTTTGTTTGTTTGTTTGTTTGTCAATTTTGATTTTGAGACTTCAGGTAAACTCAGGCCTCTGTTAGTTAAATAAAGGAGACAAATTTCTGTCTCTGTAAAATATCTGATGCTAAGATTTTTTAAAAGTTGTTTTTAGGCTTCAGGGATAAAGAATTGAGTTAACCATACTATTCTATTTATGGTGTCACCAGGCCCACTGCATTCCCCTCACCCCAACAGGCCCTACACTAATGTGTTTCTAGATGTATTTTGTAAAATATATGGTATTATTTTGTGAGGAGTTATGTTTAATTTATAAATAGTATGCTCTAAATAGCATTTGGTTATCTGCTTTTTTCCAGCTCTAAGGTAATTGTCATATTATTGCATGTGCATGTAGTTCCTTGCTTCCAAGAGCTATGAATAGAGTATGTGCCCACCACAGTTAACTTATCCATTCACTTGGTGATGGACGACTAGGCTGCCATACACAAGGCTGGAATGAATATGCTGATGGCCTTTGTGAGAACTGCTCTGTGCCATAGGTAGACACATTCTCACAAAACTGAGCCCTTCCAGACTGCTCTCTGGGATGACTGAACCAAATAGATCTATTTAATAAGTTGTTTGGAATAGTGCTATTAACTTTATCCACAATTAATAAAAGAACTCTACACTAGGACATCAGGGTTTAATCTAGCTCTGCCACAGGCTGGCCATGGGATCTTATGTCACATCACATGTCTGAGTCTCAGGGTCCTCTTCTGTCAAATGAGTATTCCAGATAAAGTCGGCTCCAAGGCCAAGTCTAATCCCCCAAAGAGAATACATCTGAGGATCAGAGAAATATAATGGAAAAGAAAGAGCTCTGGGTCCAAGTTATAGCTTTGTAAATATTAAGAAAGGTGAGGAAATTATCTTAATATTTGTAAATATTAAGATAATTTCCTCACCTTTAACTTGAGAATACACGTGTAACAGGAGTTCTTTGACAATTAAGTGAAACTCTACTATACATAAAGTACTTGGCATTTTGAGATGTTCAAGCAAATTTGTCCTCTGCTCTCTCTTCTTAACTCACACCTCTTTCCCTGTTTTTTTTTAATTAAAGAATTCATTTTTACTGTTTATTCCCTTTTTTGAACTATAAATATACACAGTAAAATGCACTATTTTTTTAATAACAGCATTATTGAGATATAATTGGCATACCATAAAATTCACCCTTTTAAGTACACAGTTCAGTTTTTTCTACTATATTCACAGAATTGTGCACCCATAACCACTATTTAATTTAAGGACATTTCATCTCCCCCGCCCCCGCCCCCCGGAAAAAAAAAACCCCGTATGCATTAGTAGTCACTCCTCGTGGCATCCTCTCTTGAGCCCCTGACAACCATTCATCTACTTTCTTTCTACTATTCTGAACATCTCACATAAATGGAATCACTCAAGATGTGGCCTTTTGTGACTGGCCTCTTTCACTTAGCATGTTTCCAGGCTTCATCCGTGTTATAGCATGTATCACTACTTCATTTCTTTTTATTGTCAAATAATATTCCACAATATGAACATATAACAACTTATTTATCCATTCATCAATCGATAGACATTGGGGTTATTATCACTTTGGGAGCATTATGAATAATACTGCTATGAACATTCACATACAGATTTTTGTGTGAACAGATCTTTTCAATTCTCCTGGGTATATACCTAGGAGTGGATGGCTGGTCGTATGGTTTAACTTCTGAGGAACTGCCAAACTGTTTTCTAGAAATGACACTTTATAATCCCATCAACCATGTATGAAGGCTCTAGTTCTCTCATCCTCTTCATCACTTGTTATCATCTGTTTTTTTCGCTTTAGCCTTCCCCATGGTAATGAAGTGGTATCTCCTTGTGGTTTTGAACTGCACGAAACTTAACAGCTTGATGAACTTTTGCAAATGTATATACCTATGAAGTCACCACTCAGAATGAAATACAGAACATTTCCCCCCATTTTGCCTCCCAGTCACTATGCCTCGACCCAAAGCAATCCCTGTTCTGCATCATCATAGACTAGTTTGCATGTTCTTGAGTTTTATATAAATGAAATCACAGAGTATATATTCTTTTGTATCTGGCTTCTTTCACTCAAAAAAATGTTGTTATTTCAGTTGTTTCAGCGGTTTGTTCTTTTTATTTCTGTGTAGTATTCCATTGTATGAATATGCTGCAATCTATCTGCTCTACTACTAGTGAACATTTGTGTCAGTTCCAAATTGGGGTTAACAAAAAACAGACCTGTGCATTTTTTCTGGGTGACATACAAACTCATTTCTCTTAGGTATATTCCTAGGATTGTGCTTGCTGGGTCATGGGGTAGTTTTAACTTAAGTAGATATCGCCAAACAGATTTCCAAAGTGGTTATAGAAATTTACACTCCCACCAGTAGTACATGAGAGTTCCAAGTTGCTCTACATCCTTACCAGCACTTGAATATATCAGTATCTTTAAGTTTTAGTTACTCTGATGGATGTGTAATGGAATCTCATGGTGGTTTTAATTTGCATTTCCCTGGTGATTAATTATGTTGAGTTTTTTGCTTATTGTCTTTAGTCTGAAATTTAGCTAAAGGGATCTGATAACTAATACCTACCTCTTCTTGCTGATTGCTGGAAGAGCTAGAATTGGATTGCCCCAGGGAGCTCCATAAAGGATAAGATCTTTATATCTAGATCCTCAATCATGTACCACCAATTGAAGTAAACATGGATATAAAATCAGAGGGTATGAGTTTATTAATTTTCATATTACCAGTATTTTATTTCTAATTCCTAAAACTCTACTTGTAACATATCCCTATCCTAAGAGAGACAGAAAAAGGAATATTCTTAAAGTAACTTAAAGTCAACCTTCAAGGCCAAGATCAAAATTTGTTTAAACGAAAGAACTTTCCACTTAAAAGTTAAAGTCAGATGAAGTTATTATAATCTAGTATGTTATGAATGTTTAGGTTAATGTTTCTCTTTGTTGTTTTTTTTTGATAGAAATTTTTGTTCTTTATGATAGCTTAATGGCAGGAGCACTTGAAAGAGAGATGGTTATTTTTCAAAGAACATTTACTCTGTCCTCAAATAAGGGAGAGGCAATGTAAGAGGTCAGAGATTCAGAAGATTCCTTAGGATATTCCTCTTATGTAGAAGCTCCATGAGAAGGATATGGAATCGTGGGGGATTGGGAGGATGCTAAGAGAACTGCTGAGGCAGTTGGTGAAAGGAACAGTCCGGCTCCAGATCACTTCTGCTGCATCCACCATCTAGACTGAAGTAAGATGCCCAGGTCCTTTGGGTAGAGGAATTTCAGAAACTGAACGAGGGGCAAGATATGGAGTTCCCAACCCCTCCATGATAAGCTGCATCTAAACAGGGTCTTTCTACCCAGAAGTAAACTACCATCTGCTCTGCCTGACAAATAGCACTGATGTGTTTATTTCTTGTTAAGCCATAAGGCAAAGAAGTAAGCCCCACGTTAAAGCAAACAGAGCAGAAATCCTCCATAAACTTTATCAAATACTACAACAATTTTGAATGTGGAAAATTTCTTCTTAATAGGGAAATGGAAAATTACAGATATAGAATCACATAATCTTAGAGCTAAAGAAGACATTGCAGGTCATCAGATGGACTTCATGCCTACTTCTGGAATTCACATGACAACATCTTTGCTGCCCTCTGTTTACATAGTCCTGAGACTGGGCCCTTTCTCAGCACCTTAAGGAAGCTTTCCATTCATTGGATGATTGTTAGACATTGTTAAACAGTCATTCTTATATCAAACCAAAATACTCCTGGAAAATTCCATCCTCAGTCATAGCTTGAATAAGTCTATTTGCTCCTCTCCATAAGAGTCTTTAGATATTTTAAGGCTGTAAGCCCCATCCCCTTTGAAAGATTTTTTCCTAAGCTAAGCATTCACTCTTCCTCCAGACAATGCATTATGAAACATAGCTATGGACAGGCATCAGATTCAGTGGAATAGAGTCTTCCTAATGCTTCTTTCCCTTGACTTGAAAACCAGGTCTATGTCAGAGATTGATTGGGGCAGAAAACCCACTCAGGTATTTGCCCAAAGGTACAGGCAGTGCTTCTGAGGGATGTAAGGCCTACACTATGGTATAGGAGGGTTTTATTTTTTAAAAAACTTTTTTAGCAAGTTGGGGTATTTTTAGGAAATAAATGTGACACTGTTGACCCCAATCTGGAAGAAGCCCAAGCAATTTTCCCAGGAGAGGGGTGGATTCGAGCAAGTCTAGTCACATACTCAAGTTCACTTTAGCTATTTTCCAGGCACCTATGAGGATAGCACAAGAGCTCCTTTAGCAAACTACTAGAAATAGAGCTTCTGTAGTCTTTTGTTTTATCTACCTGGGCAAAGTGGCCTAAACAGACTAGTGCAGGGGAGGAAGAAGTTGTGGATACCTCAGAGCAAGAGTTGAGAGCAAACAATTTGTGTTTAAGCCTTACCTGATATGCAGGTAAACTAACTGCTTCATCATCCTATACCTCCAACCCAGTGGGAAGTAGCATGCATGTGAGCATATGTACAAGTGTGTATAGACACACTCACAAGCACACACATGTCCTCAAGGCCTTTTCTATCAGCACCCCTACTTGTTTCAACTAGCCATCAAGGACAAGAAATAAAAACTAGGTCTTTACAAAAAGAACCTGGCCTCTCCTTGGAGGCTGAATGATTTTATGGTAGAGGCAATGTTGAGCAGCTAGCAAAACAAGACAAAGGTCTTATTTGGTTTATCAAGCCCAGGCTACACCCATTGTTCAGTGGGCCAAGCAGGGTTAATCAGTACCTGGACCTTTGAATGGAAGCTTTACCCAATAAATCCATGTAGATATTCTTGCTACATAACGATAAAAGTACTATTCCGGTAGGAAAGCAAAATCACTGAGATTTTAGGCAATAATCTTTCCTTGCCTATTAAATAGTGAGTAATGCCTGCCCCAGAGATAGCAGGGAAGGGAAATCTATAACATATCACAAAATCGATTGCCAAAACAATGTGAAATGGGGTTTTCTGAAAAGAAGGCATTGTGAGTAAAGGTCCTAAAAGAACCTTTTGTCTCCAATTTCTTTTTATGTTCCCATGCAAACACACAAAAGAGCAAATTGCATGAGTTTGAAACCAAAATGTCCTATTTTAACATTAAGATTCAAGAATACAAAAGAATTCTAATTACAACACCAAGAGGAATGGTTATGAAATACCAATAATGGTTGATAAATGCTCAATCCATTCACTGAAACACAAAAACAAACCTTTGACCAGAAGCACCTACAGTTAACAAGCCACCATCAGGGTGATAGCCTCCAAATACACCTCTGACGATGGAGGTGTCACCCCTTTGATAAATGCAGCTCTCAAGATGCCTAGCTTTAGAGGAAGCTAGAAATAAACAATAGTTGCTTTGGCAGGAGCTTTCCTAGATCTTCTTGGATTATCATGCAGCCCATTCTATAGGCCTACCATCTTTCCTCTTGGTTGTCCAAACAAGTCAGTGGGAGAGGCTTTCTCAAGAATGTATGATGCTCTGTTTAATATGAAAAATGACCCTCCCAAGGCCTGCGAAGAAATGAAAAAGCAGATTTCCTTGCAACATTCACAACACAAACTCCAAGGGAAGGGGCAATTTAACAGGGTGCAAAAAAATCTAAAATTTGTGGATCCTTCAGAGAGCTGCCTCCTACTTTAATTGTAACCATCTAAAGGGTTAAATCAACTCTGGATTGTGGTTGCATCTGAGTATTCGCTCTTATTCTCGTCTTTTAAGGATCTGAGGGAACTGTTTACTTGCTGTTTAGAGAAGGAGGATGGGAGGAAAGTACTCTTTTTTTCTGATACATAGAATTACTACACTCGACAGGAGTGATTGCAGTTTTAAAGGATTAGCATACAATGAAATACATTGCAGCTAAGTAGGCTTTTGATTCTGAATCTCAGCCTCCAGACTTATTACTGCATGATCTTAATATCCCTGAATCTCTATTCCTCATCTATAAAGTAGGGCTAGAACTGACCTCAGAATTTTGCAAGGATTAAATTAGTAAAATAAAGTAAAATTTCATCCCAGTACCTTGCACATAGCATCCAGGAAACAGTAGCTATTATTAAAATTGACTTTTCATTGCTGATTCATTCATAGGCTCTAGAAACTTTGTGCAGAAGAATCAATCAATTATTGTGTAGGTAGGCGATGTTAGATTTCAGAGTGTAGAGAAATAATTTAGTAATAAAGTGCTAAAATCCATGTGACTTTTGCTCCTGAGATTGAAGAGACACATTCCTAAAGATCCAAATGCAAAATTTCTGCTACGACATAATGGAAGGGCCTGGGTTTTTAAGCCAGGCAAATGTGAGTTCCAGTTCCAGCAACACTACTGTTTAGCTAAATGATTGGAGAAAAGTTACTCAGAAAACAGCGTGTAAAGCTTATAAAACATTTTATGTTTTGATAATTGAATAATGCCATGTTTTCTTTTTATAGTCAATGTTCTTTTAATAGCAAAGCCTTGCATTTTTTTAATGAAAAGCACTCTTTCAGATGTTTTATTTTATTTTTATTTATTTATTTTTATTTTTAGGTGAGGCAACCCTTGGCTGATCTCACAGATTGCAAGGATCTTGTCAGCTTACAATCCCTTATTTTTCTATTCTTTATTTTTTACACCTACAGTACCTAGACTTCCTAAGTGATCTCCCATCCAAGTACTAACCAGGCCCGGCCCTGCTTAGCTTCCAAGATCAGACAGGATTGGGCTTGTTCAGGGTAGCTTGGCCATAGACCTCATTTTATTTTTTAAATTAGAGAACTATATTACGTGAAGTCTGGAAAGCAGAAAAGAGAGGTGAAATATCATAATTCCACCCTCCTAACACAGCCGCCATCACAATGGTATATTTTCTTGCAATGAAAACACCGTCAAGACCACAATATGATCTTTCTTAACTGCTTTCCCTTCTCCATTCTCTCAATTGTTTTACTGGCTCATTATCAGACACACACACACACACACACACACACACACACACACACACACTAAAAAAAGGCAAAACAGGTAGACTTTAAGAACTCTATCAAATGGACCTATGCTACCTTATGACCTTATCAACATTTCACGTGCTCAATAATCATTTAGTTCTTGACTAATGTGGACATCATCAGGAAGAGCATTGGAAAAACCTCAGAGAATCTCATCCTGCCAATATTTAATCCCCTTGGGTCTTCCTACCTGGTACTGTTGGACGTTATCCATTCAGAAGTCAAGACCTGAGGAACGGTGACCCAAAAGATGGGAGGATACATAAGGCAGCCATGAAAAAACTGATGTGCCTAGCACTTTCCTGTTTGGAAATCCAAATGTGAACATGGACCCCCATAGAATTAAAGAGAAAATAAGCTCAGCAGAAATATACCATTTTCTGAAACATATGGGAAGAGGACACCTAGCGAAGAGAGGTGAAGACGACTCATGACACTGTTCCACACAGACGATCATAAACCTTGAAACTCTTTTCCCGGAGAGGTACTGCGTTCTGACAGGCAATAAAAATGAATTCAAAGAGGTTTGGGCGTGGAGGGTTGGGGCAGGGTTGCCAGATAAAAGACAAGACACCCAGTATAAGTATGCACAAGACATACTTATACTAAAAAATTATTTGTTGTTGATCTCTGAAACTTAAACTTAACTAAGTATCTTTTATTTTGATTTGTTAAATCCAGCAGTCCTATCTGAGGAGGGGAAGCTAGGCAGAAGGAAAAAGAGGCAGAATCTCTGAGTGACGAAGTGAAGTGATAGCAGAATGTGAAAGATTTTTTTAAAGTTTGAGTCTCATTTATAAATAATGGAGTCATCAGGGCTTTACCAAAAAGAATGTGAAAGGTTTCCTAATCGAGCCTCTAAATGTTTAAATGTTTCCCATCCTGGAGGGCAAACATGTCTCCCCATTAAGTATACCCTGGGTGGCTTTTGGCAACAAAACCCAGGTCATTTCAATGGGAGTCTATGTCGGCATTAGAGCTCCTGTGTTCTTCAGGTTCCTTCCCACCTACCCTCCACCCTCTCAGAGGTCGCGCCCCATTTCTGAAAGAGCCCGTGCAATCTGGTCTGTCCTCAAACCACAGAAACCTCCTAAGTGCCAGCACCACCTAAACGAAAGCAGCACCAGGTCCCCGGTAAAATATGCACTACACGTATTTGTTGAATGCCTACCTGGGTCAATCTCCTCTCTTCAAAAGCCATTCCCCAGTATTCCATTATCATCTCCATTTGCTTTATAAAAACTCCTTAATTTCCTCCATACTGCACTCTAATAAATACCTGCACCTAGATCCATATGAATTAATGAATGTCAGGCCATATGGACAGAGATGGAGATTTCGTTCATGGGCCAGCCTTCATAGGCAACAACTATATTCCACTTGACTTCTAGCTTCCTTGCATATATGATGGCGACTTTTGTCATCCGTGGGGCAAGGTTTTCCCATGGTAGCTCCATGTGAGAAACCATCTTTAATAAGTAATCCTATACAAATAGTGAGTAGGGGATATGACCAGCATACACTCTGACTCGGCCCGTATAAGTTTAGGCATCTGATTAGTGTTTGGTCCTGTCCAGGAAGTAGCTGGAGCAAGAAATCAGATATGAGAGGAAGTCTTCTGTGGGAGAGGCCCCCTCACAATGGAGTCTGTGGGGCCAGGAGACACAGGAATGCTAGTTAGGTTGAGAGGCTATGCAGTCGTGAACCACCCAAGGGAGCCTTGGCTAAAACTCAGTTCCCTCCACCTCTACTCAGGTGTCATTGTGAGTCCAGCCAAAACTTGCTGAATTACTCCGTTCATTTCAAGGAGCGAGGTATCCAGGAGCGTTCATGATTCCGTAGTTCTTAATGTGCGAGTTTTCTCTCTGTAATTGAATGAGACAGATCAGTTGTTAGTAAATTGATTTTGGAAAATTTCCACTGACAGCCATGACTGCAGACATAAAATGGTAAGATTATAAAATCCTTTTACTCACAAGGCCTTTTCTAAAAATCTAATTTGTCTTCTAGTCTCTTTGATGCCTTATTTATGATAGGTACTTAGCAAATATTAGTTGAATGACCGAATGAATAAATGACTGGGTGAATGGTGGGCATTAAAATCTTCTTGGATATATGAGAATGGAACTTGAGACCAGGCTTCGTGCCCTTGTGAGAAAAGCCCCAAAGCAGTCAGAGCTCTATCACGTACTAGTCCTGTGATTCTTGTGATTGGGACAAGTCACTTAAACTCCATGACCTTCAGCTTCTGAGGCTGTAAACGGGAATGATCTCCTGCCTTAATAAGTGGATTTCAGAATAAAGGGAGATTTCGTACCTGAAAGTGGCTGTTATATAGATCTAGGATAATCAGGTAGGAGTCAAAACCCATTTCTCGCCACCCTCAGCTACAAGACCTTGCTCACATTAGTTAATCTACCCAGGCCTCATCTACAAAATGGGAATAATAATCATACCAGCGTCACTCAATTTTCCTCAAACTGTATATACACGCAAGAATGTTCACAAGGTGAGTTCATGCTAATTTCTCTTCTCTGGGTTCTCATTCTCTGTAGATCTTCTCAACGAGTTGTTATTTTGTATTGCCCAGACTTGTTCTCTGCCAATTCACCAGTCAGCAAGTAAATTAATTAAGTGATAAGTGATTCCTTGATCTTTTTTTATTATTATCATCATCATTATTATTTTGATGATGATTATTAAAGCAGGTGGCCATCTGATTGGCCATAGGTCAACGCATGCAAAACAGCTGCAGTGGTATCTCAGAATTTTTTCTTTATCAGAGACCTGCCACCCAGGTGTTTCCTCATCTTAGGGACCCACCCTCTAGGTTTCCTCAAATCGTTGTCTTCCAGATGAGACCCACCCACTAGAGAGGAGCTTTGAAGGAACTGGCCCTGGGGCGCATGAGGAAGTACTTCACTGATGATGGCCCTAGCCACTCTCTCAGGAAAACAGTGACCTCTTCCCCACCCCACCCCTCCCCGAGAGCCTCAAACAAAAGCAGAAGAATCAAGCAAGCTTTCTACCAGAAGAAGCCATGAACAGTTGTTGTCTCCAAGAACAGCCTGGCTACACCAGATAGGAGTTTTGGTTTTGGTTTTGGTTTTTTAAAAAGCATCTAAAGACTCCTGAACAGTGAGCTGATTTATACCATCCATCTCCTTTCCTGAGCCACCATATCAACTTATTGACTGCTTCCTTTGTTCCATTTGGTAGATGCCACATTTTTAAGGGCACCGTAAGAGGCACTTTCTGTCAATGCCAGGTTGGGAGCCCTCACAATCTAAAACCTCAGGAGAGGATTACACCAAGAGTCCCACACATCTCTATGCTAGTAACAACATGCTGGGACCACTCATCGTAAAGTTCTAAGTCAAGGTCTTCTGTCCCTTATCACTTGTTTTCACTGAGGCTAAACGCATCTGTTTGGTATGTGAATAGATTTTTTAACTCCTTTCATAAAGTCTAGTGCTTGAGACAAAGTCAGCCCAGGTTCTGCACTTTGTCCATATTTCAGCAACTCTCGTGCTTGATATTAAAAATAGCTTTGTCTAGTCCATTGAGATCAGACCCAGGAGACAGGCGCCTGCCATCCTAATCTCTGCTTCACAAATAGCTCTCTATGGCCTCGAGCATCTATCAACACTTCCAGGGGTTTCCAGTTATAAAGCAGGGCCAGGCCTTGGTGCCTATGAAGAAGGTAGGCTCTTCTGAACACTCCTGAGCCATCCAAGAAGTTAACATGAGGCCTACATAGTCCCCTTTCCACCATGGACCATCAACTGTGGTTCAAAACTGGGAAGCAGTTAAGAACATCCCCAACGCTTAGAGTATCCTGTGTTTCCCAGGCCGGAACCTACAATACCTTCCCTAGAACATAACTACTAAGCAGGCTCTCCCTCCTCCTCACCTCCCCCAACACTGTCCCTCACCCCAGCCCCCAGCCCATCTTGTACTCTGTGAAAGACTGGTAGACCTTGCGGTTGCCAAGGGAACCAAGCCTTTTATTCCATCCCAGTGACTGGCTGGCTGGGGCTGAGGAGTGGGGTAAAGACTGGTGCCCAGGCCTTGAGAAGACCCCCAAGCCCCCTCCCCCTTTTTTCTCAAAGCGGGCTGCAACCCCGTTGCCTTTTCACCCAACCCCAGCTGGGTGGCACGGAGCCCTTGGGCTCTCAGGAGCTTCCTGGCTGTGGGCTTGGGGAGATCAGTGCTCCCCAGGCCCTCCTCTGGCCCTGGCCCTTTCCAGAGGACAATAACCTCCAAGCAAGGGAAAATTCCATCGCCCAGGGTTCAAGTCTCCAAGGAGTTGCTGGGGCCTCTGTTTAGCCTGGAGTGGGCTCTAAGGAGCCGCTGCAGCTGCCTGGCTTGTTTTCCCCCTCGCTGTGTTTTATTTTTAACCCCTGAACTGCCAAGGATTGTTTTTCCCTGGCCATTGCCTGGGAACGGAGAGAGGAGAGAAATAAGGCTTTGTTCCCTTTGGAGAACTAATTGGGAGAGACAGGCAGTGTGGCGGGCTCAGCCCCATTAGGGTGTGCGGCTCCAATCCCTGCACATACATCTTCCCCCCAACCCATGCCTAGGAGGCTGGGAGTGGGGATGCCTGCCCCCCCACCCCGGACTGTGACTGAGGCCCAGGGGCTACTGGAGAAGCATGCACGGCTTCAAGATTATGTAAGCGAACAAGGGCCATTTTCTTGGGCTTAGAAAATATTCAGGAAATAGGGATGTTGTGAACTGGAAATGTCTACTCTATCCCATTTCAAACCCCCAAACCAACTTCAGCTTTTCTCCCCCTGCTGTTTCTTCCCAGATCTGCATAAGGAACTCTGGAAGGAAAGTGAAGGAACTCAGACACAGTAAAAAACCAGGAAAATCAAGAGATAATCCATTTTAATGCTAGGTTAATAAATGGGAAACACCTAGTAGCCTCACTTTTAAGTTTACAAAAAAAATTCTTTTTACTCAAGAATTTAATTTTATCACAAATCAGCTAGAAATTAATGAGAAGTCTGACCCACTGCCATTCTGTTTTAAGATTGAATGGATCCCAGGTAGGAATCCATAACAGAATTTAAGGATTATTCTGATCCCATTTAGAAACAGAGCAAATTTATTTGTCTGTTTATTTGTTTCAGGTAGTAATTGTCTGTGTTTACTGAATGCTTGCTATATGCCATGCGCATTCTATTTGTTTTTTTTCCCCAGTTTCACTGAGATATAATTGACATCAGAGCAATAGAAATAATGGTTTTATTAAAAGTTCAGCCCTGTTAACTTTTCACGCATTCAGCGGCAGCTCTGGCTACCGCCCCCCACTTCCCCCACCATCCCCATTAAATCCTGCTGACATGGGTCACACACTGCAGATGGTCTGTCCTTCCTCTGGTGTGGCAAGGCTACATTTTCAGGAAGCTATTGGGCTGAATTAGGCAACTGGAAGCCCTGGAGAAGTGTGTACGTGCGTCTATGTGCCTTTCAGGGCTGGGGTTTAACCTCCCCCTAGGAATTTCCCAGCAGCATATAGACAAAGGCCTCAAGAGTGAGAGCAACAGATGGAAGGGGGAGTCACGCTGGGACTCAGCACCCTTAAGCCTGGCTCTGGCTCCCCTCATGTCATCTCACACTCACTCTCTGCATCTGGTCCAACTACGTGGAGCCCCAAGCTCCTGCACCTCAATCCGTACTCTCCATAACAGTATCTGCTGCCAAGCCAGAATCAACGCTAGGCCTGCTGCACCACTCACACCAAGTCTTTGAGGAGTGGGCACTGCTGGCAGCCCAGAACCAGGCTCTCTCAGAGGTAGGCTCCCTGCCACATAGACTATCTGAAAAGGTCCCGTCAGTGTGGACTGTGCATTGGACCATCTACATTATTTTTTTCAGCTTTTCTCAAGACAATCTGCTAGCCATTGAGAGACGGGCCAGGGTTAAGGTATAGCTTCAATGTGGCCATTTTTACAACCCCAGCAAAGTCCATGGTTGGTGCCAAATTCTTGTAGAGTTGAACGGAATGGACGAAAGCTGACCAACAAAACAGAATAATAATAGCTAACATTTACAGAGTGATCATATGCCCAGACTATTCTAAATGTTTTTTGTGTATTAATTTCTTTTTACCTCATGATAAACCTATAAGATAAGGACTATTATTTTTCTATGTTATGGGTGAGGAAACCAAGCAAGGTTACAAACCAGGCAATGCCGAGTGCAGCAACCACTAGGCAAATAGTGTAGGCTCCCCAAGGAAGCCCAGTCAGGAAGCCTAGATTGTTTGCCTCGGGTCCTCTCAGCAACCATGTGTCACCTGGCTTATATAATACAAGAAGAAAGATGCAGAGGGGCCCTTCAGAAACTTAAGGAGGTAGGCATGTGGTTTAACTGGGCAAACGTGCCTTGAGAGTCAGGAGACCCAAATTCTCATTCTGGTTCGGCGTTTATCCACATAAGCATTGCTGACCATTCCAGCTCCTAAGCTCCACTCTCTTCCTTGGTCAGCCACAAGGTCTCTCAGACCTCCCAGGTCCTTTCTTATCCCCAGGTTCTGTAAAGAACAGTGACAGGCAGCACATGTTGGCACAAGGATGGACCCCAGACAGAGCAGCCCTGACGAATAACCACTCACTCCCCACATGAGCCTTAGTATGCACGTTTCAGTGTTTTGGGAACTATGTGTTCTTTTGAAATGTGTCTGTTTGGGCCATGAGTAAGTCTTGGGGGAGAGGGGACAGGGGCCTTTTTCCAGTTAGTGAAGTGAAGCTTCATGGAGGAAGAAGGTTTTCTTAGTCACGTTTCCTGTTTCACACTGACCTTTTAAAAGGAAACCAACAAATAAACCTGCGCTAAGGCCTACTTACGAGGTCTACCCACAGGTATGATAATGATGATCTAAATAAAGATCACAGTGGGCCACACTTACCTGAATCAGTGGAAATAGTAAGACAGTAAGAAGGTCTAACAGACTGAGATGAAGGGGATGGGGGTGCTCCGCAAACTGCAAAGCACAATGACATGTAAGAGATTTGTTCAACAGGGATCCAAGCAGAGAGGCAGAGAAAAACCATGTGGCAATCTCTCCATTGGTCTCTACGTACTTAGGGCTTAGCCTCTCGTTTTAAAATGGAGTCTCCAAAAATTAAGAGAGATGCTTGGAAGGATTTCAAAAGAAGTAATGATGACTAGGTTGTAAAAATCAGTTATAGGAATCGAGATTAGTTCGCCTGGTGAGAAAAGGACCTAGAGATAACTGAAGAATGGTAAAGTTGGTGAGGATTAGTTATTTGATGAGCGATGGCTGAGGTGTGTTTCCATAGCTGATGATCACAGAACGGCAGGCCCAAGCAGGAGCAGAGATGTGGAATGTTCAAGAACGTGCCAAAGACCACTGGACAGTAGAACGGGTTGCCAAGGCCAGGGGACGGCCTCGCCTTCACCAGGAGAGCTGGACAATCAGGTTTGGGGGCCTAAGTCTTAATGAGATGAAGGGATCAACTGCCATGCTGTTTGCTCTTTATTCAAGGAAAACGCCACAGAGGAAATTTTAGGTTCGAAAGGCTTTGTTTTGTTTTGTTTTGTTTTGTTTTGTTTTGTTTTGTTTTGTTTTGTACAAGGAGGCCTGGGATTGGGTCTAGGTAAAAGTCAGGTAAAAGAAGCAGTGATAATGTCAGCAAAATGGAATTGGAAATAGGGGCAGGAAATGACAGGCAATGACCCAGAGAGCACCTACGAGTTAGAGGGAATTTTTTGGTCAAAAGTAAAAAAGAACATTTTATTTTACTTTTTAGCTAAGTAGTACAATCACGTGGTCAGCAATAAAAACAGAAAGTGACAATGTGTCACTTCCACCTTATCCCCTATCTGTCCAGTTCTTATGCCCATATACTTATCTTTATTAATTTCTTATACATCCTTCCAGAATTTCTTTATGTAATTATAAGCAAATATGATTATAGATATTTACTTTTTACATTCTTTTTTTGCACCAAGATAGCATAATACCATACTTACATAATATCATGCCCCAGGCTCTTTCACCCAACAAAGGGTCTGGAATTCTTATCATATCAGGAGATAGGTAGCTTTCTGATGCCTTTGTGCAAAGAGAGAGACAGAGACAGAGACAGAAGAAGAAGAAAGGAGAGAGGAGAATGAGAACCCCAAGGTGATCATGACTAGACAATCTGGTCTCTCTCCAGCCAGCTTCCATGTTTCTCTCCCATCCGACTCCATACCCAAAACTTAGACCTAAATCTGGTTATTTTCTAATCCCCCACCCTGCCTCACATCTCCTTAAACCCTTCTGTCTACTGTAGGAGATTTCATACCCAGGCGCCATATTCAACAAGGTCCCCAAGGAACTTAAAACAGTGTGTTTGACAGAGAAGTAACAGCAACATTGCAAAGAGAGAATGTCAAGCCTCGGCATTTGGGAGAAAGAGACACTCCCTTCCTGGAGAGCACCAGGAACTTTGAATCCCAGAATGGAGCACTCAGCAGCCAGAACGCACGCTTCAGGCTGCCCCTCACTGTGAGGCTCTGTGCAGCAAAAGCCAGTGCCCAGGGCCACGTTCATTGTGGGGAAAACCTCCACAGGCTGCTCCACCACGCCAGTGTTCCCTCAGCCACCCAGCCCTGAGCAGTCCTCCATCGGACCTAGCTGTCCCCTTCCCTCCCAAGACTGAAAGCTTCGGTTCCTGCCCTCCGCAGCCCTGAGCAGCTTGGAAGCTGAGTGGAGGGTGTGGCCCAGGGGATTTCAGGCACCTCTCACCAAGTCACAGTTGGATGAGGCCTGAGATCTTGTCAAAAGATGTCCACTGTGCCAAGTCTCTTCAGCCAGGCTCATGTAGGAAATGGGGAAGGCAGGGGACACCTCTGCTGGACCACCATCCACAGCTCACGTCTCCCGTGAGGTTGTTCCCTGACCCATAAGGCTCAGGACCCCCCACCCCCAGCTGCTCATGTTCCCAAAGGGTCTCCACCTTGCTGTTCAATGTCTCCCCTTGAAATAGCCACCACTGTGTGGTGGCTACAGGCAGTAGTTTCAAGGTCAAACAGTTGTAAGTTTGTGTCCTTACTCTGCCCCTAACGAGGCTATGACCTGGGTATACTTTTTAACCTCTCTACAAAATGGGAATAATACCCATTTCAGGGGATTACTATGAGGATTAAATTAAGGTGATGCTATGAAAAGTCTCAGTCTGGTATAATCAAATGCTCAAAGAGTAGCCACAGCCACCTCCCTTCCACCTCCCTTTCAGCACCCAAGCACCAGCAACACGGGGACCCGTGGCTGTGGGCAGCCAGTGCGCAGGCTGGCTTTAAAGAACGTGGGTGGCAACCATGGCAGAGAGGGAGCCCCTGGCAGCCAGTCAAGCCAGCAGTCTCCGCGTGGGCCTCTGCCTCCCAAATTCCAGGGGGCAGAAAAGGTTTTCCTGCTCCCTTCTTGGTGTCTCCAAAAGCATCTCCACTTCCTGGCCCTGGGAAGACAAACCCGCAAAGCACAGGAGGCAGTGTAGAGGGGGCCTCCCTTTCCACACACAGCCATGGCCTGCTTATGCAGCTACGTTCTAGTTTTTTTTTCCCGGCGTGCCGGCCTGGAGGAGGACTGAGTCTGGCTATGGCATGGCCTCCTGATATACTCTGAGAGGGAACCAGAGGCCAGGCTGGGCCTGTGCTGTGCTCCACTGGCACCCATAATACCCCTCCTCCTTTGAGCTACCCAGATGCCACGTGTGGGCAGGTCCCTCGCCCTTCCCAGGTCCTGCATCCAGACCAGACCCTGAACAAAAATAAGTGTCCATAATGCTCATATCCCACTAGAATCGGGCACGGTAGCCCTAGGAATTCAACCCCAACCAGGGTCCTCCCCACCCCAGCCTTTTCAGGAACTTCTTGAAGCGAAATGGGGACCCACAGCATAATCCATGAGCACTGTTAAGGTAACTGTTTACCATGGGAAGGAGTCAGGAGAACACCCAGTCCAGCTGTCTTTCCATGGGGCCACTCCAGTGTGCAGTTTGTCCAGTTCTGTAGGTGGACTGGATGGTGGGGAGGTCCCAACAGAACCTGAACAAAATAAATTCCTGGGAAGGCCAGATATTTTTGTCCTTGGGTCTCTGGGTTGTATGTTTAGAAGCTCTTGGCTTAACTAGTTCTATCTCATTTTAGGATCTGCAAGGAGGATTGGCAACCCAAGATTCTAAATAACCAGACCCATTAGACTCCTGAGCTCCCAAGGGCAAGGATGAGGGTAAACTGACCCCAGGGTCCCAGCACCTTTTAACAACTTTTCTGTCATGGTCCCGTCTGACACAACCCTGCCAAGTGACCAGTCTCATCTTGAGTCACTCTCCATCCTCTGTGCCCCACCCACCTGACGCCTTGCCATCTCACCCAGGCTTCTCTCTTGCCTGGAACAGCCAACACTCCCCTTCACCTGGCTAATCCCTACTTCACCCTGTACTTCTCTACATTTGAATTTTAAAACCTAAGTGCAGGATTTAGGTTCAGCTTAGCCAATTGATGTCTTTCAGGATGCTGACCCCATCCTCCAGTGTTATGCCTATCTCCCTCAACTGTGACATCCCTGATTTCCAAACAATCCTTTGTGCTTTTATTGTTGCTGTTGTTATGGTGCCCCGTAAGTCTTCATCACTAAAAAGTTTGGATAGGAACGGGTCCTGCAGACTGCTACTAGAGACTTCCGTCCTAGGCGTCGGCATGAATCCGCTCATCTCCATACTGATGTGATAGCAGAGTGACAAGGTGGTGTTCCGATTATCAATTGCTATGGAAAAAATAAAAGCTCAGACTTGGCAATGGAAAACGCCAACCATTTTAAGATACAGATTCTGGGAGTCAGGAATTTGGACAGAGCACAGCAGGGATGGCTTCTCTCTGTTCCATCATGTCTAGGGCTTCGGTAGGTGACAAGGGGACAGTGGGTGACCTGAACAGTCGGGGGCTAGAGTTATCTAAAGTCTTCTTCAGTCACTTGTCTGGCACTGGCATTGGGATGACTCAAAGGTTGGTCTCAGTTGAGACTGCCCCACTTAGACCTGCATGTGGCTTCTCCATGTATCTTGAGTGTCTCATAGGATGGCAGCTGGGCTCTAAGAATGAGGATTCCAAGAGAAGCAGGCAGAAGCCATGGGGCCTTTTTGGACCAAGTCTCAACAGTCACAGAGCATCACCTTCTCCATGCTCTATTGATCAAAGCAGTCACAAGACGATCGGATTCAAGGGTAGGAACATAGACCCCACCTCTGGATGGAAAGAATGTCAAAGATTTTAGAACAGCCACAGTATCACAGGAAGCTTACACCCAGGTGCAGAAGTGCTTAGAGGTTGGGCTCCCTCACCAAATTAGAGTGTATGTCCCGGCCAGCAGGCTACTCAGTGGTGAGAACTAATCAAGAAGAAGCCCTATTCAGAGGCCTCTCACATCCCTGCAGAGAGGACCATAGACCAGGCTATCGCAATAAGGACCCTCTAGCAGAACAGAGATTCGAGGTGAGTATTGGGTCTCCTGAAGAAGGCAGAAGCCCAGTTATTACTAACAGGACATGCTTGGGGTCAGACCAGCAACATGTGGCATGATTTAGCTGAGAACCAACAGATTTAGCTGAGCACTTTCAATTCTCCTCTGCTGAAATTTAAAAATATTATATCTATGGCACATTTATGATTTGATAATTCATACATTGCATCAAAAAAGGAAGGGGACGAAGGCTTGTTCATCATAAACCCATGCCAGCTTTTAGTGATCACCATACTTTTTAAACACACATAGACCACCCAGTCTGATCAATGTGAGACCAGACTGGGAAAGGGAGTAGGCAGCACATAAATCAAGAGAGAAATAGGAGAAAGCAAATGAAGAAGGAATTTAAAAATTAGTCCTAAGTTCCTGTAGAGCAGAGCTCCCCAACACCCCAGGCCATGGACTGGTCCATGGCCTGTTAGAATCCAGGCCACAAAGCAGGAGATGAGTGGCAGGCAAGCATGCGAAGCTTCATCTATATTTGCAGCCGCTCCCCAGCCCTAGCATCATCACCTCAGCTCCACCTCAGATCATCAGACATTAGGTTCTCATAGGAGCACTGGTCCCTGGTGCCAAAAAAGGTTGGGGACCACTGCTCTAGAGCACACTAGAAGGAGGGGGATCCCAGGACCCAGTCATTCCAGGTGCTCCCAGCCTGCCAGAAGACTGGTTTTCAGCTCTTCATCAATATCCTGCTTCAAGGCTGGCCCCATTTCTTTCAGAAAGCAAGCCATTTGCACTGATCTGGGGTCACTTGAAGGCCATTTTACCTCACAGGCTGGAGTATTTGGGACTTGGGAGTTCATGGTGGGGCAACAGAAGGCAAAGAGCTCAGAGAAGGGTCTGGGGAAAAGTGAGAAAAAGTGAAATTGATTTGGGGGAGTTGGTATACAGTTATTCCTGTAGAAGCTGTGTGCAGAAACCCAGGGTACTATCATCCACATAGGTCATCAACTTCTGGGTGTCTGGCTCACACAATTCCAAAAACCCAGAACTGGGTGGTGGCTGCTCTGAGGTCATCTAGTCCAACCCTCTCATCTTAGAGAGGAAACTGGCAAAGTCCATTAGTACTTATTGAAAATTCATATGCTCTCCCTCCATTTTCCAGTCTTCCTTGTAGTGAAGTAGGGATCACATGATTCATTCTGGTCAATAGACTATAAGTGACATGTGTCAACTATGGACCCAAATAGTTAAGAGATAATCCACCTCCTCCATTCTTCTCTTCCCCTGCCATTGTGATCTTATAGTCCATGCTCTGACAGCATGACTACATGACGGAAGAGGTTCTATCCATCCTCGTCAGAGCAAAAAATAAAGCTTGATTGTGGTAAGCTGCTGAACTGTGGGAATTTATTTGTCACTGAAGCATGGCCTGACTTAGCCTGACTGATATGGAAATCAAGGCCTCGAGAAGGAAAGTATGGATTTTGAGTAACTGTGAATGATGCCTATCAGATCCCCTTACCATCAGGAAAACAGAATCAATGCAGGTCAGATGGTAAGATTTTCTACTCTGGGATGATAAACAGGCAGCATTGATCCTCTCAACATTGCACAGAGCTTTATAATTTACAAAGCACATTCATGGACCCCATCTTGCTTAATCCTCCCAGAAATCTTGGCAGGACATATTTAGCCCTATTTTATTAGGACTTTAAAATATATGTCCAAAGTTATACAGCGAGGAAATGATAGAGCCAAGACAAGAACACAGGCCTTCCCTCACACATCATCTAATTGCCCATGTTTTTAGGATATTGGTATCTTTAAAAGAGATTATAGCTCTTTTTTCCTCTTCCTTTCTCCAAAAAAAAAAGAAACAAAAAAAAAAGAAAATACTGGTTAGTATATGCTAATTTTTTCTCATAGGTCTATTTTTACAGTAAGTTTATTTCAATATATCAATTGAACCTGGAGATAACAGAGGCACCCAGGAATCATGGAGCCAGGGCTGGGAAACTCCACCCTCAAGGGTCTCTGGCTGAGAGAGTCCCCTTGGCCGGTCCCTGAGGAGGCATAGCCACCATGGTCCCTGTCTGAGCAGCAAATGAAGAAGTTGGATTGGACCACATCAAAGCAAAATTTCTTCAAAAAATCCAAATCAGATCCAGGTTCCTCTTCTTCACACCACAGAGAGTATGTAAAGGGGACCTTCTGGGGCTGCTTCCTCTTTAAACAGAAAGGGGAATGGCTACAGGCCTAAGAGTTGCCATTTATGTCTGAGAGTAGGTGACAAGTTAAAAGGCCAAGGTTGGGGACCCAGACTCCTTGGGGCCCTGTACTCTCCAAACTGAAGCCTCAGCCATAAGAAGCCCTGGCTCTCCTGAGAAGCCCAACGCCCCCACAGCCCCCGATCCTGGCTACCCACCTGGGCCCATGTGATCTGGATGTCACTTCATTTTTTTTTTTTTTTTTTTTTTTAGGCAAGGCAACCCTTGGTTGACCTCACAGATTACAAGGACCTTGTCAGTTTTAATCCCTTATTTTTTTATTTTTTTACACTACAGCACCTGGTCTTCCTAGGTGATCTCATCCACGTACTAAACAGGCCCGACTCTACTTAGCTTCCGAGATCAGATGGGATCGGGCTTGTTCAGGATGGCATGGCCGTAGACCTGGATGTCACCTCAGACCCTCACCTGCCCTCCCCTCCTTGTCAGTACCCAGATGGATAACTCAGTCCTGGAGTCCCATGTCCTCTCCAGCTCCTTCTTATTGGGCCTCCATAGACTGACTTCCATCTTCACCTTGGTTCTAAAGCTATTCCCACGAAGGCCATCACCAAGATGCTATTGTCCCAACAGGAAGAACTTAGCCTCAAACCAGGCCTCATCAGTTATAAGTTTGTTACCTTGAGCAAGTTATTTACTTTTTGTGATCTCAGTTTCCTTTTCTGCAAAATGGGGATAATAATAGGCCCTGGCTCATAGGGTTGCTGTGAGTATGAAATGAGGTAATGTGAGTAATGCACTTGGCAAAATGCCTGGTTCCCATGGTCTATCATACGAGGAATATGGGTTATCAATCCTTCATTCAAAACTCTTGAGGCCAAAGATCATAACTTTTCTTTTTTAAAATTGAGATATAATTGACATATAGCATTGTATTAGTTTTAGTTGTACAACTTAATAATTTTATATATGTACATATTATGAAATGATCTCCGTGATAGTTTAATTAACTAGCATCCATCTCACACACAGTTACCAGTTTTTTTTCTTGTGATGAGAGCTTTTAAGGCCTACTCTCTTAGCAACTTTCAAATATACAATACAGTATTGTTAACTATAGTTACCATGCTGTGCATTGCGTCTCCAGGATTCATTTATCTTATAACTGGAAGTTTGTACCTTTTGACCACTTTCACTCATTTCGCCTACCCCCGCCCCATGGCAACCACCAATCTGTTCTCTGTTATCTATGAGTTTGGTGTTTTTACTTTTTTTTTTAGATTCCACCCGTATGTAAGATCATACACTATTTATCTTTATCTGACTTATTGTGCTTAATTTCTCTTATTTTGGGAGGTAATATGGTGCATAACCATCTCTAATATACCTTGCGTGGTGGGTGCCAGGACAATGCCCCACAGTCAGATGCGGTCACGATTCTATAGCAAACGCGTCAACATTCACATGGAGGGGTTTAAATAAAGACGGTAAAAGAGCCTCTCCTGTTTGGGTTAAGTTTTGCTGCCAGATAAGATGTGGCACCAAACTGACAACAACAAAAAAAGCCAACTTCTTGTGTCTTTGGGGGGTTTTTTTGGAGATCTTTGGATTTCAGTCTTACCGATAAGGGATTGTGATTTGGTGTTAATATTATTCACATTTACACATTTGGATTTTTCCGTCACCGAGAATGTCGTTATGTGCCCGATGACTCCTTCCCAGGAAGCCCCAGCTCCAGAAGTGTTCCCTACTCTCTCACCTCACCCTAACTCCCTCCCTCAGTGTCCCACAGCCCGTGGGGGTTGGCACGGGACAACCCGAGGTCATTTTACATTGATATCTGCTGTGTAGCCCGTGTACATAAGTCAACTCTTTTGAGGGCAGGAATAGTGTTTTCTACTTCTCTGGTCATAGTCTGGCAGCACCTAATAAACCCTCAGGGACTGGTAACAGTTAGAAATGTACACCTTGGGCTTCTCTGCTTTGACAGCCATTTCCTCTTCCTATTTAATTCACCTCACTTAATAACTCTTTATCTCTTTTGTGGTTCTCCACAATTTGATGGTTCTTTCTCAGCATCGCTCTCATTTCACAGTTGTCTCTCCCACAGTTTGAAAACTTCTTCACGCATCTGCAGGCCGAGAGAACTCTTTCTCAGACTGCCCTCACTCCTGCCTGTCTACCTTCCTTAAGAGGACTTTGAATCAAATCACCTTCCCTGAAGCTTGTCAATCAGGGCCAAACCCTCCCCCAACCTGTTGGTCTTCATTTCTGTCTGGTCGCCTAAGCAACCCTCCCAAGCATCCTCACACACCCCTCACCATCCCTCCCTTCTTCCATCTTGGTGTCTCCCCAGCTTCCCGGGAGTCCTCACTGGGCCCAGCCTGCCTTCAACCTGTAGTGAAAGTTGGATTTTCCATCCAGAAATATGAAACCCGAGTCACCTTCTTTTGTGAAGTCTTTCCAGATGCATCTCACCCTGAAGCTTCTGGTACCCCCATTTCACCAACTTGACTTGGTTTTAACAAATTTCTGTACATGAATTCCCTCTCACCACCATCTCCATTATTAAATTGGAAGAAGGGTTTAAAAGAAAATGAGCTCATGGAAGGCCTCCCAGCATTCTGCTGGGGCAACTGTGGGTCCCCACCCCAAGGACCTGGAGTGTCCTGTTCCATAAAGTTCTTTGGGAAACCACAGCCTGGGTACTATTCCACATGTTCCACGGGGAAGCTCCGCCTGGGTCCTGTTCCACAATTGTTCCATGAGGAACCTCGGCCTTTCACTTTCACCCTCTCTTGGCCCCTTCTCTGCAGGGGTTCTTCAGCAGGAGTCGAGCTCAGCCTCCCAGAGATAGGGAACCTGGCCCCTGCCTTCGAGGTGAAGTGGTCCCTTCACCCCTCCTCCTCTGCAGTGGGAGAGATTTTCCTAAATGACTGCTCACTGCTTTCGGCCCTTTTTTAAGCCAACTTGACACTGGATGGTTAATGCATAGATTCACTTCTGATGTCCCCTGGTGTCTCCAGCTCATAACAGATCACAGGGTGTCCTAAATCCTAGTTTTCTCAAACTGGAACAATGGGGAACTTTTGTTTCCCTTCTCCTCTCCACCTCCCACTCAGTTCTCACGGCTTCCTCTTAGGCCCCTCAATCCATAACTGGCTGGGAATTCATGCTCGGCCAACCCAAAACATTAGCATACCTAAAACCCACATTTACATTTTATTACTCTGTAGGAAGACAACTTACAATACGACCTACAATAAATTGGGGAAAGAGAAATTGAACAAGTTCTCCTGGGTGGCAGGTCTGAGATATATACCTATGTGTTACTTTTAAGACTTTTTTTTTTTTTTAACATAGAAATGGCACAATTTTAAAAGTAACGTAGCCTGCAGGCGGTAGGGTGTCTTATACCACTAGTATTTCTGCCTCATTTACTCAATTCTTTTTTTTAACCAGAATTTTTCCCTAATGGGGAATCCCCTGATTTTACATTCGAAGCTCTCCAAATTTAGTTCCTCCCCTCTTTTTGATTGTATATTTATCTGTCAAACAAAAATGGACTGAGAAAGTATACTTTGAAGGGCAGGGACGGAACCTGAGGAGGCTCCTGTGGGCTATGCATTTAAGTTCAAATCTTGAAAAAGAGTAAATCACTCCAGGGTGCCAACTGGCTAATTTTTACATTAGAAACTTTAAGGTAAGTTTAAGTAAAATTACTAGAATTCTCTTCACAGCTATCAGTTGTCCAATAAGCTGATGATGCTATGTATCCCTCGAGTTTATTACGTGACAACAGGGACCCCCCAGAGCCCCTAAAACACAAGCGCCACACAAGATAACTCCCCTTAGTTGATGCAGCTAACCCTCTCCTCCTCACTCAGCTCCACAAGGAGCACATCTGCTACTGACTCCCGCTCACCACTGTCAGCCACTCTCCTCTCAGCCTGCACCATGGGCAGAGGCTGGTGACACTGGGGACAGAATGCCAGGAGACGCCCTTCAGTCCTTGCACTGTGGGAGAAGAATGTTGTCTCCCTCTCTCAGTGGCTCTGCTAAGATCACAGTGAGCAAAAAGGAAAAATCAAACCACGCTGTTCCGACAGAGATGCTGCTTAGGGACCTGCCATTTAAAGACTCTGAGGAGGAGGCTGCACAGAGTAGCGGTCAGCCCACCTGTGCTGGCCCCTGGGGTGTGTAAGGCCAGCCCTCCGCTCCACTTGGCTCCATCCCCTCATGGCACCCAGTGCAGTGCTGCCCTGGGTGCCCTCTCTCTACCCAATCAGTTTCTCCCCTACTGAAGAGTCCCATCAGCACACACCCATTTTACTTCCTCCTATCTAAAAAAAATTTTTTTAAGGAAGAAAAAGAAAAAAATATCCTTTGGATCTAGGTCACTCTTCAGCTGCCACCCTATTTTTCTTCTTTCTTTTAGAGAAAAATTCCTCAAAAGAATTATTGATGTTCGCAGTCACTGCTTCCTCTCCTCCTATTTTTTTTTGAACCCTTTACAGTTGGGCTTTGCTCCCTACCACACCCCTGAAACTTGCCAAGGGTCACAAGGGAATCTACTGGTCAGTTCCCAGTCCTCATCCTCCTCCACCAGCAGCATTTGGCCAATTGATCGCTCCTTTTTTCTAGAAATATTTCCTCCCATTTCTCCCATCATGCCTGTCTCTGACTCTATCTCCGTGACTACTGTTTTCGGTTCACTTGATTCCGGGCTCCATCCTAGGGCCTCTTCTTTCTTGGCTGTGCTCAGTCTCCAGGCTATCCCATTCTATCCCCACAGTGAAAACCATCCATATGCCCATGAGTTTGTATCCTGGCTCTGACCTTTCCTAGCTGAGTGACCTTGGACAGGTCATTGAACCTCTCTATGCCTGAGTCTCCTCATCTGTAAAATGAGAATAACAATAGTACCCCATTCATAGGGCTGTTATAAGGATTAAGTAATTTTTTTTTTTTAAGCACTGAGATATGCCTAGTAGTCTTGTTCAGTAAATATTCTTCCTACCCCTTCACCTGGTCAATTTCAGCTCACTCTTTAGGTCTCAGTATAAATGTTACTTCTAGATTTGTGTGCAACTTCTCCTTGTCACACTTAAAAAATTATGATCAATGCATGATCTCTGTGATCGTTGACTTTAGCTTCTCCGTGCTACCTGGTTAGCCCTTAGAGAGCAAGGACAGTGGCTTCCCTTATTACTGCTCTATCCTCAGCACTTAGAGTGATTGGTTGAGGGGGCGGGGCACGGTGGTGGGGCAGCCCTCAATGGAGTCACTGGATGAATGAATGAAAGGCTAAACACATGAATGAATGGGCTCTAGATGGCTGCCGTAGCCCACTGGGGCTTAATGGAGAGGGCAGACCTCTCCTAAGAAAGGGGCCTTGATCAGGACACACTGAAGAGCCTGGGCTATGAAGGAGGCTGCAAACTCCCATCACCATGACCACTATGGAGGCCTCTTCATCCCTCTGTGCCTGGCTCTTGTGCCCTGGATGACACGGCTTTATCCCACAGCAGTAGTTGGTGCATCCAAGCCATCTGACATTCTGTGGCCAAAAAAAAACTCAAGCTAGCTTGCCAGTGTGAGAACCAGGGATTCTGTTTATACTCAGACCTGAAACTCAGTAATGACCTGGCATTCCTGAAACGGACTTACTCAGATCAGGCTGACGCCATGGAGGTGACAAGTGAGGTGAGAACAAGGCTGCAGCCCTGGCTCTGCCCGGGGTCACTTGTGTGACCCTGGGAAGAAATGGTTGAATCTCTGGTTCTTCGGTTATAAAATAATACTCCTAGTGCTGTTGGGAAGGTACAATGAGATACTATGCTTAGCATCTGGTGGAAATGCAGTTTTACTTCCCTTGCCCCAACAAGGAATAAAAATTTCCCATAGGTAATGAAACTAGTAGAAATTACAAAGCTTCAGGAAAGGGTAAAGCTTTTGCCCCGCCATGAATTACACATGTTTTGCCTTGGGTAGGGTAAATACAACATGATTTAATTCGATTCAACTCAACTCAATGGGAAACTATTTATATGGACCCTCTGTAAGCACGTGTATGTGCTACAGTCTGTGGAGAACATAGCAATATTCCAATTTCACACTTCTCTTTTGTTATTTCTCTAGAACTTTGTAGATAAAACAACAAAGGACTTCTTACAATCTTTAAAGTCTCACTCTGTTAATCCCATAATTTAGAGGGAACCAGCTTCTAATACGCAGAGGAAATTAATATTGCTTCAGTACCCATACCTCCGGTGCCTTCATATGCTTTCTGATGAAATGTAGGAATCAGAACACATCACTGAAATGAAGCCCATCTCTAGAATCCCAGCAGGCAGGGCCTCCACAAAGGCCTTGAAAATTCCAGAGCCTCAGCACACACTTAATCTGCCATGACTTGGGCGTGGGGGAAAGATATAGGAAGAGCTGATTCAAACCTTTAGAAGCCTAAACTCAAAACATATGGCACCGTCTACAATGTGATTCAAAATAAAAACACTATAAATTCATAAAACACAAAACTTGTATGTATGTTAAAGTTAAAATTGCTTCTTTCTAGATGTTTCCAAACACAATATTCTGGATAACTTTATCAGAGCTGCATTTTTTTTTTTCTTGTTGCTTTGGCACCCCTAACTTGCTGGTACAATGGCCCTTTGGTCTGCTGTGTCCTCACAAGATCAGGGGTGAGTGAACTCTGAGAAAGACGGCTATGTCTAAAATCTTTCCCACTGATAAGGAGTTGATTGACTCTAAGCATTTCATAGGGGCACCCCTTATAAACTCTATTCAGAGAAACAGAAAAACTGATGAGGTCATGAGATAACTAGATAGAGATAACTAGAAAACTATTTCAAGGTCAGTGGGTTTGGTTAGATGCTCAAACTTGTCTGTGTTACTTTTTGCCTCTCTCACATGAAAAGAAAGATAGATGTGTATCTTCTCCATGGGTCGGTGTAATATCTGGGTTCAGGTACAAAATCCTGGTCCTCCTCGAACAAACATCCAGTGCTCAGAGGTTTCCTTGGGAAATCTGTTGACAATTTCCTGTGATCTTAGACCCAGAGGCTGCTCTCCAAAAGGGCTTGCGATCATGATTTTAACTATCTCTGGGGAGATATTAAAAGAACACAGTCTCAAAATAATATTCAGCCTTTATATCCTAAAGAATGCACGGCAAAAAAAAAAAAAAAATGGCATAAGACCCATGGTTGGTAAGGATGTGAGGAAATAGGAATTCTCGTAAACTGTTGGAGGGAGTGTAAACTGACACAATTTTTGAGGGGGGAGAGCAATTTGCAAACCTATCAAAATTTTAAATTATAAATATCCCCTTTGACTCAATTATTTCATGTCTAGAATTTTATCCTACAAAGATCTATTCACACAAGTACTCAAAGATACAAGCAAAGATATTCATTGCAGTCATTGTTATCATATTTTTAAAAACTGGAAATAACCTAAATGTCCATTAATGAAGAAATAGTTAAATAATGTATGGCATATCTGTTTTATGGTATGCTATGCAGCAGTTTGAAAAACAAAGGTTAAGATCCATTGATCCATTTACATAAAATGACATGGAAAGAAGCCCACAATTACTCATTAAGTTAGAAACACAAGTTTTCCAACAGTATAAACCAAATTGTGTGTTTTAAAATATGTACATATATATTTTTATAAGCATAGGAAACATCGGGAAGATATTATGTCACCTGGGGGAGGGGTTCTTGGTGGTAGGAAGCAGTAGGGGGGCAGAGAATGGAGGACTTTTATTTGTTATTTTTCTATATCAAAGTTATAAATTTTTATATAAGGAACATATGTGACTTTCATTAAAAGGTTGTTTTATTTTTTTAAGAACGTACAGAGGCCTTTGGTGATGGGCCTTATGATGGTGTTCTAGCAACACACATATGCCATGACCAGAGTCAAATCCACCTTACCTCCTTGAACACTGTTTCAGGTTGCACACTCCTGTGAGTGTGATTGAGCACAAAGCTTTCAGAGAGAACATCATGCTCACCTGCTGCCAGATGAGAGAGGGTGTTCACTGCTCTGTCTGCTTCTTGGGGACAGAAAGGGCTTTGCAATTTGTGCAGTGCCTTCACTACCTTATCTCCCAACTGCCTAAAAGATAGGCAGGATACATTTTTTATTCCATTTCTACAGGGGAGGCTCAGAGAGGCGACTGAACCAGCCCCCAGTCATGTGACTGGAAAGTCAGTGAGCCACAACTGAATCTGGTTAGAAACTAGTTAAGCAGATGTGCTTGTCTCCACTGCAGAGGTACACACTTATCACCAGGACCAGACAGGTGACAACCCTGGGCGAGAGCAGTCTCTCCCTGGTCAGGGCTCAGTGGAAATAGCCCACATTGTCTCTAACTTTCATTTTCAAGCTATCTGACACATTTCAGCCATTAAATCTGATATGTTGGGGACCCATTCCATCTCTTGAAACTTTGCACATCTCTGTCTTCTACCATCTGTTCAGCCTAGTAATGCATTCATATGGACTGAACTGTGCCCCCTCAAAATTCATATGTCAAAGTCCTGACCTGCAATACCTCAGAATGTGACCATATTTGGAAATAGGGTCTTTCAAGAGGTGATGAAGTTAAAATGAGGCTCTAAATTAGGGTGGGTCCTAATCCAATAGGACTGGTGACCTTACGAGAAGGGGGAATATGGACACAGACATGTACAGGAAGAAGACAGTGTGGAGACACAGGGAGAAGACAACCATCCACAGGCCAAGGAGAGAGGCTTGGAACAGCTCTCAGAAGGAACCGACCCGGCGGACCCCCCGGGTCTCAGACTTCTAGCCTCTAGAACGGAGACAATAATACACTTCTATTGTTTAAGCTACCTGGTCTGTGGTACTTTCTTACAGCAACCCTAGCAAACTAACACACACATCTCTTGTTCTCCGTATCTCCAACTTCCTGAGAGAAGATATTATCCTGTACAAATTGCAATATCATCTAAAAAAAATTCTCAAGAGACCTGCATTAAGATGATCCAGCTCTACAAAATAATCAGCCGTACCATCCCACACTAAGAATTCTCTAGCTGAAAACTCTTAACAATGACTGAGGCGGACAAATGTATTTTGGATAACTACAGTTTGTTGAAGCAAAGTCCTCGGTCTGTTTACAGATAAAATAAAACCCTTCAGTCTATGAATCCCAGGAAATAGGAAGCCCTTTCACTTGTTCCAAGAAAGATAATTTCTGTTTTTAAAGTATGGATTTATTGGGTTTTATGATAAAAAAAAAAAAACTTTTAGAAATTTTGGAAAACATAGAAAATGTAGAAAAGAGAAGAAAATCACCATGACCCTCCCACCCTGAGACCGCTTCTGTTTACTTTTTGTACACTGTTGCTTTGTTTTACGTTGTTGTATTTCATAATTGGATACAGAGTTATATATACAGTCTTACATACCTTTTATTTATAAAGCGTTTCTCCATGTTATTATAATCTCTCTGTAAACATCATTTTAAATGACTACAAAGTATCCCAGCAAGTTGATCAGTTTTCTCAAATGTGAACTGCATAACATCTGCCTCAGAATTATATAGTGTATATTAAAAATGCAGATTTCTGGATCTTATCCCAGACCCATTAAATCTCTAGTGGTGGAGGCTGGGAATCCTCATCTTAATAAGTTTATCAAACAACTCATAAACTTACAAAAATTTGAAAACCACTAAAATCAGTACAACCAGTTTTATATCACCTTACTCCCAATGCTGAAAATTTCAGTTATTTACAATTTTTTCTTTTATAAATAACTGTGTAAAGAACATCTTTGTGCATAAACCATTTGCATTTTTATAGCATTGTCTCAGGATGGGTTCCCAGCAGTGATATTTTGTCAAAGATGTGAATTTTTAAAGACTCTTGATAAACACACAACACACCTGTACACACTTTTAAGCACAGTCTGCTCGGGTTTCAGGGAAAAGTCAGTGGCCAATTACTTATCTATATTGCTGGTTTATACTAGCTTTTGTTTTCCAGCTCTCTTTCAACAATGTTCTACCTTTATTACCAAAAATATTGAGTTGGGTCACAATAAAGTAGGCAAGGAATGAGCAGACAGTCAATAAAATGTCCTTTATTGATACATAAAAGATTCTGGCCTAACCCCATAGAAAACCGGGGCAGCAGATAACCACAGGCACTTGGAGGATTCCAGATACAAACCAGAACTTAAAATGGACATAGCAGCACCCCAACACACCCCCATCCCACACCCAAAAGAACAGTGCCCTCCTCAATTTAAGGTGATGACCAACACTTGAAGGCAGATGCACTGCAAGATGGGCTCACCCTCCCTGATGAAGAGGAATCATCTTTCAAAGAACAAAGAACACAGCAGCTGGCAGGATTTAGGGACCCCGGTGAGGAAAATTGGTTCATAGAGCCATAGTGTGCTCAGGGCAGATTTTGAGCTGCCAAGGGAGTCGGGAAGAGCCATGAAATGAAATGCATAGCAAGCATACTTTTTTTTTAGATTGTGTATTGAAATGGCTCAGAGGAGAGGAAATGATAGAGAGATATGGGCAACTTCAAGCAGCCCACTCCACCACTGGGTCACAGCAACGAGAATTCATTGTTTCTTTGGCCTTTACACAGTATTTACCACGTGCTAGGCATGGATTTATAAGATACCATCATTCCCATTCTACATATGAGGAAACTGAGACACAGATCGGCAAAGTAACTTGCCCTAAGTCACATAGCTAATAAGTGGTGGAGCCAATATTTAACAAAAGCAGTTTGATTCCAGAGTCCAGGCTTTTAGCCACTACTCTATGCTGCCTGGGAACAAAAGGACTAAGAAGTGTGGGAACCCAGTTCATAGAAAGAAAGAAAAAGCTGTGAGTAAAGCCAAAGCCACAGAGTCAACTAAAGTGACATCTAGAGCAGAGAGGCTCTCTGCTGACCCTCACACCCTAGCACATTTTGGAAAGATCAGGTTGTTCATTACTAACCAGCCTTTCAGCACGAGTCTTCTCCTACACCCCACCCCCACCATACACACACACACACACCCATTGGTTGCCCTGCATGCTGGCTTCAGAACATGGTACCTAAGTCCCTGGGATACCCTCTCCTTAGTACAATAACTCCTCCCCTTAGGGACCCCGCCTGCATTTTATATGAAGGACTGCAAAATCCATCATCAGAGCCCCTCATCCCTTGCCTCCAAGGCCTTCCACTGCTGCAATGAATTACTTGTGCTGTAAACTCCCATGTGGAAACAATCTACAGGATTTCCCATCAAACCTGGCTGGCTGGCAGCTCACATGCCGAGACTGGAGCGAGCTGCCTCCCCTTTTAAACAAACACATTAAGTTAATAATAACACCGACCACATTTGACAGCCACGTTTACTAATTAATTCTCATTTATCTTTTCTGTTAGGAAGGGGGTAGGATTGCCCAATTTACAGATGAATCAATTTCTTTTAAGGTGGCTCCAAAAAGTTATTGGAGAGTTTAACTGAGAACATCCCTCCCTGTTCAGCCTTGCCCACCGAGCTGGTGGCCCTACGTACCCTTAGCCTAAGCTCCCTGAAGGCCATATTTGGGATGGAGAAAGTCCTAGAATTGCTTCCTGCTCACTGCAGGTGGTGACCAGCCCTGCCCCTTGACATGAGCGTAGGTTGCTCCACACAACCACCCCTTCCATTCACCTGGCAGTGCCACCTTCACCATAATCCGAAGGAGGCTTGATTATGATTCCCATCACCAATGAGCAACTGAGGCTTTGAGAGGTCAAATGACATGCTCAAGGTCACATGGCTTGGAAGTAGCAAGATGTATTATCTGCAGTCTCACCCTTTACCCAGGAGTGACTGGTTCGGAAATTTGTTCCAGGTAATGTAACAGGCAGCTTCCAGGAGAACAGAAGTCTCCGTGCCCAGCCCTGGGCTCTGACCACAAAACCTGCCCTCTCCCCACACCTGCCTCCAAAGGCCTTTGGGCTCTGGGCATTCAAGAGCTAAACTGTTTGTGGGTTCTGGTGGGAGGAGGAACCTGTAACCTCTGTTCCCTTAATCCAAATAAGTTTATCTAAAGAATGCCGTTGTCTGGGTCAGCCATCCCTGGACTAATGTCTTCAGCCATGTCATTGGGTCTATGCTGGACTTCCACTCCAAGCTATTTTGAGCTCATGGCATCCCAAGGTTAGGAAAGGTCATTTGACGTGCTGTCTGCTTATATTAACCTCACATCCTATCTTCTCTCCCTTCTATAACATTTATTGAGCATTTTCAATGTGCCAGATGTTCCACTGGGACCATTAACATCCTAGATCATGTTCAGCTCTTGCAATAACACTACGAGGCACGTATTGTTATTGTGGTGTTGGTTTTACAGATGTGGAAACCGAGGCATAGATAGCTTTTGTGCATGACAAAAGTGACGCGGCTGGTGTGCAGCAGAACTGGGATCTCCCTTCGGACTCTAGGTTTCAGACACTGGTCTCCAGCTGATAGGAGGCACCTTTCACAACTCCCCCAACTCTTACCCTCCCACAGCAGGGGGTGCTTAACTCTCAGGGCCGATGGCCCCACAGTCACATGTTTCATCTGGTGATGGCCTGTGGGGCTGATTAAAACCATGCGTCATTTCCTAAGAGGACTCAGGGACCTTGTGCAGAAACTAACATCCTCACCTCCACCCTGCCTGCTGGGCAGGAGCATCAGCTGACTCTAAGGGCTGAGAGACCCAGGTTTCTGAGGTTATACTAAAAAAAAAAAAAGGAAGTGCACTTGGCTTCCTGCTCAGTCTGGCCCTGGCTAACCATGTCCCACCTGGGGTCAGCATGGTGGCTGGGACCTAATGAGTAATAACACCATCGGGCTTTTCTTGAACCTCAAATCTCCATATTTTCCTAGGGTCTCTCTAAGGACCCATAGCTCTCTGATGAACATGACCCCATGTATCCTCCTGATACCCTCAGGAGCCAGAATGAGAGGGGTGGCTAAAGGAGTCTACTTTTAAAGGTGGAGACACTGAGTCATGGAGGGGAGATTGGGTTTGCCAGAAGTGAGTTGCAAAAACTGAAATTTAGGTCCCATTATCTGCCAAGAGGACATAGATAGCTACAAGACCCCTCCACACCTCACCCTGATCTGAGAAAGAGTGAATGAGTTTCTAGGTCTCTCAAAGCAGCTGGACTGGAGGTGGCTCCAGGGCACTTGTTTAAAGAAAGGCAGTAGGCCTGACGGGAATTGACTAGACAGCCAAAGTGAATGCAGTTTGGCCATTATCTACAGGCCTAGCCTGCCTCCCACTCCCCGCTTAACTGTCCTGCCCCAAGACAGCACCGCTCTGGACACAGCTGGCCGTCTTTGGACTCTGCCTTTCCTCCACGCTGGGATTCAAACATCAGATAGCAAGGATACTGTTTGCCCGGAGAGCTTAGTTTTATGCCCATGCTAGCCCAGCTGTGCTCCACGGCAAGGTCCAAATGGGGAATTTCTCTCCTTCTCTCCTGTCTCAGATGGATCTGCTCAGCAAAGAACTGACCGGGCAAGCCTGCCAGGCAAGGAAGCCTGCCTCAGTGGATGGGGTCATGTAGCTGACCCCACCTTCCTCAGAGGGAGGGCCTGGGCCTTAGACTCTTTTGAGGGGACCCAGTAGGATGGGGCCAGGCCTTTGAGGTGCCTTGATTCCCTCTTCATCACCCCCATCTTCTAACTCTGCCCTTCTAGGCTCTCTCCCTTGACTCTACCTCAGGTGACTTCTGTGACCCCCTGCTCACTCTCCTGGTCCCCTCACTCAGAACCCAGGCCAGTCTTCAGGCCTCACTTTCCTACCAGTTTTTTCAGCTCACTCCTGGTAAGTGGCTTCTGCAGAGAACCTTAGAGCTGGAAGGACCCCCCCCAAAAGCCCCTCACCCTGAATTTTACACATGAGGAAACCATCACCCCTTAGAGAGGCTAAGTGACAGGTCCAGGGCCATCATTTGGTAATAGCAGAGCTGGACTGGTTCCCAGGAATTCAAGAAATGTTTGCTCCACCAACCTGCACACAGAAAGTCAAATTAAAGTGATTGAGATGGCAGGTGGGGGTGGGTGGAGAACAAGTTTCATCCATTTACAGATGAGGAAACTGAGGCCCAGGGAGGTAAAGGGGGTTTCTCAAGGTCCCAGTTTACACTATTTGTTGGTGCAAGCTCTTGGATACAGACTAAATGGACGAGAGGCCCCTAATCCTACTGGTGACAGCTGATGTCCAGAGAGCCTGATTTTGTAACCTCAATTAGTCACCTATTAACAAGCAGCTCTGAAAATCCTCCTGCAGGGCTGTCATAAATCCCTCCGGCTACAGGGTACTGTATGCTTCTCTGTTCCCAGGATTGCTTCTCCATATAGGGACTCAGTTTCCCAGTCAGAAAAGAAAATGAAGAATCTGAATGGGAATAAGGGCCAGATAATACTTTTATTTTTAAAAATTTTAATGAAGGAAGTTCTAAATTATTCGAATGACAAAATCACCAGTTGTCTGGAGAACTCCCAAGCATCATTCAGTTGTGAGCACCTTGGCACTAGATGGCCTGGCTTGACATCCCAACTCAGTAGCTGTGTGAACTTGATCAAGTTTCTTAACCCCTTTGAGCCTCCATTTTCTAATCTGTCAAGTAGGAATATTACCTCCCTTTCCACTTCTTTGCGAGATTGAAATTAGACAATAGATGGAAAAGAATGCCGTACTTTGAAAGTGTTCTACAAACATAAGCAATTATTCATTATTAACGTAACGTCCTCCTGGCATTTGAGAAAGGCCCTTTGTGGAGGGAATGGAGGGAGATTTGGGTAACTCGGCCAGGTTGTTCCCAACAGCCTGATTTAATGACCACCCCTCCTCCACCTCTTTGTCATGGGAGCATCCCTCTCATTGTACCTGGCTCATTTCATCAGCTCTTTCTGCACTCTGCAACCTCAGCTCACCCATCCACACACCCCACCATTCCTCTCTCCAACAGCTGTCAGTCCACCCTGACCTCAGAGGATGGAGCACCCGAAGGCTCTCAGGGAAAGGGTTTCTTTTTGCCTTCTCCCAGTCACAGCTCCCCTCCAATAGGCCAGCTGACCTGGCAACCCTGGGAAAGCTGGCATGGCCTCAGCTTTTCCTGGAGAGGTGTCAGAGCTTGATTGACCCCTGGTTTTAAGGCAGAGCAGGGACCCTGTCATCTCAAGTAAGTTAGGGGCTTCCTGTGGTAAGGTGGCAGGTGGGTTTGCTGCTTCCTGGTGGCAACAACCCCTTGACACCTCCCATTTTCTAAACCCCACGCTAAATCAGAGGGAGAGGCAGGAAAACCAGCATTCGCTAATCCTCTATTTTGTGCCAATGACTTTGCCCATGTTAGCACCGCCTCCCATAACCCACAGAAGATGTTATTATCTCTGCTTAGCAGAGGAGGTAAAACAGGTTCCAAGATGCTAAGAAATGTATCCACAATCATACAAGACAGAAAGGATGGAACAGGAATATAATGAATCCAGGGTTCTCACCTCTCGGCTTGGGTGTGGGGGTGGATTGCATACACCGCAGTCATTTCCTGAGTCTATATATAGCAGGTTTACTGGGGTAGATGAAAAGAAAAGAAAGCATAAAGGTCCATGGACTTCTGAATTTTTTATTATGATCTCACAATAAATACTGGAAGCGAATAGAAAAAGTAAAAATAGTTGCTGTTAGGGTAGATATCTTTAATCTTGTTGTGTTACCTTCTCAGTAAAAAACACCAAAAAGATTCCTTCCTAACAATTTTCTGTTCACCAAGTGAGCAGCTGATGTATATAAACAGTAGCAACTAATATTCGTTGACCGCTTACTATGCACAAAGCTTTATACCGGAATGCTCTTGTTTAATCCACCAACAGCCTATGCAATAGATACTATTGTTCCCTGTTTTACAGAAGAGAAAATTGAAGTGCAAAAGTGATTTTCCCCAGGTCACTGAGAGTTAGAAAATTCGAACTCCAATAATCTGATATTGGAGCCAGTACCCTGACCCATCAAACTTAATATTACCAATTCTGTGATTTCCTGGACCAAGAATGGTATATGAGCCGATGCAGGTACCTGCTGCATGCTAGTGCCAGAGAATCGACAAGAACTCGATAACCACTGGCCAGAATGAAAGTAAGGAAGGGATGAGTGGGGGCAAATGAATGACTTCCTGGGAGTCTTGGGGGTGACTACACACATGGAAGTGTTGAGTAGGCCGTCAGCAAGGTAATCTGGATCCTTCTAACTGCCACCCTACAAAGGCAACATGGGATGGTGGGCAGATGAAGACGGCTTCAGAGGACTCGGGACCCACCTAGATGAGCTGCAGCTCAGGTCTCAATTTGATTCCCACCTGTCCTGCTTCAGAGATGCTGACCACCCAGGACAACATCACCAGTCTGGCCTTATCTCAAACCATCCAAGACTCGGCTGAGGGGCCAAAGAGAAAGAAACCTGCCACGGATGAGGCTGAGGCCGAGAGGAACACATTCTTGGGTGGGAGCCCCAAACGCACAAGCACTTGCTGAACACTGACACTGGAATGCAACCAGGAAAGGGTGATTGATGAGTCTTCTGCTCTAGGAGTTACCATCTAAGAATATCTCAGAGATGACTATGGTTCCCATTTCTCTACGAAGACAGTCTCCAGGAACCCTTCCACTTCCCATCCCAACTAGTCCATCATTGCTCCCATTCTTTTCCTCCCTCCAGGTCCCCCTTTTTCCTTCTATCTGCCCGCCACGATCCAGCCCCTGCCTGCCTCCATAGCCCTCTCTCTCACTACTACTTCCTTTCCCCGCTGGGTCTCACGAAACACCATTTTCTTTCCCCTGTGAACACCCCACTTCCTTTTCCTTTCTCGGTGCTTTCATCTGTAGTATTTCCTCTGCCTGAGATGCCCTTCCTTTATCCTTCTCTCGGCTTTCTAGATAATCCTGCTCGCCCTTCAGAAAGTCTTTTCCAACCATGAGAAAAAATTGGCCCTTGTTAGATGTTTCCATGGCTCATCCTGCCTTGGCCCATAATTAATACAATCACTTACTTACTTGTAATCTCCATGGACTGTATCTATTTTGTTCATTACTCTATGCCTATTCCCTAGCAGAGTACCTGGCACATAGCAATTGTTCTTTGATCATTTCAGCTCCTCAGAGTACAGTTCAGACTCTGCCTTTCAGAGAGGCTGAGGAATGTAGTACAGAAAAGGCAATGCAGGGAATCTTTGAGTTAGCTTAATTAAGCATGTGACCATTAGGCTCTGTTGTGGCTAGAAATCCCTTCCCAGGTACTCAAAGACCCAGGAGGCCAGGTTAGAGGCAGAGGTGCCATGTTCACTGCTTTTCAGGTGAAAGGTCTCACTCCAAGTGTAGAAAGCCTTGCATTTCAGCTCAAGCTGTTGCCTAGCAGGCTTTTTTTTTTTTAGGAAGTCTAGGGGTGGGAATGGGGTGGGAGAGTGGGCAATGGGAAGAAGGGGAGATCTATAAGCCACCCAGGCCTTGGCCAGCTGGGAGTAAACCTCAGTCCAGGAACCCATGTCCTCCACCATATAGCTCCTCCCCCCCCCCCCCCCCCACCCACAGGGACCAGCAGCAAGCAAGCTTGTGTAAACAAGGCCACAGGAAAGCAAGAAGGCTTATCTGTTATCAATTCTCTTTCTCCAGCTCAGGCTCTTGGCTGAACCCACAGCCGGGAGGTGGGAGCTAGCCAGACTCCCCCCTTTCTCTCCTTTATTTTTTTTTCCTAACCGACTTCTCCTCCCCCATGGCTTGAGCTCCCTAGGGTCGCTGCTCCCCACCAGCTGGAGAAAGGAGGCAGTCCAACCTTCACAGTCCAAGTCAAGGCCAGGCTTCTGGTTGTCTGTACTAAGGAGGAGGCTCCCTCCTCCCTCCTTCCTTCCCTCCCAGTTCCCTCAGGATGGGGTCGCAGATTGTTAGAGGAGATGGGGAGGGGTGGTGGACAGCGTCTGGAAGTTAGTTGAAGGGTGTGGCATGCCCATGGGGTCCTAAGCTCTGGCTTTGACACTTAGGACGAGAGGGTTGCGTTTGGATCCTCGTGATGTTCAAATATCCAGTTGGAATCAAATGGACAAGAGTTCATTAGGTGTAAGGTCTCTTCCTGCTCTAAAAGTCTGTACAACCAACTAGAAGACTGCGGGGGAAGGTCGTTGGCTGGAACGAGTCTGACTGTCTCCCTGTCTCCTCTTTGGACTTCTAATTACATAAGCCTGGTACTGACCCAGAAAGAGGGGGTGGCTGGCTAATACTCTCCAGACTGTCATATTACACCAGAGGCATTCCAGCCTGAAAAAAGTCTGAGGCATCAGGTTCCATGAAATAAAAATATCTGAGCCACATCTCTAAGAAAATAGATTCTTACTTCTCAGACCAAGTTGAGATCCTCCCCACTCACTCAACCACATTCCCTCCTTTCCCCACATGATTGTCCAGGGGGCCCTTGGAGAAGGTCAAACAACAGACTGAATTCATGCCCCCAAAGCAAGACAGATGAGGGAACCAATGGAATGGAGCACCTAAGATTTATAACAGCAGAGTGAGACCCAGTTCAGGGATGTTTGGAAATGGACATGCTCCCTGGCTGAAAATAAACCAAAGCCCTAAGCACTCAAAGCAGATGACAGAAGGTCTCAAAACTATGATATTGTGGCACTTCATTTTATGGAGATGAGAGAGATAAATGTATGACTCTAAAATGGTTCTGAAAGGGACACTGGAGAAAGCAAGAGCTTGAGAAGCCAGCCTGTGACTGACTGGACTAGGGATAGGCCAACTACAACCCACCAGCCAATTCTCACCCACAGCCTATCTTTACAAATAAAGTTTTATTGGAACATAGCCACCCCAGTATGTTTACATTTTGCCTATGGCTACTTTCACATTACAACAGAGTTGAGTAGTTGTGCCAGAGACCATATGATACGGCCTACAAAGCCTAAGATATTTAATATTTTCCCTTTACAAAAAAAAAAAATCACTGACTCCTAGGCTAGACCAAAACAGGCTAAAAACACAGCATCCCAAAGCAGAAGGTGAAGTCCCAACTTATCTGGTTTTATCAGAGAGTTATGGGTTCTCTGAGTATGTCAGTCTCCATATCCAAAGATAGCAGAGTATGAGATGCAGATACTCCTTGGCTGAGGCAGGAAGGGTCAATTTGGATCTTAAACCCAGTTATAATTCATTCAGCAACAAATATACGTTGAAGAACCTGTTCTTGGCCCTTGAGATACACGAGTGAACAAAACAGACTAAGTTAAGATTCATCCCTCATGGAACTTCAAGTGATTAGTTTATAACTCCATCCCAAAATGGTTGTCCACAACTGGATTCTGAGGTCTCCGCATCTCACAAGAATGAGTAAGGCTGGACCCCAGTATGGCCAAAACTGACTTTATGGCCATTTAGGGACTTTAGTATTATTCATTAGAGGTTAAGCTTGCCCATATGACTTGCTTTGGTCAATGAAATGTGAGCAAAAGTGACAGGTGTCCCTTCTGGAGTTTTAAGATTCAGTGACTGATTCATCATGTTAGTCTCTTTCCCTCTGCTATAAAACCCTCAGTGTCCAAGATCGAAAAGTCCCAATGTCCCTCCTCCATCAGTCCAGGAGTGAAAACCACTGAACAGACCTACAGCCAACACACAACAGACATGTGGTACGAATGACAAATAACATTTGTTATTGTGAGCCACCAAGATTTTGTGGTAGTTACCACAGCATAACCACACACATCCTGACTTTGTTTTTGTACACTAGATGTGTCTCAGTAAAGTTGACTATAGTTTTTTTTTCTATTTTCCTACTAACTCTCATTGGGAAAATGATCAACTGATTCCAATAGATGACATTAAATTCTCCGTAGACCGCATGGACTCTTCACCACTGTTCCTGTATAACACAGGCCATTAAGACATTTTACTATGTTTTATTGTTATAGGCACAGCTCACCATTCCTTCTTTTTGTGACTCCTAAAGGACAACGTCTGATAGATCTGGGTTGTCATATCACATTTTTTTTAATACATGGAACATTAACTCACACTTATATATCTTAGCCTGAAAATTCTAGTTGAGACCACTGGTTATATGAAATATATTCATGTCCTCATATGCCAATCTTATTAGTTCAAAGTCACATACATCAAATTTATTTGTACCTTATATGTAGCCAGACGTTACCTGCACATCTGTGCACAGTCAACTTTTCTCTTCCTCATCCTACATTCTAAGTTCAGAGTGTTTCACGTTGGCCCATCTTCATCCCATGTCTATAGTTTTCCCCTGTGGCCAATCATTCTTGTGCTTTAGTGCATGCCCCTGTTTCCTTGTCAAAATCATTTGTCTTTTGGGCTTCTACCCACCTTTCTTCTGACCCTGTTCCTTCCCTAGCCACTCCAGGGCAGGCTGCAGGTGGTGGCTGGAGTTTCCAAAGCTAGAATCCTCAAGCTGAAACAATTGGTGTGCTTATGGAAAATATTGGAGCATTTATCCAGGCCAGAAATGGGGCTGCCATCTGTGCCATTTGGCATGAAGGAGGCTAAGACCTGACTCGGTGTAGGAAACAGGCACTAATCTTTGCCTCACATGGCTGGTGACCACAGAGCCATTGGCAGAGCTAGATTGAAAGCCATTGGTGGACCTAGTCTGTAGGACAGGTGAGGAAAGGAGCAAGGGTTACTATGATGTCAACAAGGTATCAAGAGTTCTGTTCCCTCTCCTAGCCCAGAGCTCCTCCATTCTGGGAGACACAGGAAGAGAGAACCAAGGTAAGCCAGGTGTGGAGACATGTCTCTGGGAAGGAGAAGGGGGCAGGATTAAGGGAGAGTAAGTAGGGCTGCTGGGAGTATCACCCTTCCAGAGCCTTATCCCCTCCTCTTGCCCTGCTGCAAAGCTGCATATCTGTACAGCACAACCCAGTACAAGTTCTCAGACCCAGAAACAGGGAGGAGAGAAATGGGAGCGTCAGGGCTAAGTACCCCCTGGGAGTATATGGGGTGGAGGCAACTGAAATTCCTCAATCCTCTCCCAGTTCATGAGCTAATAGGTGTGAAAGCCTTTTGTAAACTATGAAATGCCACACGAATGTAAAGTATTGTCGTGGTTGTTATTATTAAAATTATTAGTATTCATTCTCTGCCAACCCCAGGACTCAATTTCTCCTTAAGGCCACAGGGCCTGGCCACATTCCCAAGCTTGCAGTAAGCCCTGTGGTCTTTGGTATTTTGAGTGCCTTGTCTCCCCATGCCCCTCCTGGCCAGGATGCTCAATCTTTTGGTCCCACCCACCCAAGTTCTCATCTCTTCTGAAGCCACATTTCATTCATGCTTCCCCTGCACTCCTTCCATCTAGCCGCAGGTCAGCAGTGTGGTCCGAACCCCACACTGATACAGAGAGAGGGGCCACGTGGGGGACTACACAGATGGTTCACAACAAAAGTCTGAAGTTCATTGTCTTCCTCATCCCAACACCTCTTCTTTCTACCCCAGCCCTTTCTCCCCAGGCCACTATGTTCTCTAGCTGTCCCCAGCTCTGAGCCCTACACTTTGCCTCACTGTGGAGCCACCTTCCTTAGGCAGCACCTCAAACTCCGGGCCTTTAATGTCTTCTTCAAAACCTACCAGTCCTGTGACCCATCCTCTCAAGCTTTGCTTTCCTCTTAATGGCAGCCATATAACTGTTGTAAGGCCTTAGGAGATACATAATAAGTATCAAGCATCTATGGTAAGTGACGTGTGGTCCTCGCCTTTGAGAGAGTTAAAGAAACTTGTACCTGGAGAAAGATGTTGGTTCAAGGCGGTTCGCCATGATCGGTGCTCAGTGTTCTATGTCGCGCATGGAGTTCGATGGAGCTGCGAGAGGGGGCCTGGCCCTTCATGGAAGACAAATCTCATCTGCGCAGAGAGGACGGGGTGGGCCTTGCTGCCCTAAAACATTCCAGAGAGATAAAACTCTATCCTGTTTGTGAAAGACCTCCAGGGCCGGAGGGTTCACAGCAGCCCAACAATCCTGCACGCTCTTGTCGCTCTGGCCCCTTTCAGATACACTGTCCACTGCGGCCTAAGCTCCCTGCTTGTCACCAGGAGATAGAGAACAGCAGGTAACCAGCCTCAGTTTGATCACCCTTAGTGGCAGAGATGATGGTTGAGGAGCACCAATGTTGCCGAGAGCTGAGAAAACCAGCCCAGATGGGCCTTTCCGGAAAGGGCTGAGCAAACAGCCCTGGCCCGTCATCCGATGTCGGCCTCTGGTTTCTGTGAGTGACAGACACACTTGATGAACCACCATATCAACCAGGGGGTGGGAGATGTGTGGGATTCTGCTGAAGACAAGAGAATCCGATTGCTCTGGGTTAGTGAGGATGGCTTGGAATGACAACATGGCCAGGCCGTGGAGGGAGGCAGCCCTGCAGTCCCAGAGCCAGGGAGTCCAAGCTTCCAGACTGAGGAGGTGATGAAGTGAATGTGGTTCTGTCATGGAGCCACACAGGGGTACAGAAGGCCCAGCTGATACAGGCAAAGGAGGAGGGAGGGCGAGCTGGCAGGGCTGGACCATGGAGGAAACAGCATGGCTTCAGGGGCTGCTCATCACCTAAGGACTGGGATTCTTGAGAGAAACACAGAAAGATCCTAGTGGGAAAGAGAGTCACCTCCCCATCCTTTCCCCATCGCCCTCACTCCAGCCTTCCACAGCCACCATAACCAATGTTTTATTGAGCACTTACCACGTGCCCCTCATCAAGCAGAGATTTCATCTGACCCTCCTCTCACTCATGGCAATTCTGTAAAATGGGTCAGGCCTGTAACCCCCACCACAGACATGGCAAACCCCAGGAGGTTTGGTGATTTTACCAGAGTCATGCTGAAAGAAGAGGTTCAGAAGCCCTTGTGTGGATCCCCCAACTACCACATGACCTCACTCAATACATGTAACTTTTCCATGAGGACATTAACTTTTATTATTTGCATTTACAGATGAGGATATTAAGGCTCAAAGAGGTCAAGTGCCTTCCCCAAGGTTATAAAAGGAGTTGGGGGGCAAAGTTAGGATTGAACCCCAGGCTTTCCAACTTCAGAGCCCACACTCCTCATCACCAGGCCCTACTGCCTCCTTTCCCATCCCCCATATATGGAGCAGCGAGGCGGTCAGCCTGCTTCTTCCAAAAAGCCTTGCCTTCTCAGAGTCACGTGATCCGTAACATGAAAATGCACATGGGGCAGAACCCGTGTGAGGATGGGTTCTGCAGGGCCACGAACCGACGCTCCTGTGGATACAGGCGTAAACATGGCAGGGACAGTGGCTGTGCTGGGGAGCCCCTCACCTCACATTATTAAATGAACTTATCATTTCATCTTCTCTCTTACATCCCTAATTTTAAAAAAAGACCCCTTTTTAATGTCATGTGGGCCTGGAACATCACTGAGTGGGATATCACCATGCTGTCTTTTTTATTGCTTATTATGAATTTATTGTTCCTGGGTAGGGAGAAAAGGGGCTTCTTAAAGCATAAGCACACACCTACCAAGAGGCTGTGTTCCCAAACATGACAGTCACAGCAGAAAATGTGCTGTAAGAAAAACTCACTTCACACAAGAAAAGGCAAGAGAGCTACAGAGACATACCCCACACTTTCAAGAAAGCAAGTCGAACCCACCTGCTGGAGTCTCACAGGGGCTGGGGCTGGGGAGTTGGGAGAGGACCTCATTTTCCAACATGCCAGCCTCACACTACCTCCAAACTCTTCCTGAAACTGTTTCTTCAGCCCAGGAAGTTCGACCTGACTCAACTGAGATGGAGTCTTACAAGAGGAGCCTGATGCAGAATGGGAGAGGCATAGATGCCTGACAAAGGCCCGGTCCCTATTCAAACAACCCCCACTCGGAAAGGATTTAAGTACCAGCTTCATTTCCTGAGCTTCTTCACTTCCTCTCCATTCTTATCCCCAGCACACTTGGTGGACATGAGTGGGGACATGAGTGGGGACATGACTCTGGCAAGTCAGGGCCATAGGTTGGCTTCGGGGTCCCAAGGAGACAGGTCTGGTGGTGCTTCAGCCCTGAGCCCAAGCAGCAGAGGCAGACCAGGCTTGGGGGAGAACAGCTGGGGCAGCCAAAGGCAAACTAGGGCCGGGCTCTCCTCTGTCCCCCACCTAGCTAAAATAAGATGAAGAACTCAGGCCTCTCCAGAAGCCCCTTACCTGCAGATATCTCTCGCAAATCTGAACAAAGTGTCCTCCTTGTTGCCCCTCCCTCTCAAGTGGTCAAGTGCCACATCCTTACTCTATGATTTCTTGTACCTTGGTCTCTCAGGCTTTTATTGCTTGTATTATCATTTAACTTGTCATGCCTATTAGAGTTATTTCAGAGAGAAAAGGGCTGAATTGGATTCATAGCTGCATCTCCCATAATACCCACAGCACACAGTCGTTTTCAGCAATTACTTGTTCAGTAAGTGCCCGTGCAGGGCAAATTAGGAGCAGTCCCATGTTCCCCGATCATTCCTCACGCCACTACCACAGCACTACATCCAAATCGCCTCTCTTGGTTGGTTTCTCTGCCTCTGCAGAGGGAGTCCTGAACTGACTCTGTTCTACCCCTATTGGAATCTTCCTTGCCTAGCACAGTGCCTGGCACACAACTGCTATGGGTATCCATTCACTCAAAATTTATTCCATGTCTCCGTATGTCTCATATGATTTATACATATTTCTTTGATTTTTACATCATAACTCCATAAGAGTCTACAAGGTAGCTATTCTCCCATTTTAGAGATAGGAAAATTGAGGCTCAGCGCAGTTAACTGAGGATACTCAGCTTCAAACAGGAGAGGTGAAATTCAAACCCAGGCACTTCTGGTACCCAAAGCCAAGCTCTCTCTGGCAAGCCTGCTGCCTCTTCAGCCGTGAAGCAATAGCAACTCTTGTCAGACCTTTCCAGGGTCTGTGGCTAGGGAAGCGCGTCATCCCAGTTCGGAGCCTGTTTCTTCGGGAACCCAGGGAGAGGTCTCAGGGAGCTCAAGCCTGGAGCTTTCCGTCACCCAAGTTGGGAGCATGGGAAGCCGGTGTTTTTCTTCCTTGTGGCGGCCTTGGTGGCTAGTTCCTACAATGTATCTGCCCTGGAGAATGACCGGAAGAAGTGGCTTCCGGTTGATGCAGTGAGGAGTGGCTTCTTCCTGCCCTAAAGAGAGGGAGTTTTTACTCCAAAGCAGCAGCTGCCTCTGCCTTGCTCCTGAACAGGGAGGGCAGGAGGGTTTGGGTACAGTCTGGATTCCGCCCCCTGCCTGTTTGGGATGTGGCATGTGTGAGAACCCACCATCTGAAAAGTTTGAAGGGCTTCATTCTTTCTGACACTTGACCTGGAAGTTCCCAGAATCAGAATTAGAATGCGATGAGTTGGGGGTATTTATTATTTGCTTCTAATATAATGTATTTAATTAATTATAAGTTTGCATACCTTACTATTTAATAATGGCTGTGTTTAACTACTGACTCACAAAATTCCTGGAAATTTAGCAGTCACCTTTCGTGAACCAACACTACGCATGACCAGCTACTGCTCAGGGTTGTTGTGAAACCAAAGGTGATACTGTCAACTATCAGTGTGCTGGAACCAGCTCCGGGACCTTGGGAAAGTTTCTTACCCACCATGAACTTCAGATTTTCCTCAACTATAAAATTAGGCTGTTGTGAAGATTATATGAGAAAAAAAGAAACTAGCCAAGGCAGCTGCAAGGTGAGGCAAGCAGGGAGCCTATGGTGCAAAATTCAGTGAGGCACTCTCTCACGCAGCACAAAGCTCATGCGGTACAAGGCATTGTGTGTTAGGTGCCTTACTTGCCTCACCCTAGTCCCAGCCCTACTCCAAGCACATAGTAAGGACTCGCTGTTTTTACCACAAAAGCTTCAAGAAAGGTATAACCTAACAGAATAGAAAAGAAAAGTTATCTAACAATACACAAGAAAAATAACAGCTCAGCATATCATCCTGGAGCATAGGGTAGATACCCAGTGAGCCTTTCAGATAACAAAGATTATATTTCAGCAAATAACCCCTACAGTCTGCCTAGGAGACTGAGCCATCTCTAGAAGACCCAGGACTGCCTGGAAACAGTTTCTACAAGCAAGAATTTCTTTGCATTACTTTGCGAAGTATTCTTCAAAGTATACTTTCTCCTACATAATAGGTAGATATGTATTATGATATTATCCTCCCACAAAAACTTTTCCAGTAAAATTGATGCCAGGGGAAGATGGGCCTGTTGACCTTCAGTTTACCAAGCTCCCTGACACCTCACTGGGAACCAACTACCCAAAGCGGGTAGGGAAGAGTGCTGAGACACTCTTCCTGCCATATCCTGTGGGGAAAAGGAGAGGGCTGCGTGGGCTAGAGGCAGTGAGAAGGTTTCACTTGTTGGGAGTGTAGGGAAGGGAAATTGGCATTTACATTAGTCAGAGTTCTGACTAATACAGAGAAACAGAACCAATAGGATAGAGAGAGACATATAGAAACAGATTTATCACGAAGGATTGGCTCACACAATAATGGAGGCTGAGAAATCTCATGATTGGTCATCTGCAAGCATGAGGCCCAGGAAAGCCAGCAGTATAGTTCAATCCAAACCTGAAGGCCTGAGAGCCAGGGAAGCCAACGGTGTAAGTCCTGGTCCCAGTCCCCTAGTCCGGGTCCCAAAGCCTGAAAACTGGGAAGCCAAAGGTGTAAATCCCATCCCAAGTCTGATAGCCTGGGGACCAGGAGCACCAATGTCCAAGGGCGGGAGAAATGGATATTCCAGCTCAAACAAAGAGCAAATTCATCGTTTCTCAACCTTTTTGTTTTATTCAGGCTCTCAGTGAATTGGATGATGCCCACTTACATTAGTGAGAACAATCTTCTCTACTCAGTCTGCTAATTTGAATGCTAATCTCTTCTAAATACCCTCACAGACAGACCCAGAAATAAATGTTCCTATAAATGTTTTACCAACTACATGGGCATCCCTTAGTCCAGCCAAGTTGAGACATAAAATTAACCATTACAAGGCTGATGCCATGGAAAAGTGGCTAGAAAAATTCCTAAAGTGTATAACATTTTGTAGGAAGACAACTCTCAAATCTCTAAATCATGTCAATGTAGTATTTGAGCAAATTCCAGATAAATAGTGAGGTATTGTGATAAGAACATTGGATTTGGAATGAAAAGACTTAGTTTCTCTCTTACTACCTCCATAGCCTTGGGCAAATCATTTGACTTCTAGGAGCCTCAGTTTCTCTATCTGTAAAATGGGAACTGTGATAAGAAGCATGAAATGAAATCAGAGCCCTTCGAGGTGAAGTGTTTCTACACAATCATTCACAATGGCTACGGATTGGTTGGTTGACTATTTGAAGATTCCCTAGTCAATGGCACCAAGAGCCTGGAAGAATGTCCCTTTGATTTGCAAGATGCATGGTGAGCACTACAGGTGAGGACCATTCACACAGATCTATCCTGACCCATGAACATGTGAAATCTGCATGCTTAATTCACACCCAGCAGGTCCCATGTAGAGATACTGCAAGACTGTTTCTGCTTCCTGGGTTGGTAGGAGGGGCTTCCGCTACAATCACTGCAGACTTGATGTCTTAATATTGTAGGCATTCCACACCTTTCAGCAAGCCCATACTGCCAGGGAACGAGGATGGGCCACAGGCTCGCAGCCTTTCTTCCCATGGAATTCTAGCTCCTAAGTCTCGGAGGGTCTCCCCACTCTGAGGGGGGTTGGCCTTGAGCCTCTCTCCTCCCTGCCCAGCCTGGCTCTGTAGACCTTGGGAGATACCTGGATTTGCTCTCTTCTGAGTTGAAAGAATGCAGTGGGGTTCTACACGGCAGCATAGGTAAAGAGAAATACAGGGAGGAAGAAAAGGCCAGGCATGTGTTCAGGCATATGAACACAAGCTCTATGATGGGAAGAGATGAATCACCCAAAAGTGGAAGTGTGACCCCAGGCAGCCCAAGAAACGGACCATGGCTGGACACCTGTCCCTCCCACCCTGTGTCTGACAGGAACTATCACTACTGCACCAACGTAAGCAGCAAGGCCATATTATACACTATTGTGAAGCTCTTTGACATGGCTCTCGTAAGTGTATTTTTTCTGTGTTTTATGTTGGGAGGTGAATTAATTCCTCTTGATGATATCACCTACATTTGAAGTAGCTGCCGATTTTCCTTAAGCTCAGAAGAAAGCTTTCTTTAAGGGCTGATAAACCAAGAGAAGCGGTAACATCCTATGTGATCCACTCACATATTTTTTTTCTATAAGAAATAGCTTCTATTAAGGAAAAAAATACTTATTAACTAAGCCAGTACAGGGCTTTAAAAAAGTAAACAACTAAATACAAGTTACATGTTCTTCACTTAACTTTACTATTACGTGTCCCCATCCAACCCTAGTTGCTCTTCAGAGAAAAATAATGAATTTCATACTTGGTCTTTTCACTCTGAGATCAATAACTGTAATCCATAGCCACCTCTCTCTTTCCACAAAAAAAGGTGTCCCAGACCCTTATGTCTGCTCCAGGGCTCCAAACCAGAAATACCCAACATCCCCGTGTCTCCACGTCAGCCCCTTTCTCTCAGACAGTTACACCTTGATTTTCCAAGTGGCTTCTTAAAGAGGCAAATCTGTTATCTTCTGAAATTCTATTTAAAAAAAAAAAAAAACTATCACATGCTTTCAAAAACAATTACTCAGTTTTCTCTATAATTCCCAGTGGGGCCAGCTTCAGGCAAAATACTGAAGCAGAACCAGTTTTTCCTTTCAACCTCTTCCCTTCTTCCTGTACATTTCCCTTCTCCACCCCTACCATACAAGGTAGGGTTCTTAGCTGCAAGCAACGGAAATAAAGTCTGGCTGATTCAAGCAAAATAAAAATTTATTAAAAGAATACTGTGTACTTTACGCAATCTCTGGGAGACCTAGAGAACCAAGTTTGGGACTCTGCAGCCAGAATCGGTTCCCCTAAAACTCACCACAGTCTTTGTCTAGGGAGAACACTGTTGCCATGGGCACTGGGTACCTTGAGGCACCAGCACACTATCCCTGGACGCTAGATTCAGCCTCTAGCCCCACAGCCACCACTGCCCCAGGAACTCAGACCACATCCGGAGAGGGATAACTGATCCCCTACTTCTTCTTCGTTCACTAGCTCCTATTCTGAGTCCAGGGGCAGATGCATCAGCAAAGCCCAGGTCATATGCCCATTCCCTGGCTGCAAAGGGATGCTGGGAAAGGAAATACATGACACTTTCATCTGGTAAAGTGGCAGAAACTGCTGCAACCCATCAGGACAAAAAAATGTAGACATTCCCTAAACATGGGGAAAGATTCTGACCCTGGCAAAAAAAGAAAAGTAAAAATGCATCACATTCTCCAAAGCCACCCAGATCTTTTCTGCCCACCCCTGTCCCCTGAACTACTGCCTTAGTAAGTAGAGACTTAATGCACTATCTCTCAGAAATAATTGCTTTCTTAAAGATGCATCAGAAAGCATCGGTAGAGGAGATATTGGAGGACAGAGACATTCCCACACTTGACCCAGACAGTTTCTGACTCCTACTATGTCTGAAAGAGTAGAACACTGGATTTTATTGTCCACCAGATCACAAGATGCCTATAGACATAGGACGTGTGGTAGATTTGTAAAAATGACTGCAAATGTACCTCTTCCTATACCTATTCTAAGTATCATTTTGCAGTTCTTCCCATCGAGAGATGGAGTCCATTTCCCTACCCCTTGAATCTGACCAGGCCTGGTGACTTGCTTTGGCCAACAGAATATGGTAGAAGTGATGTGTCAGTTTCAAGCTTAGCCCTCCAGAGCCCTTTCGCACCTACGCTTATTCTCTTGGAGAGCTGATGCTGCATTGAGAACAAGCTTCAGATAGCCTGCTGGAAGACAAGAGGCCATGCTGTACCAGCCCAAGCCATCTTAGACCAGCCCACCTGCCAGCTGGCCACAGATGTACAAGTGAGCCCAGCTGATACCAGAACAACACAGTTAATGTTAGCCCAGATTGCCCACCCACCGAGCTGGGAGCTAAATAAATGGTTGTGATTTTAAGCCAATAAATTTTGGGGAGGTCTCTTATGTAGTAGAAGTTCATTGATAAGGCACAAGTGTGGTACCTCTGCAAAGCGCCCTTGGCTCCAGGCATGATGCTTGGCCTCTATGGACAAGGCTACAGATACGGTTGGTGCCCCATCTATATCCCCTCATCCTCACCATTTCAATGCAGGCCTGTCCAACTGCCAATTGCCAGCACTTGTATCTCTCCCTGAGGGCATTTTCTAGCCACCAGAGCCCACTTGCCCACCCTCCCAGTAGGCCAGAAGTGCCAAGCAGCCCTCCACCCATGACTGAGGGATTGGTGTGTGAATACCCCAGCTCCCTCGCCCCTTGGGTGTACTATCTCTGAGGCATGTGTCCTTTCCTGGCTCCCAGATTGTCCCAGCAGGATCAAGGTCCAGCTACCCCTGGGGATAACTAACTTGATAACAAACTTTTTATTGGCTGTCTTCCCTTCTCTGACTCACCTCCCCCCACTCTCCTGTTGGTGTTTCCTGGGGTCACTTCTCAAATAAACTACTTGCCTTCAAATCCTTATCTGCAGGCTTTCTTCTAAGCAACCTAGACCAGTGGGCACTGAGATGGAGCTTCCCCCACAGAACCATAGCTGTCATCAGCCTCTCACCTCTGTGTTCCACAGCATCCCCCACTCATCAGGGAGCCAGCTGCATTGACACCGCCCACTATCCCACTCCCACTGCCCCTGTACACAAACACCCAGGATAGCCACGCACTGGGCTTCAATGGCTTAAAGAACCACTCCCCCACCATCTGACTTTGTCAGCTTGTGTTGTTTTTTCCTTTACTCTCCAATGTACCAACTGCCTCATCTCATGGTCTGGAGGGTGAAGGTGGGTTGGGGAGGAAAGACAGATAAGAGGAAGAACCAGAATTGGAAGAGGAAGTTGCAGAGCAGGCTAGCCTGTCCCTGCCTGTCCCTCTTACCCTGCCCAAATCTGGCAAAAGGTGCAACCTGAGCCCCCAGCAGGATGTGGTACTCAGAAGAACAAATTCAGCAAACATCAGGAGGCCATGACAGCTCAGGGACCATCTGCCCAGCGCATTGTTCAAAGATATTTATTGAGCCCCTGTTAGGTGCCGTGCACACGCGCACGCACACGCACACACACACTACATATAGCCATCACCCCTGGCTAGGGACATCTGTCTTGGAGCTTCACAACCCATAGAAAGCAGAAGTGGAAATGGGTTCTGAGATAAGGCAAACCTGTGTTCAAATTTTACCTCCACCCTCAAGTAGCTGTTTGACCTTGGATATATTTGTTAACCTCTCTGTATCTGTTTCCTCCTCTGACAGGTAGGGAAAAATAACAGTACCTATCTCACAGGGCTGTCGGGAAGATTAAGCCCTGACACATATAAGCACGTAATAAACCTCAGCTATTAGGACTATTCTTAAGACAGTGCCTTTCTGTTATATGACCTACCCTGTTTCCCACAAACTCCACTGGCACAGGGCCCCACAGCAATGTACATGAATGAAGCTGGTGGGCTAAATTCCTTCAACATAGCCTCCCTTTGTTTGCATATTCTCCACTTCTGTGAAGAAAAAGGCTTTTCATCATGCTTCTTAAAAAACACACATGGCCTTGTTGGGCTTTTATTTTTCTTATTGATAGAGATGTGAATACAAAGAAACATTTCTCTACTATTAAGGAAAAGAAGATTCAGGCAGTCTTGGAGGCTTATAGGGAGTGGTGGGGACTGGGGCAGACTAGAGGACACAAGCCATGTCTTAGAAAAAAGACTGATACTACTTAGATCCGTATGACTCATGCCACAATTGATGACAAGGGGAATATGGGTTTTACACAGCCAAGAGATGCCAGAAACTGGATTACTATTAAAAATCTCTTGATTTTAAAACATTGGCTTAAATTTTTAGAAATATTGTGTGTGGTACGGTACATTTTAATGGGTCTTCGGGCTGAACTCTAACTCATTGGCAGAGAGACCTCTCCATCCTTTGCTCATCTCTAGGTCTCTGCAGTCCGTGCTGTTCATGGTGCACAGCCACCACATAATATTGCTCCAGTGGGTGCCATTCACATTCAGTTCCTTGAGACTTATGGCTCAGAGCAATAGCAGCATCTTTCCTATACCCCTAGGACCAGACCAGTGGAGCTACAAGCAAGCCACTCTCTTGACACACTCTTGCCAGTCTCTCCTTCCTCTGACTCGTTGGCACTGAATGTACTACCCAATTAGTAGAGTATCACAAGCTAATTATCTCCAGCTAGTCTTTTATTGTACCAGCATATAATACCATCAAAGTACAAAGTCTTGTTAATTATGGTTTCATTAGTTTATATCTTGTCTCTCCAACTAAAATGTAAACTCTTCATGAATAAGGATCACATTTCGTGTCTTCCTGAATCACATCACACCTCTTACACTGTATTAGTACTCAGTACCTACCTACATGTTGACTGATTCATCACAGAAGTAATTGTGAATTTGTTGCTATTGTGGGTGACATTTGGGTAACGCTTCAGAGTACAGAAGAAATCTCTTAGAGGAACTCAAAGAAAGAGAATTATGTAGGAGCCAATCCCAAATTTATCTAACAACAGCAAAATTAGCCATCTCTGTGCCTTCTCCATCAACACGTACCAACCATAACGTGCAATCCTGCAACAGGGTTTGTTTCTATGTTGTAATTCAGAGCAGACTTTTATAATTTTCACACCAGTAAAATGGAATCATTGAGGCTTACTAGTCATCTCCCAGTGAGGCTAGAGAGAAGAAAAAATGTATAAACCATCTCCATTTAAAAAAACATATTTAAAATCAGAGAATGTTAGGTACATTGAGGCTGAGGGCACCATTAGGTGACAAAAGTATATCAGAAAAAAATAACCCTTAAATGTGAATGTATACTGAGCCAGTTCCCCTGGTGTCCAGCTGTAGTCTTTGTAGCTGTAGAAAAAAATAATTTTTCTTATGTAGAAAAAAATAATTCATTTGCACTTGTATTTACTCTTCCCTTCCCAAGGGTACTTAATATTTTTTTTCTATTTATTTTAATAGGCCTAGAATCCCTAATAAAAGAGTTGAACAAACAGTTTGAGTACCGAGGGGTGAGTGCAAAGACAGGGCCTTGAAGAAAACTGAATCCAACTTTCTCCTTTTACAGATGACACAACCAAGACCCAAAAAAGTTGGGTCACTCTCCCAAGGACACACAGCTAACGTGAGAACTATACACATCTGATTTTCATTGCTCTCTGCACTCACATTCACCACGGGACACCACGGCTCCTTCAGACTCATGCAGCAGGCTCTTGAAGGCCTAGTCCCACAGTACAAAGAGTTCATAGAATCGGAAGCCATACCAATAGCAAGATTTTATCCATCTGGTATTTGCTAAGTGTCTGCTAAGTGCCAAGAGATGGAACACTGAAGATAGACCCACACACCTGCTTTGCCAGATTTACCTTCAAGTTTGGTGAGATGATGACCGACAAGTAAAAAAATTAATGAACGTGACACTTTCAGAGAACGATAAGTATTAAAATACTAAACCAGGATGGTACGATAGGGAGTGAGGAGGAGGGGGCTGCTTTGTCCTAAAATAAGACAGTTGTTTTTGTGTTTTAATTTAAAATGGGGTGTCTGGGAAAATACAACATACCAAGGAGATGACTTACATGTTCTCCTTCAACCCCCAGTTCATAACAGTATTTCAAATCACCACTTCAAAGGAGGTTCAGACAGCCAACTTCTAGAGTTCCAGACCCGTCCACGTGAGTCACCTGACATCATTAACAGGACACACCAACTCCTTTCTGTCTAGAACTCCAGTTGGGGCTTTACAGCCCTGACACTGCTGGCTCCATTGCACCATCGTTCGGCGTGGCAAAGGAAATTTGGCTCTGTACGTTTTGCTTTCTAAGATAATCATGAAATCATAGAACTGAGAACTCATCTGGTCCAACCTTCTAATTTCATAGACAAGGAAATGGAAGCCTGGAAAAAAGTGATCATCCTGGTCCATTGGCAAGTTATGTCTCCTCCAGCCTCCAGACCAGGCCGGGCATGGTTGGCCAATTGCACTAATGTAAAAGTCCCAGGTTTGCTTGCACGTTGGCATGGACTTCCAATCCTCCGGTTTTTAATGCATATTTAAGAGGAGAAAGCCCTACTCCCTGATTCTCTTTTCACAGGGACCTGCAGTCCAGAAACCGTCCAGATATCTGACAATGCACTAATGGGGCTGGGTGACATGTTTGGTTTGATTTTCAGGCATCCACTATTGTGCAGAAAGACTCAGCTCCTGCTCCAAACCAAACCAAAAGCTGTAGGATGCGGCGAGAGAAGCGAAAGTCAAGGATAACACAGAAGCCAAAGGTATTTCAGCTTTTACCTGAGTCTAGAAGTCCTCCCGCAATGCCTCGGGATGCTCTAGGCTGGGCAGTACAGTGGTCAGTAACACGGGAAGAAAGAGGCCTGAGGAGACTGGCCTTGAACCAATGAATGAAGCACCCCAGCCCTCCCCCTTCCCCCAGCTTGAAGCAATTGGGAAGGATTTGAGCAGTGGCCATAGCTGATTGGCAGTGCCTCTTTCTCTGCCCTTGCTGACTTCTGCTGCAGCTGGAGCTCTGAGAACGTACCATTTTCCTCCTTCTGACCCCTGCATTAGCAGGAATAAATGAATTCCTTGGGTGGAGGGGGAATGCTGGAATGCAATTCAATAATTATGGGCACCAGCTCTCAGAAAAGAAAGTACTAAAAACAGGAACACCAACTCCAGCCACCATCTGGTGCCTTCCAGAGCAGGCCCCCAGGGTCCAAGTTTCAGGCAGACAATAAGGCTGGTAGCTGATTAGAGAGTAATCATCTGCATTCTCCAGGCTCTCTCCATCACTCATCAGGCAGGATGACACCCCTCTCAGTGGTAAAATATTACTCCCTCTACCACTAGCCACATACCAGCACAGCTGAGGCAGGGACTTGGTTTTCAATGCAGCTGCTGCACCTGAGGGTGAGCCCAGTGCAGTTGCCATTGTCATACTATACCTCAGTTCCGCCATTTATAAAAGAGGCATGAAACAAATCACCCTCTGCTCACCACCCCAGCCCCCTGGGCTGCAGAGAGGGTGACCAGATGGGATGGAAACATCCCAGGGAGGGACAGGCTGGGAGGAAACACATTCTCCTCCATTACTCTGGGTCCCCTGGGGAAAGCGAATATCAGAACCCAGATGTACTGAGTGGCTCCAGCGCCATCTGACATCTGCCTCCCAAGTTGAGTGTTGAGGCTGAGAGCTTGGCTGTTGGAGTCAGACGGACCGGGGTCCCGGCTGGGTCACTCACAACTGTGTGACTGGGTGTAGTGACTTCTTCCTGAGCCTGACTCTTCCCACCTGTAAAACGGATCTAATGATAGCACCCCTCACAGGTGCTTTCAAATGAGACCACAGGATGGAGGGCTTAGCCCAGCATCTGGCACACACGGTAGGTCTCGGCAAATGCTGAAGAATCATGGTATTATTTTTACTATATAAATGTTAAAGAATCACCTACGACATAAATACCACCATGATTCTGAGGCAGGAGATCCAGAGAGTGGGCCAGGTCGTGACAGTAAAACTTCTCTGGAAGAAGGGCTCTGTCGCCCTGAGGGCTGCAAGCTGCTCCCACACTCTCAATAGCACCTTTGTCCAGGGTATTTTCATCCTCAAAGTTCCTTCCTCTCTATTTCATCAGATCCTCACCACCGCTCTATAAGGAGGGCAGGGTGAGTATGCTTCCTGAGTCCATACTTAGAGGAGGAAAACGAGTCTCAGAGAGGTTAAGTGATTTGTCCAAGGTCACACAGTAGTCACAAGTCCAGCACTGCCTGACAGGGCTGGAATGAGAGGAAGATGAGTGAGGTGCCTCGGGTACAAAATTTAAGGAGGCTCTCACTTGCACAACCTTGAGAGTGAGCATCTTCTTAAATTCTTCCCTGCAGCCTGACTGACCCCAATCCTGGGGCCCTTCCCAGAACACTGAGGCTGCTGCCTCCACACACTACCCCCAGAGCCTTGGGGCAGCCAAATCCACTGGCTAAGCCGGGCATCTCCTTCTGTCAGGATCCAGGGACATTTTCCCAGAGTCCTGCTACTGAATCCACTTTCCAAAAGAGTGGAATGAAATAGAAGGAAGAAGTAGTGTCATGACAGTCGTATGAGGCTGCCATACATCCTTGAGCCTGAGGACAGTCTGGGCTAGGCCCCTTGAAACCACACAGCCTCCAACAGCCTTAGGGAAAAGTGGGTCGGGACAGGCAGGCCATGTGGACATCTCCCAGGATAGTGTCTCTTGATAATGGCCTGCCCAGTTAAGCTCTCCTCTCTCCAGCCCCTCAGAGCCCAGCTAGGCCCCAACTCAACCTTCCCACTACCTCACACAAAGTGTGGGAGGCACAAACTAACTACAGATTTATTTTGAATCTGAAAAAAAAAACACAAAAAACCTTTTTTCTAATGTTTTGGATGATTACATTTACAATTAGACAGCTTGCTGGAGTCTGGATTAATACGTATTTAAATGCTTTTATAAAGAAACAACACCTGTGCACCAAGGGGACTTCTAGGGTAGTGGGCAGCTGTGGAGGGTTGAGAGCTGCTCTTCTGGGGTTCAAATCCCACTTCACCTGGGCAAGGTGCTCACCTGCCCTGAGCCCATTCCCTCCATCTATAAAAAGGGGATGAGAACAGTGCCACCATCCTCAGGTTGTTGCTGTTACAAAAACCAGCTAGAATGTAGTAAGTGTCTATAATGGGTCAGGCACTGAATTTCATTTTTTTCTAACACATATTATTTAAAACTCACAACTCTGCAGGTTTTTATTTTTGAGGTGTAACTTATATACATAAAGTATATAAAACTTTGGCATGCAGCTCCATGAACTTTTATGTGCATATACTCTATCTTCTAATCGAATCTCTATCAATGTAGATCAGTCTTGCCTGCTTATGCTTCATATAAATGGACTCACAATATGTGCTCTTTTGTGGCAAGCTTCTTTTACTCCATTTCATGTTTTGGCAAATCATCCATGTTGCTGTGTATATAGACTTATAATGTAATTTATTATTTTATACAGCTGTTTAGAATTCCATTGTGTAACTATACCACAGCTTGTTTCTCCATTGAACTAGGTGCCATCATCATCATCACCCCATTTTATAAGTGGGGAAACCGGGACTCTAAGCTACTTACTAAGTTTTTAGTCTGAGGTCACACAATGAGGTTGACTCTAAGCAGGGCCTTGAACTCAGGTCCCTGACTTCAAAATAAGCTTCTTACCTGGGCAGTGGAGTCTCCCATCCCTTTGAAGTACTGGCGTGGGCAGAAATGAACTCTGTCCTGTGTGGTCATCAGCTCCTTTTCCCTGAGGTACAACTGGGAGTCAGGGGGCAGCTACCTAACTGGCTCCAGGTGGTAAAAAAAACTGCCTCAGGTTTGGCCATTGCCAATATTTACTTTCACTCTATCCCAAGCTGATAGCACAAGTGTGGTCGTCACTCACAGCCCTGTACCTTGAGACCTGGCCTTTGCCAACATGTTGGTGCAAATGCAAGCAGCCTAAAACAGTGGAGGCAGCCTCATGCCTGACCAGCAGCTGACTTTCATGGGCAGGAGGAAAGAACCTGACCTGGCACGTAGGCAGCCCCTGCCCAGGCTCCTCAAGGATTAGTTTCCCACAATGGTAACTCAGGTATAACCCTTTGGGACTCCTCCAAAAAGCACTGTAGGCTCTCGGGCTAGAAGTTTTCTCTGAAACCCAAGTTTTACCCACCAAGAGGTGGGTCACCACAGGGCCCCCCAGTGCTGACTTGACTCAAGAAAAGGCTGAGGTTTCGCCCTACTTCTCAATTCTCTGAATCCTCTGCTTGCTGCCCAGCAGACCAAAAGCCAGCCTGAGAAGGGCCATCCACAAGGCAATAAGTGAATGGTGCGGAGCCTGACTGGTCTCTCCTGGCCCCCTGGCCCCTCGGAACTCAGGAAGCGTTCCAGTTAGTCCAGCCAGACCTGATTAAATGGTTGGCTACATGCAGGGTGGGGAGACCCCAGGGGAAGAAGGGCACAGGGCCAACTTCAAGGCGCCCCAGGGCATTCTTTTTTTGTTGATCATTAACAGAAGCTACCCTGCCACAGGCAGAGAAGGGGAAAGTCCAAGGGGGTGACCTGTCCCCTCCTCCCAGGCCCCATCCTCCAAACACACCAATCCAGGGCCTCTTGGGACATGAGATCATGACACTCAGTGGAGAGGGTGTGTGCAGAGTCATCTAATCCGACTGGCTGCCTCTGGTGACCCTGTAAAATTACAAAAGACCAAGGGAGATGGGAACTAACTCCAGTTGATTTGCAGTTACTATGTGCTGGGGACTGTGCCAATTGTACTCAGTGTGCCAGCCTGTGACATGGTGGTGAAAGGCAATGATGGAGCTAGCCTGCCCAGGTTCAAATCCTGACACTGCTAGCTGTTTAACAGATTAGCGAACTCTGCACCCCAATTTCTCCACATATAAAATGGGGATAGTACAGAACTTCCTCCCTGGGGTCATCGTGAACCCAAGTTAACACACTTATGAGGAGTTGTCATGGTTAATGGCCCACTTGATCCTCACAATCATCCCTTGAAATACAGATGGAAATCCAAGGTTGAGTCGGTTGCCCAATGTACAAGGTGGTATAAAGGGAGTTGGCACTTGAACCCAGGTCCAAGGGCTCCAACAGCCCTTCTTCCTCCATGCCATGGAAGCTTCCTCCTGTCAGGACCCTGTTTGCCCCTTTAGTATCCAGGGCATCGTGACTCAAATGGCTGCAAAGCCCAGCTTATGTCTGTCCTCACATTCTCTCCAAGGCCCTCCTTTCACCACAATGCCACTGAGGAACAGCAGGTTCCCAAGTCTTTCTCCTTAAAATGAGGCTTCCAGGCCTAAAGAGGGAAGTCATTGCTCAGTAGTCTAAATAGTTCATTTCTTTGACCTGCTCCAAGGAAAGACCTTTAGCCAAGGGCCAGACCATGGATTGCAGTCCCAACAGCCACAGAGGCCTTGCCCAGCCAGGGCAGACCTTGTACAGGCCCCCAAACCAGAGATGCCCCAAGGTTCAGGGCAGGAGGTGGGAAAGTAGGCCTCGTGCCCCAGAAAGTTGGCTGACAAAGGCAGGCCTGGCCTTTCCTGTCCCACTTTCCTTGGCTTAGTAGACCTTACCTCCAGTTCCCTCTGCCTTGTTCCTATCTTTCCCAGGCTGTAGGTGAGCTCAGTGATGGAGGTCCCCTGCCAGTTCTGGACTCACACCTCCCTGGACTCCCTGCCAGCCTGGAGCAAAGGACTGCCGCTGAGGCCCTTTCATCTTCTAATGTCCCAGAAAAAGAATGGGCCTGAAAGAATTCTATTTCCTTTCCCAAGTAGCTTTGGACCTATCTCCTCTACCTTTAAGATCTGAAAATCATGCTCTTGGGCACCATGCATGAGCCTGGGTGGCTAAATCCCAGCCTGTGTGTTTCCCAAGGAGACAAAGCCTGGGGACATAGAGCTTCCCCAGGCCATAGAGAGCCTCCCCTTGTCTTTACAGACAACACCCACCCTCCAGGGCTTCCCAGAGTCAAAGCCTCAACACCTCCACCTTCATTATCACTCAAGGGACTAAGGATGTAGGAAATTTGGGGCAGACAGTGCTTAGTCCCCTCTGAATCCAACCAGTGTCACCATGAGGTGGGGAATTAGAAAGATGTCTGCCATATGCCCATCTATGCCTATAGGGAATGAGCTCAAGGTGAGTGATTAAATGTCTTTTTTGCCTTTAGTCAGAGGAAGATCACATGTCACTGCCACCATTATCATCACCACTACCACCACCACCCCTCCCCAGACACAGTCATTCCCTCCTTAAGGGATAGAGGCCCAGGTTCACTTCAATCCCAAAAGGCCTGCTTTTCCCCTTCTTCCACACCCTTTGTTCTACAAGAGATAATAGTCCCTTTTTTCCACCTCATACTCTTGTCCCCCAGCAACCACCTACCTGCTGGCCAGGGAAGGAAGAGTCAACAGAGTACACAAGGTAGGTCTTAGCCTCAAGGACAGCCCTTTCCCAGCCAGTATCTGCCACAGACCCAACTGCCTTGGGAGAGGCCAGGTGGAATCAAGGTGGAAATTCAGCTTACCACCACCCACCAAAAAAAAAAAAAAATTACTGAGTGCAAGTAACCAAAGGCAGACAAGCCTCCCTCAAATAGCAATATCCATCCCTGCCTCCCCAAAAAGAAATCCTCCCAAGAACCAGACTAGGGGGTTTTCAGAAGGATCCAACCTCTCTGGCAAGCAAAACTTCCCCTCTAAGTGGTCATCTGGCCTTGGCTGGGGTGCTTCTAGCCAAGACCTCACCCCTCCCAAGATGACAACTTACCAAGTCTGCATGGCATCAGGGTGTAAAGATGACTTAAGGTATTGGGACTGATTACTTCTTGTTATGCTGGCCATTTTAATACCCACTTCCCTTTAACAGCCCTCCCAATACAGAAGCACATGTCAGATCCAGGTGCAACCACATCCCCAGGTGATTGAGCCCCTCACCACACTGGATGCTCCTCTCCAAGCCTGGAATGTTTCATCCTACTCACCCCAGGTAGGTTGAGGATAGGCTTCAGGTCAACTTCCTGTGAGAAATGAGCCTCAAGAACCCTTACAGCTCATGCAAATCCAGGCTTGCTGGCATACCATGTGCTATGTCCCCACTTCACCATTTTGGCACTCCAACACCACCCAAATGAATTAAGATCACAGGCTGGGCAGAGAAAACTGGAAGCCCCCGTGCCTCAACTTTCCCTTAGAACCTCCAAGGCCACACCAGTAGGCGAGGCTGGCCCCTCATCAACAACTAACACACTGGGCAGATAATACGGAAGTATAGGCCGCTTTGCAATAAACCTCCACCAAATCCCCTCTAAGCTCAACAGATTTTCAGCATCAATAGAGGGAGCCATTGGTTTTGGCTGTAAGGTTAAGAAACCAGCAATGCCCCCTCCTCCTCCCAGTTACTTGCCACATATACAGGAGACAAACCTACAAAAACCACAAACCAAGTAAAACCAGCTTCACGATCAGTGTTTTCTTGAAAAAAAAACGGGGTTTATTGATTTTTAAACTGCAAATAGTCGTTACAAAAAGTTTTCTTTAAATAAATTCACACAAAGAGGAAATAGAAAGCGACGATAGTGACCAGCAAGAGGAATAATAATTACATTCATCTTAATGTGTGTGTGCCAGTTCTGTCTGCACTAACATTGGAAAACTCCAAGCCTGGAATCCAGAACCATAAATCTGCGATCGGAATGTCTTGAGATGGGCACGCGGAAGTCAAAGGGTTTTTTTTTCCTTTTTAGAAGCTATACATGGAAAGTTGTTTTCCTTCTGTACTGTCACAGAACTTCTACATACATTCTCAGTCCTAGTTGTGAAAGGCCTAAAGAGAAAGAAACTCAATTTGCAGTCCAACACAAAGGGGGGAAATTTCTAAAATAAATAATCCAACAGTTTTTTGCATTTTTTTAAATTAATTTTTCATTTTTTTAAAATAAAATAACCAAAAAAGTGTAAAGTTACAAAAATGTCGTTGAAGAATAATATATTAAAACTGTGGAAAAAAAGGAAAGACACGTCACAAAATTTTAAGATTAATATGAAGATCATAATTTAACATAAAAGAATATATTCTATGGATTTGTCATCCCGATAAATATGAACAAAATTAACAAAAAAAAAGCATAGTTTGGCAATAAATACGTTTTGATAAGTTAAATAAGCTTTTTTATATTGATGTGCAGTGACAAGCAAAATTTTTGCTCTCCAATTTCTGAAAGTTATATGAAGTTTAAAACCCAGGGAAAAAAGCATGGCGTGAGTGCTCTAAGGATAGACCTACGGTATTCTAGAGCAAAAACCATTAAAGCTACTTCTACGGGAAATCGTTTTACACAGATATTGTATGTGGAATGAATACCATTAACTCTCACCCCTTACATGTTTTTTTTTTTTAGCTTTTCTCTTTTTTTTGTTGTTATTTTTTTGAAAGATGTCACATATGAACTGGGGAACTTTAGCACCAAAATCAAGTCTCTCATAGTCCATCTAGCTTCCCCTTCCTCCCCACTTAAAAAAAAAAAAAAGAAAAAAAAGAAATCACAAAGTCCCACTTATGTCACAATCTTCATCCACTTTTTCAGTCTTCCTTCCTGTAGACCTACACCAACCCAGGCAAGATCAGTCAACAGAGGTTCAGCTCGGGAAGAAAAAGGTTTTGAATGTCAAGATACGTTTCCCCAAAAACCCAAGTCTGGCAACAAGTCTCCCAAGAGGGTGTAGGGGGGTGTATACTGGGGAGAGGGGAGAAGGAAGTGTGTGGGAGACCGAAGTAAGGGAAGGTGCAGTTGCATCGCCAGTGGAGGGAGCTGCTGGTCCTGGGTCCCCTCCCCCTCCCCCCTCCCCATGGGCAGAGGCTCCGGGAGGCCCACGGGTGCCCTCTGGCGCTGAAGAGGTAATGTAGTCACAGTGACAAAGTTAGATTACAAGGCACTAAGTTGCTTCTGTAAACTGTTACTGCTTTTTTCTTTTGTGATTTGGCACTTAAGGCTTAAGCCAGAAAAAAAAGGCATCTACTGACAAATATGGGACTTGTCTGTTATGCATGGTAAGTGGGCTATAAAATCAAGGGGAGAGGGTTTCAAGCCAGAAGAAGCTACTGACAAATTGACTTGTCCTCATGGTAAGGGGTTAAAAAGGGGGAAGAGGGAGGGGCATTCCAAGGTTCTGGAGGACAGGGGTTGAGCTTAATCTTGTTAATGTAGGGGTGGTAGGGTAGGGAGGTGAGGGTAGGGGATGTGGGTATGGGGTGGGGGGGCTGGAGTGGGCAGGGGGTCCCTCCCTACCCTGGTTTAGTCATCTGAGATGGAAAGTCTGCTGAAAATGGGCAGGCGTCTTGAGTTGTCCAAGGTGGGGGAGTCTGAGCCACTGTGGCTGCTGCTGGAGCTGCTCAGGTAGCCCTCCTGGTCCGAGAGAGAATCCTGAGGGCTGGGGGGAGAGTCAAACATGTGAGGGGACTCGGACATGGGCCGGAAGAGGAAGGTGGTCGGAGAGCCACCTCCAGGCAGCCCCATGCTAGGGGCAAAGAGGCTCGCCAGCTCCTGGCTGGAGAAGGCAAAGGGGTTATTGGTGCCATCGGGCAGGGTGGGTGAGCCCAAGAGGTCATCAGCGCTCAGGATGGGGGGTGGGGTGATGGACGTGGGGCTGTCCAGCAGCCCCGTGGCAGCGGCGGTGGCAGCGGCACTAGGAAACCCAGCAAAGCTAAAGCTATGCTGGAGGCGGGGACGATCAGCGGAGAGGTCCCGGGCCCCGGCGAGGGCACGGCGCTCCTCAGCGTTGTGGATGAAGTGGCAGCGAGGCCCGTATGGGCAAAAGCCGATGGTGTGGAAGGTGCGGCACAGCTCCGTCTTGTACTTGGGGTGGCGGGTCAGGCTTCGGAGCTCGTGGATGCCGTGGGCGAACTGGCACTTGTCCCCGTACTTACAGGCACCATTCTCCTCGAAGGGGCGGCACAGCTCCGTCTTGTAGCGGCTGGAGTTGACCTGACCGCTCCCCGGCTGCTTCTGGGTGGGCAGCAGCCGATCGCCCCCTTCTGAGAAAGAGCGGTCTCGGAAGCGACTATCCCGAGAGCTCAGAGCTGGGGCTGGCTCACCCTTGAGGCTGCTGAGGAGCTGGTTCTGGTGGAACTTGGAGCTGGGCAGGGTGACAGAGTGCCTCCGGGGGAAGCCCCCACCGGTAGGGGTGCCCACTGCCTTCCTGTCCAGCAGGCAGCCCCCTGCACTGGGAGTATTGTAGTTGAGCATCTTGTTACCCTGGAAGAAAGAGAGGGGAGAGAGGATGGTTAGTGACGAAGACCATCCACCAGGCCCAAGGAGGGTAACCATTAAGGGCAGCCCCCTCCACAATCAGAAATGTCCAATCTCTCTGCAAGGAACCGTCCCCACCTCTGCCTTGGCAAGCCTCCCTTCCCCCTTCTTCCAGACCAGCCACCTGGGTTTACTTTGGCCCCATGCATTAAAACACACACACACACACTTCTGTGTAATTGTTTTATGCACACACCCTACCTCACGCAGTCCCCTGGAATGCACCCCCATATCCTGTCCCTGAAGCTAACACTTTTATCCATAAAATCCAACTTCTATACCTTCGAAATAGATTCCTGAACTCAAAATATCTCACATCACTCAGATCTCTCTAGATTGCCCCTCCCCCTAACAAAAACAGGTACACCTCAGGAGACTATGAGTTCTGTCCCCTTTTAATCAGTCACTGCTTAATTGACCCCACCACCACCTGGCCTAAGACTCTCAATTTCCTCCTTCAGAAGAGTTCTCTTCCTTTGGCAACAGGTTTCCAGACTGCCTTTGCTTTATCTTGCTGGGGGGAGGAGAAATCCCGTCTGGTATTAGGAGGGAAGAGGGATTCCTGAAACTAAAACTCACTGCCCCTGTGCTCCCGGAAGGAGTGCCTTCCACAATGCTCTCCCCACTATTCCTTGCCCACCCCACCTCCCTCCACTGGGAAGATGCCTTTGCAATTAGTCTTCTGGCTCCATGAGCAGGCTGGAATAAGAGCACCAGTGTTTAATCTTTAACGCAGGGCTGCAGGTGGGGAGGAAAAGGAAAGCACCAAATCCCACCCCCACCCCCACAGTGGATTTGGAGGGTGGGGGGCATGACCACAGGAAGGTTTCTGTTCCAATGGAAGCCTGGTCACCTGCCCAAAGTGTACCCAAGATTTGGAGAGGGTGCTGGGGGGGGTGTAAGGGGACATGACTGGGAGTTGGCTCCCAGCCCATGTGGGTGTCATTGTGCAAATTCTAAAGTTGGTCCCTTAGGATCAGCTGCGGGTGATCGGGAATCTGTAACTGCAACCACCCCACGGGGCGGATTACAGGAACCAAGTAGAGAGCCGGTTCCTAACAATGAGGTTCATTTAAAAAGTCCTGAGGGGCGAGGGGGCGAGAGAAAAAAAAATAGATCAAAGAGTGAGAGCCCGGGGGGAAAAGGAAGAAGTGCGGGAGAATTCAGGCAGCCCCAGCCGCCAAGACAACTGGAGTTTGAGGGAGTGCAGGGAGGGAAGGAGGCTGAGATTCCAACTTTTTACATGTTTCTCTTCAGCTCCTCGGCGTCCCTGCACCCCAACCCTGCAGCCCTGGGGCCCTGGCAGCTGCGCCGACCGGAGAAGCAAGCTGGGAAAAAAGAGCAACATGACCCGACGTGTTTAAAAGAAGGTAAAACACTTTAGCAATTAAAAGTAGCCTAGCAGCTTCCCTCTTTCTTTGGAAAGAAAACTGGAAGAAGGGGCTTTGGAAAAATTAAGGTCCAGTTTTTTTTGCTTTGTACACTTAAACCACCCTGCTGGAACATTTCGGGTTTAAAACTTGCGTTTTCTCACACTGGCTGGCAAGTTACACAGCTTAAGGAGCCTCGCCCGCCCTCATCGCCCCCCAACCCCATTAACTCCTTCCTCGCGAAGACCCTTGACTTCAGACCGGCACTTTGTTATCATGTCCCTTCACCCACCACAGCCACAAGCCGTGGTCCCCCAAACACAACTGGGTTAACCCGAGTCCCACTCTCACCCCAAAGTCTGCAGCACAACCGCCTATCCCAAGAGGAAGCCTGGCCGAACTAGGGCGAACTGAAGCCCCACTGCAAACTCGTTTTGCAACATCCCTTTTAATCACAACTCTTGGCCTTTGGCTCGCAGATTCCCAGCCCCTTCAAAACAGGCGAAAATCTCCCAGCAAAACGTCGTCCAGAGATCACCTCCCCAAAGGAGCCCCCTCCCAACCCCATAGGCGGGCAATGTGGCTAATGACTCGAAGCCCTCCTGCGGCGGGGAGACCCAGAGCACACACGGGGAAACAGAGTAGACCAGCGAAACCGGGCTCAAGCAGCACGTTGGAAACGAAAGATCATCGAAAAATTGCCCCAATCCAGCCCAATGCCCCGCGTCCCCTGGGCAGCCCCGCCACGCAAACGTCGCCCCCCAAAACTCTAGTCTCCAGATTCCCATGTAATCCCCGCCAGGAACTGTTGAAACTCAAAGGGTGGGGAGGAGAGAGCTAAATTCCTTCAAACGGGAGAGAGGAGGTAGGATATGGGGGGGAAAGAACCATCTTGCCTTTCCCACCCTTCCTCCCATTTTCCCAGACCTAAACTTTTGAGGGTTCTCTTTTTTAAGCAAAAAAGAAAAAAAAGCGAAAAGCAAACGCTTCGCCCTCACTTTACCTTGCATAAAACTTCGCTCAAGTCGAAGATGGTGGCAGACACGAGGGTGGTGGTCATCGTGGGTGCTCGTACGGGGCAGGGACGAGGATCTGGTGTGTCGCGAAGGTCCCGGTGCGGGGAAGGCGCAGCCTCCGGCTCTCGCGTCTGGAATCCCACACGCCTGCGCCCCTAGCCTTTCTGACTCTCTCGGGCTGCGGCGCGCGAAGCCCAGTTTATAAAGTTAATCTGGGGGAGGAGGAGCTTTAAACTTATTTAAATGAGGAAGAGGAGGAAAAAAAAGTTGATTGACACTGAAGTTGAATCAGCCATGCGGTCAAACTCGGGGGAAAAAAACTTTCAAAAGGAAGAAGGGGGAGGGGAGACGAGGAAAGAAGGCGAGGAAAAAAAAAACCCACTCCGAGCCGCGCACAACTTTTTTTTCTTAAAGAGGAAAAGTTTCGAGTCCGCTCGCTTTGCTACCCGGCGCCCTATTCTGGGGCTGCGCGCGGCGCAGAGGGGGAGGGGCGCGTTCCCCTTTGTCAGCCTGTGAGCCCGGCTCTGTGACATCAGTCATTCCACTCTTTGGGGTTCTTGTTGTGTTGTTGTTTTCTGTCGGGCAGGAAGGTGAGCGCGACTTTCTCTTTTTGCAAGTGGGAGCAGAAGCCCGTCTTGTGCCTCGCTGTGGTTTCCATCTTGAGATCTTTCCTGAAACTTCTCCAAAGGCCCCGCACAACTTTTTTCCCGAGTTCTCTTCCTCACTAGGCTCCACTCCCCTAACCCAGCTGGACGAGGGGATTGGCAATTCGGGACGTACAAAGCCTTCATGTCTAAGATTTTACGTTTTTTTCAAGGGGGGGGCAGCGGTTGGGACTTTTCCCCCTAGGAGGGCCTGGCCTGGCGGGGGGTGCAGTAAGATTTAGCGCGCCGCACGCGCTCACTCGCTCGCTTTGCAGCCGGCACTCAGGGTTGGGGGCACGAACACCGCCCAGGCGAATTGTTTACTTTAGCAGGTCTGGGAGTTGTATTTATTTCACGCATCTAATCTTCAAACTTTTTGTAAAGAAAATCTGAATCTTTCATGAACACTCCTTCCTTCCCCACTCCCCCAAAATAAAAAACCACCCAGCAGCACAACTTTCCGCGCCCGCTCAGAACTGGGCCGCACTGAAACATACACAAACACAAATACATGCCTAGACGCTTGAACAATAAAAAAGTTACTTTGGCAAGAATGAAATTAAAGAGATGGGGGAGGCGACACTTTCAACTTATTGTTGTTCCTCCCCCGCCCCCACAGGAACGGAACATATGGCTTGTCACGCTGCTCTGTTTGGGCGGGATAGGGGGAGGGGTATGGGATCCTCGAAACCGAAAGGCCCCCAATAGATTTACTCCTTTAAAAACTGTAAAATATGTATTTACTTATTGTTAGGTTCGGATGTCCTTCCACCCACCCAAATAAGTTGTTAACGTGTCCCCCGCCTGCCCCCCGCGCCTTGCCTAGGTACTTAAGTGAGGACCCAGGCGGAAACCGCAGGGCTGCGTTTCTTTCCTATTCCCCCGCGTGCCCCACCACCTCCTCGGCCCGCGCACGTTTCTTCCCAGCACTCAAGGCCGCCAGGTCTGTTATGAAACCTGGTGCACTGAGTGGCTAAGAGCGGGTTCCATTGCGATGTAATTAGGTCACCCCATTATGAGCACGTTTCTTTGGAAAGGACGGGGCGGGCCGAGCAGAGCGCTCGAGTCGCACTCTCACCACCACTACCACACACGTACACACACACACACACACACACACACACACACACGCACGCACACATTATACTGCATTTTTTATTTGTTCGTCAACCTCCCAGCAAACCTAGGGACACCTTCCAAATTACAACTGTTTTAGGAACCGGCTGTTTTTCAACTTTGCGAAACACAACTTTTGCTGCAACCACAAATCTACGTGATCCCCAGCCCGGTCTGCTTTTATTTGTCTTGACTTAAATTGATGGCCCCCATTTTTAACCCGGCTGCTGCCCCTTGCTTTATCTTTTGCTGGATCCGGCCGCCTGTTGCTTCCCTCCCCCTGCTCCCATTTTGCAGCTTTTCTTGATATCTGGCAAGCGCCCGAAAGGGAAATAACTTCCATCCACCTTAATTTAAATCAATCAAATGTAGGTTTCTTTCTTAAAGGGATGTTTGCTCGCTCCTTTCCCAAACTCCAAGAAGGGGTTGGAAGGGGGGGCGGTTTCGTGCAGTTTCTTGGTGATGAGGTAATGAGTTCCAGATTTCAGGACAGAGTAGGGTGCGCGTTAAAACCACAAGGTTAGTCTGCGTCCTCATGTGAAGCTATTTCTGTTTTTTATTCCCCCACCCCCCAAAAAGGGCCCATTGGTCCAACTCGGGAGGGTTCGCGAAGCTCTGTTGGGGGTAGGGAGGGGTGGAGAAGCGAGGGGGAAGGGGACGCGGGGCCTGCAGGCAGGGCCGGCCCACCGCTGTTGTCCCCCCTCTCTTGCGGGGGGCGGGGGGGGGAGGGCGACGCCTTTACCCGCGGCTGCGCGACCAGCCAGAGCACCATCACGAGGCCTCGGCGCCCCGGGCTAACTAAAAAGTTGTGTTTTCTTTTTCCCCCCAAAGAGATTCCTCGAATTTCCTCCGCTTTTCCAACTCCCGGAGGGCGCTCCCCTCCCCCTCCTCCGTGGGCGCCGGCTCCGCGGGGCGGCGGCCAGCCTGGCCCGCTCGCTCCGGAGTTGTTTACCGGCCCCGCCGACCGACCGAGTTTGTTCCAGCTCCCAGGGCCTGTCTCTATAATTAAACTCTTTTTTTAATTGTCGGGTTGAAACGTCATTTCGGGGACTTTCCAAGGGTGAGTGAGCCGAGGGGGAGAGCGAGCCTTCTTAACCCTTCGCTGACCCGGTGTCCACGCCGCCGCCGGCCGGAGAGCAGCGTCCAACCAGGCCGAGGAGAGGTGGGAGTCTGAGGGCCAGAGCCCCGCCCAGACGTGCTCGGCAGGTGCCCGATGGTGACGGGAACGGCAGCGAGCCACGACCCGGGCAGGAAGCCCGACGGGAGGCATGCGCAGCCCTCCCCCTCTCCTTCGCTTTGCAGTCCGCTCTCCCGTCCCTCACCCGCGCCGTGGCCTGAGAGGCCGCCCCTCACCTGCACTGCTGCTTCCGACTGGGAGGTGACGGGCCTGAGCCGGAGGACTTCCAGGCCCTCCTCGCTCTCATTTGGAACGGGTCTCCTTGCGAGGAGGGCCTAGCCAGGTATTTGGCTTGGGGATATTAGGTTTTGTGAAAGTGAGAAAGTGAAAGTCCTCGGAATTTGGGGACCGCGACGGATATATTAATTGACCAATCTGGACCCTGGGCACTCCTCGCGGCAGGTGAGAGTGTGAGTGGCTGAGCCGCTGACCCCTATACCGCTGGGCCTTGTAACCAGCGCTCTCCCAAGGCACCCCCTCCCCAGAGTCCCCTCCTGGCCCTAGTTGTAGCATAGGACCTGCCATCGTAGAAGCCCTGTTACACTTCCTCCCCGGCTTCAGGTTATTTGCAAAATCCTTCAAATTCTTTGGATTGGGCTCGGTCTTTCCCCCAACCTCTGCTACCTGAGATCTTGGGACAGCTGCAAAGTCCCTGGATTAGAGAGGAGAGGGAGGGCCAAGTGCTGCTGGAAAGGTACCTGGTTTAGATTTACCTATAGTGCTTGTGGAATGCAGATTCCTCAGCTTTGACCCAGGCCTGTTGAATCAGACGTCCTGGGATGGGGCCAGGAATCTGCATTTTAGTAAATTTCCTGCTAGTGACTTAAACACTGAAGTTTGAGAATCTGTGGTCCAGGATTTTGAAGTTGGGCTGTTCTGGATCCAAATCTTGGCCTTGTGACTTTCAAGACACTGACCAAAGCCTCAGTTTACTCATCTCAAAAATAGAGATAAAATAGGCCTAAAATTGCCCAATTATATGCCTACCTGAAATCTGTTATATGCCTGGCCTTTGTATGTTAACTAAACCGTTCTTGGGGCCTCATTATACCACAACAATTCTGGGCGGTATTCATTTTGCAAAAAGATTCTTCAGTATATATGTCCATGAAATGGTCAACTGATAACTTTGATCTATATCATTTTCTGGTCCCCGCCCCCCAGCCCTGGACAAGACAGGCCTTGAGGCCTGGAAAGGGGAGAGGGCACAGGCCAGGAACCTGGGATGAGTAAGGTGAGTCAGGATGAGGTTATGGGAACCTGCTGCCCAGCTGAGAAACACCTGATTATTGTTACAAGTATTTCCGAACACTAGATCACTGGGCCCCTGTTGATAGTAAAAGCCAGACTCTTCTATCAAAGTTCTCAAGCCCCTCAGAGTGCTCAGAGGGCATTACTTGACTACCAACATCCTCCCCACCCCACCTCAAACCATATAAAGGCCTCAAGAGAGGGCATTTGAGGGTCTTCTATAAATGCAGCAGTGTGAGGAACCTCTGGAGTTCAGGGAGTCAGTCCCCTTCTGCTAGGAATACTGAGAAAATCCAACCCCAGGCTAACATGGCCCTGGTGTATGTGTATGGCAGGGGTTCTCATTGCCTTTTGCTCAGCCTGAAATGGGACATCTAAACTCTCATTCTTAGGTCAATTGTTTTAACACTTTCCCTACAGAGATGTTCCACAATTCAGTTAAGTTCCCAAGCTGGCCCACAGCTGCACCTCCTCCTTCCTTGCCTGGACCTGTCTAGAGACAGGATAGCCCATGAGTTTTGAGTCACCTAGACTTTGATGAGTAGCCCAACTCTGCCAACTGGCCACAAGTTGCACAACCTGGAACAGGTCACTTAGCCTCTGGGATGATCAGAACGGTAAAAGAAGCTCTTTCCAGCCAGTGCTTAGCTCAGATAGCTATCTTCCCTCCAGCCAATCCAAACTGCTAGCAGTTGTTGATACCCCTCCTTGGAGCTTTGTTCAAGAGGTTCCTTCTGCTGGGGCTTCAGGCAGGTTCCTGAGCAGACAAAAAGCCTCATGATGGTGCCATTGAAGCCTGCAGCACTCTAGCATGCTAACTGTGGTTTATGAAAGTATCTGTTTACTTCCCACTAGACTATACACTCCTTGAAGGCAAGTGCTTCTCTATTACCTGGGCCTCATAAGTAGGTCTTGAGTTGGTACACAGTAAATCACTGAACCCTTGCTGTTGAACCCGTTAAGATGCTTTGGTCACCCTAAATCCAGCAGCAGGAATAGAAAAAGGAACAGGCAGACAGGTTCCAGGAGTGGCAATAAGGGAGGGCTTGGACTGTGCAGGAATGCGAATGGCAGCCTTAACACTGAAATGTTCAGAAGACTGGAGCTGGTAACTCAGGGAGGCTGGTTTTCCAGTTTGCCTATATTTTGTGGCCGTGTTTTGTGCAGCTGTTAAAGAGGCAATATGGTCTAATGGACAAGCACTGGTCTAGGAATCAAAAATCTTGGGTTCTAGAGCTACTCTGCCTCAGGTTCAGCGAGTCATTCTCTACTCTGGGCTTCAGTGTTCTGATCTGTATGTAGATGGAGAGTGTTGAACTAGACAGGTGGTGGTCAAACATCACTGTGAGCAGAATCACTTGAAGAGCTTTTAAAACTATGTAGATGTCCCACTTGCCTCTAAAGATTCTGCTTCAGTTGGTCTAGGGTGAGACCCAGCATTTGTATTTCTAAGCTCCCCAGATGATTCTATTAAGCCAGAAACAATGTATTTAGTTATTTTAGAGCATTGCTTCTCAACCAGGGGCAATTTTGCACCCCCACCCCCCAGTTAATATTTGACAATGTCTAGAGATGTTTTTGGTTGTCACAACTGGAGAGGAAAAGGTCGATGCTACTGGCATCTAGAAGGCAGAGACCAGGGAGGTTGCTAAACATCCTGCAATGCACAGGACAACCCCCACAACAAAACATTATCTGGCCCAAAAGTCAGTATTACCAAGACCGAGAAACCCTATTTTAGGAGCTCTTTCCAACTCCAAGTTTCCTGCATACTTACTTGGGCTCCATCCCCACCCTCCCTCAAACCTTTCTCCATATGGAAGTCCAAGTGATCTTTTTCAAAACCTAGATCTGATCTTGTGTTAACAATTGTGAAAATACCTTAGCTACCCATCCCTCTTAGAATAAAAACCAAACTCTTAGTGCAGCATAATTTGACTCTCTTTCTCTGCTCCAGCCTTGACTTTCAGACCCTCTACACTCCCCACCACTACCTCTCCCACCCCCCCAGGGCACTCCCTGTGCTCTAGTCAGTTTCAGGTGAAAATGAACCATCCTTCCTCCTGCCCCAGGGCCTTGCCACATGCTATTTCTGCTATCTGAATTGACCTTCCTTTGGCCCAAATAAATTCTAAATCATTCTTTAGAACCCAGCTCTAGCATCACTTCCTCAACCATTCTTGGTGCTCGCCTCCCCCCATCAAAGCAAGATGTTTGCCTTCTGTCTTATGTCTTCATGGAATATTCATTTCCTTCACAGTAGTTATGTCAGTTTGTGAGTATGCATTCATTCCTTAACCATTTTTCACTTTTTAATTTAACATACAGTAGAATTGACCTTTATTTGGTATACAGTTCCCTGAATTTTAACATTTGAATAGATTCATGTAACCGCTACCACGATCAGGAAACAGAACAGTCCCATCACCCCCAAAAACCTTCCTTATCCTATCCTCTTGTAGTCACACCCTCCCCCATCTCTTATTTGGGCCACCACTGATCTGTTTTCTATACTCGAATTTTGTCTTTTCCAGAATGCCGTATAAATGGAATCATACAGTCTGTATGATTTCACAGCATAATGCCTTTGAGATTTAGTCATGTTATTGAATGTATCAATAATTCATTGCTTTTAACTAAAGAATGATATTCCACTGTATGGGTATACAACTAGTTTTTTATCCATTCACTTGTTGGATTTCCAGTTTGGGGCCATTGTGATAGAGCTGCAATAAACATTCATGTACAGATTTCTGTGTGAACAGAAGTTCTTATTTCTCTAGGGTAAATAACTGGGGGTGGAATTGCTGGGTCATATGGTAAGAATATGATGAAGTTTATAGAAAGCTGCCAGATCATAGTCAAGAGCGGATACACCATCTTGCATCTCCAACAGCATTATCTCAGAGTTTCCAGTTGCTCTGCATCCTTACCTGCACTGATAATTGTCAGTATTTTTTATTTTACTCATTCTAATAAGTGTGTGGTGGTATCTCCTTGTGGTTTTAGTTTGCGTTTTCCTAATGGGTCATAATATTGAACATTTTTTCATGTGTTTATTTGCCACTCGTATGTTCTTTGGTGAAATGTCTGTTCACACCTTCTGCCTATTTTTTAATCGTTGTTTTCTTACTGTTGAATATTAAGTTCTTTATATATTCTGGATGCAGTTCTTTTGTCGAATATGTGATTTGCAAATATTTTCTCTAGTCTATCTGATCTTTTTATTCTCTCAACAAAGTATGTTCATAGAGTAAAAGTTCTTAATTTTGATGAAGTCTAATTTATCAGTTTTATCTTCTGTGCATCATGCTTTCGATGTCACTTCCAAGGACTCTTTGCCTACCCCTAGATGATTAAGATTTTCTATTTTTTCTGCAAGTTTAATAGTTTTATATTTTATACTTAGATCTATGATCCATTTGGAGTTAGTTTTTATATAAAATGTGAAATTTAGGTTGAAGTTCATTTTTTTTCCTATGGATGCCCAATCCCAGCACTGTCTGTTTAAAAAAAAAAAAAAACTATCATTTTTTTCATTGAATTGCTTTTGCACCTATCCAAAAATCAGTTAGCCATATTGGTATGGGTCTCTTTATTTTGTTCCATTGATCTGTGTGTTCATTCCCTTACCAGTACCTCACTGTCTTGATTATTGTAGCTTTATAGTAAATCTTAAAATCAGGTGACATAATTCCTCCAACTTTATTCTTAACTTTCAAAATTGTTTTACTATTCTCGTTCCATTGCCTTCTTATATAAATTTCAGAATCAGCTTATCTGTAGCTACAAAAACGCCTACTAAATTTTTATTGGAATTGCATTAAGTCTATAGATCAATTCTCTAGAGTTGGCATCTTTACTATGTCGAATCTTCTAATCCATGAATGTGGTATGTCTATTTAGGTCTTCTTTGATTTCTTTAATCAGTGTTTTATAGATTTTAGCATATAGATACAATATCTGTTTCATTAGATATGTACCTACTATTTCCCTTTTGGGGGTAACTTGTAAATTTTTTAAATTTTAGTTCCCAATTTCTTACACGTTATAGTAATACAGTTGATTTTTGTGTATTGACTTTTTATCCTATGATCTTACAAAGTCACTTTAGTCATCAGGAAGTTTTTTGGTAGGTTCCTTAGTTTTGTTTTGTGTGTGCATGTGTTTTGTTTTTCAACATAGACAATCATATATGAATAAGAATAGTTAAATATCTTGCTTTCCAGTTTTATGCATTTTATTTCTTTTTCTTGCCTTATTGCCCTGTTTAGGACTTCCAATACGATGTTGAATACGCATGATGAGAGTTAATACCCTCATCTTGATTGCAACCTTAGAAGAAAGTATTCGGTCTTTCACTATTAAGTATGATGTTAATCACCAGGTTTTTTGTAATCTTTTAACTTTTTGACATCTCCCTTCTCACCAGGATGTATGCTACATGAGAGCAGTCTGTCTCTGCTCTCAACTCAACCCCCCGTGCCTGGCACAGGCCTAGCACACAGTAGGCTCTCAATAAGTATTTCTCTACTGTGGCAACTTAGCCAACTATAACCACTCTTCTTTATGACAGACAACAGAGGGACTTAGCTGAACATGCATAGACTTCGCAAAAGATAATCACAATAAATACTCTAATGGATCCAAACAGGCATTGGCCCCATGGAGTTGACAATTTTAAGCTGTAGAGCATCTGTAGATCAGCTTTCTGGCAAGCCATACTGTGTCAAAGCATTTATCTGTGAGGAATAAATGACTGCTGTAAAATAATTATTTTAGATTGAGAGCATTCCATTCCCAAAGGGAATTTAAACAAAAAGCTCTCAGCTCTGAAAAACAGGGGCTTTCAGGGTAAAGAGTCCCACTGCTCTGAAATCTTAGGCCCTCAGACGGGTGGGGTTGTTTCGCTAAATTTATTTCAGCCGCTTATAGAAACAGAAGGGGGAGAGGGTCTGGCGGCTTGCACACCAGCCCTGGCTCTGGGGTATTAATATCTGCCAGGTCAGACTTTTATTTGGGTTTTGTTTTACCTTTTGGGGGTGGGGAGGCAGGCAGCAGGAATATCTCGCAGCTGCACTGCCTGAGCTGTGGTTTCCCATCTTTCTCCCTGCATCTTCCCTGGCAGGCAGCCCACTCCAGCCCTGCCTCACCTTCAGATGGCCCTTTACCCACTGAATACCAAGCATGGGGCCAGGCCTCACTCTGCAGTCTCACCCAGGCACCTTTGACATCAGATTTTCTCTCATTCCGGGAGGGGGTCTGGAGTGGGAGGGATATTGAATTTGTTTTCTTTCTGGCACAAGTGTGAGTATTGGGAGACTAGAGCCTCTGTCCCCGGACCCCATCAGAACCCCGTCCCCAATCCTACACCCGCACGCCCAGCGGCTCCTCTACTTGAATTTTGGGAGTTGTCGTATATGTAATCAAGGCCCTTTATCCCTGTGTTCCCTCTGCTCAGCCTCCCCAAAGCACTGAACACACATTCTTCTTAGTGCCCGATACCTGAACATCCTGCCCCTGTTCCATACGTAGAAAAAGGAGTTAAATGAAACTACCACCTTGTTTTTTAAAAAGCCGTTCTCGTGCTGAATTTGGAATGCTTTGTGGAGAAAAAGTAAATTACCTCCCACAGATATGGGGGAAACTGAGACACAGGAGGGGAGGTGGCAGCAGGCGAACTGCACCCACTGTGGGTAGGTAAGAACAGCGTCCACTGACCGGCTGGCTCTAGAAGGTACCTGCTGAGCCTGAAAGGACGGGAGAGAGATGGGCTCTGTGTCTGGGAGCTCGCTGCTTTGTGGCTTCTGTGTGAGGGCAGAAAGAGGAGACACACGAGGAAGTTCAAAAATCTGCCGAGCTTAAGACTTAAGTCATCACATGAGAATATGGGGAAGTACCTCATGCAGTGCCCAGCCCACGGGAGCCCAGCAAATGCTAGTTCGCTTCCCTGGCAAACTCCGGCTTCCTGGGTCACCAAAGAAAACAAGGAAAAGCAGCATCTGACCTCTTCATTCCCCAGCCCCAAAGTGGAAAGACTGCTCAGGGGCTGGTGGGAAGGACAATGTCTTGGGCAGGAGTTTGCAAGAGGCCCAGTATGAAGATTCCCTAGAGGGTTCTTGCCAGATCTGAACTGCGGGGTCTGCTTCAGCGTGAACAAGGGTATAGCACATATAAACTGTACGACGCTCGCAAGTAAACTAAGTTCCTCTTTTGTCCTAGCACCAGCCAGTTTGCTTTGGAATGATCCTCCAGCCTTCTCTAGCAAAACCCAGCCCAGAGTAGAGCAGACCCCACCCTGAAGAAGCAGGACCCACCTCCCCAGCTAAAGCAGGGATCAGACAGCTCTTGGAGGGTCGCCACTTAGGCAGCCGGCAGAGGAGAGAGGATGGATCTTTGCCACAGCCCTGTGACTTCTTTAGAGGTGAATTTCTCCTGCCAACTGCACCCTCCACCCGCAGGGGACCGCAGGCCCCCAAACCAGGGCCTGCCCTTGTCTGACCAAGGCAACCAGATCTGCTGCAGCTGTTCAGTGAGAGAACAAGCTCTCCCAGAGACCAGGGAAAGCAGCTGGAGAAAGATTCCTGCCAGCCCGGGGGTGTAAATATTTATACAACGTGGGTGCGTGGGAAGAGGGAAGGCAGAGGGAGGTGGCAGGAACAAGGCGGTGCTGAGATGCCAGACTGAAGGAGCCTGCACTTTGGGCTCAGGTGGGAAGGGCAAGAGGCTGTTGGGATCCTAATCTCCACCCAGATTCCTAGATCAAAGAGGCCAGATCCTTGCCCCCAGCCTCCTGGCAAAGTTGAGGGATCTTAGAAGAAAATTCATCACCAGTCAGTCCCCTAACCAGTCTTCCTGCCTAGGACAGCCCTTGAACCAGAGATAAACCAAACCCACAAGGCCTAGTGATAAGGGCCTGGGGGTTCCTGGATCATATGGTTCTAGGGTCTTAAAGAATGCTGGATTCTAAGAGTTGGACACTAGGATAGAAGGCTTGGAAAACATAAGCAAATTATAAGCAGAGTATAAAATATAAGCAAATATTTCTCTCAAGCTTCTATATAATCAATAGCACTTTTCGAAAGTGGCAGAGAACATTGTGCATTGATGAGGAGCAGAAGGGATGGATGGGGCCTGGCAAAAGAACAAGGTGTGGAGAAGGTAAGGGGACCCTTGGTGGCACTTTCAGAGAAGCATATGGCCACCATCACCACAGGACCTAGGAAAAGACAGTGCAGCCCAATGAGCATCCACTGGGTGTTCTTGGGCCCCAGGATGCAACTCAGCTCCGGGTGTGACCCAGGCAGAGCACTGACGCATCCATCCCTCAGCTGGGCCTGCTAAGGACTCAGCCAGCACCCAATGGCATTGACACCCCAGGGTGGGAAGCAAGCCTGGGCCGAGGGGCGACAGCCAGATGGACTCCAGTCGATTTGCCCTCAGACAGCTGGGGAGCAGAGCCTGGATGCTCCTCACACCCCTCCTACCGCTCCAGACAAGGAGGGGTGCGGCTGCAACTTCTAGGATTTCTCTGCCACCACGCCCATCAAGAAGTGCCACCTGCTTCTATCAGTACCAGGGCTGACCCTCAAGACTCACAGGTGGGGTTTGTGTTGCTTTCCAGTGGCCTAGAGCCTTTATGATACTTCCCTCCAATTATCAGCTTCTTCTTGCATTCACCCTGCAGCCTGAAAACGCCCGCTGGCTAGGGATGGGGGTATTGGAAGGATCTTCTGCTGGAAAACTGCCTCTGTCTCCCCAGATGCCCAGGCCAACTTCGGCCAGAGAGTGAGGCAGACCCTATGCTGCAAGTCTCCCACCCACAGCACAGAGCTTTGCAAGTGATACAGTAGGTGCACCTCCCCTGAGTCCCAGCCTTTCAGGGAAGAACCTGGTGAATCCCCCAGCAGTCCACACAGAGAAGTGCGGATTCCATGGCCTGCCTGAGCAATGCGGCCCAGGCCCACACACCATGGAGGAAACACCATCTGCCCTAGAATCTCAGCCTGGGCCTGGCAGATGATGTCAACCCTCGCAGGGGGAGAGCAGCACTGTCCCCAGCCCCCTCTCCAGAAAGAAGCTCCTCTTCCAAGGACACTGGGGCTGAGGGAGAATCTTCAGATGCCCAGGTCCTCTTCTGCCACCGTGGTTCTGCCTGCCGGCTGTGGCCTCCTTCTTGCCAGCACTGCTTAAACAGATGAACAAGAATAAAAGCCTGTGTGGCCCAAGGAAATCTTTAGGGGAAAAAGAACTGAAGCTGAAGAAAAAGTGGTGGTGGGGGGGAGGGCGGTTAGGGAGGGGAGGCTGTAAGAAATGGGAGAGGAGTGAAAATCAGGAAATGGATAAAATAAACCATCGGGGAATCCAGATGTAAAACAAGGAAGACCAAAAGAAAAGAAAAATTATGCTAAGAAGGCAGAGTAGGGTGAGGAGGGGAATTGAAAATGAAAAAAGAAGAAGGGGGCGGTTATAAATATTCTGCAAAGAGAGAAGAATGTGAAAGCAAACAACACCAGAAAAAAAAATAAAAATAGAGACCCAGGAGGGAAAAGGAGGCAGCAATGAATTTAAAACAACTGCTCTGGCCCTCAACCAACCCCACTTATTAATGTTCTCAGTCTCCCTGCTTTTTGTGGATTTCAGACTCTTCCAAACACTGAGCAAGGACAGTCCTAGAAAAGAACACTTGCCATCTTGCCTTTGATTTTCCTACAATTCTCCCAACTTAACCTCCACTGTTGGTCTTTTGCAGAGTGAGGGCTCATCTTCCTGGGCGAGGCCGAAAACCATTCCAGTTCACCCCAGTTTGGTGGCTTCCATCATGGTGCCCTCTGGAGGGCTCACTGGGGAATCTGAGCAGGAGATGCCCTGTGGCAGACAGGAGAAGCGTTAGGTGTGATGGAGCCCTGGTAATCAGCTTTGCATCATCCAGGGAGGCGCTTATCCAGCCACCAGCTCTGTGGACCAGAGCTAAACCAACCCAGAGACACACCATTCTGGAACAGTTGGGGTTCATGGGAGACTGGCTTCCCCAACTCTATACAAAGCCAGAGGTGTCCCAGCAAATGCCACTTTTGGAAACGACTTAAGTAATTTAAATTAATTCCCAGGCGTTCGCCAGGAGACCTAAAGATAGCCACAGCTTTCCCATTGCCATGTTTGGCAAACAGTTTCTTGAAGTTCATATGGACTGTGTGTCCATAAACACCATGAGCACCTAGACGCTGGTTCTGCTCCCTTTGCGTGTTTGGACTCTTTCAGCCTTCTGTTGCCTCTCTCCTGTGAGTCTGCCGATGCCTCTCTTCTCTGTGTTTGCTTTGGTTTGGTGTCTTGCCTCACCAAGACATCCAAAATTGCACCTCCAAAGTTGAGCCAAGGAGAAGCCACACAGGCTGAACTCTGATTGACTAGGACAAAGAAGATGGTGCCAGTGCCAGCCTTTCTCCCTCTAAGAATTCTTAAGTACTTGACCTTGATTCTTTACATTCTATAAGTCACATTATTCTCCTGTCAAAAACTGAAAACTGAGAGAGATGACAAAATGTACAGAAGGGATCATTTCTAGGTTATGGCCTTGGATACTCAACCCAGTTCCTTCCCAGCCCTGCTAACCTTCAACTCTGTTATGGTAATGTCATCTATGACTCAAACTATTATTTAACCATGAAAAAAGACAAACCAGGAAATTAGAGGCTGAATGACCTAAAATTTATTCCATTCAACTGAGCTAATCTGCTAATAAGGGTGTGGATAATAATAAGTCACGCTATATCTGTTCTGGAAGATGTGAACATTGCAGGGAAAAGTGCATGGTAACTGCAGATCCCAACTTGTCAAGATTTGTCCTCAAAAGAGTAAGTGCCTGGTCCTTGGCCAAGTTGCCTAGCAGTTTGCTAAACGAGTCTTAACATTTAGGAACCAATATGTTGCAATGAAGAGCACCCGATTCAGGCTGACCATATTCAAATCCTGGCACTGCCACTTCCTAGCAAGCAAGGGACTTACCTGCCCTCCCTTAGTCTCCTCTGCTGTGAAATGGCAGAGACAGCAATACTGACCTCCTGGGGCTGCTGTGGGGACAGAGGAGCAAAGCGCTTGCCACATGCGAGCTGCCCCCTCCCTAAAAGCACCCCCAGTCAACTGCTGCTGTATGTTAAACAGCGAATTGGCAAGACCAAGAAGAAGGCCAGAGGCCCCACCAAGTAGGGTTCCACGGAGTCACTGGAACACAGTCAAGTATCCTGAGCAAGAGCGAGAAGAGGGTCCCAGAGGAGGCCCAGGCAGCTGGCGGGTGGAGTCCTGCGCAGAAAGCCAAGGCCAGCCACGCACAGCCGGGCGTCCGCGTGGGTGGGAGGACACAGGGGCTGCCCGAACAGTCCTCCCGCATTAGCTCAACGAGGCTGCGGCCCCACCCTTGCTTGTGTCCAGCCTGCCATGAAACTCAGCGCACACTAACCCAGCACCCACTATGTGCACGGCTTCTGCCTTGGGGAGAGCCACAAAGGGGCAAGCCCGTCAGCCTCCAAGGCTTAATTAATAACCAGGCATTTCTGCCCAAATTCAGAAATCTGTCCTTTTAGAAGCTAGATTGTAAGGACATGACCAAATGCTGAGAAATTCTTATTTTAAGGCTGTTCCCCGGCCCCCACTCCCACCCCACGTAGAAAGGCAAAGACTTTTAAAAATGTTTTGGAAATGTGAACACAGACTACATCTTGGTAATATTTAAGGGGCGTTGTTAATTTTTTAGGTATAATAAGGACCGTGAGGCTACGCTTAATGAGTCTGTTCTTTTAAGGGATACCTACTGCTATACTGATAATGATATAATCTGCTATATAGGATTTACTTCAAAATTATGTGGGAGTTAGGAAGGCAGATGGTGATATAAATGAACAAGCGTGGCCAGGATTCGATGATGTTGGTGATGGGTATATGAGGCTTCATCTTACTACCCTGCCTCCTTCTGTATATGTCTGGACTTTTTCATACGAAAATGTTTTAAGTTCATAAAAGCTGAAAGAATTTCAACTCAGGAATTCTTGTCTTATTGATTCTTACAACACGATCTTTACTTTCTAAGGACATGCGTTTCTTGGATAAGAAAAGAGGCTGTGTGGGGAGATCTTCCAGGAGCCAGGGAGGGCTGGCGAGCGGGAAGGACGGGTCAGGCGGGCATGTCAAACCCCCTCCCCACGCATGCTGAAGACCAAGAGTAGTCCCCTCAGGACTGGGGAAAAAGACATTCAGAGAGACTGGTGTCCACTTTGCATTGCTTTTAAACTCAGTGAAAATTATTTTTAAATTGGTTTCAATGTATTTTAAACTACAGTGAACTTTTTTCCCCCCAGCAGAATAGGCAAGCTACTCAACCTTTCTAAACTCACTTTCCTCAACTGGAAACTGGAGGTAATCACATGTACCCCGTTTTCTAGGGTGATGGTAAATGAGATTAATGGGCATAAAACACCATTGCACTAGTCAACACTAATAAGGGGTGGGTCTGATTTGAGGGGCTTTGACAAATGTCAGCCTTTAGCCTCTGAGGACCACAGTGGAGCCACCCCATCTTGGGCACTCTGTTTGAATTACAGACGCTACACTTAAACCTCTAAATTAAACAAAAGTCAAGGCACACATATGCTGAGACCTCTTTGATCCAGGCAAGCGACCTTCAGGTGTCACAGAGAAATCACTGCTGTCTTCCTCCCTTCCCAGAGGAACCACCTCTGCTCTGGGAAGAACAGGCCACTTGGGATGGAGCCCCCACTGTCTTTTCTCTGGTTGGAGAACGAATTGGAAAATGAGGAATGGGGCGCTGCCCACTCAGGGCCATGGCTCTGAATGGCGAAATGCATTTCAAGAAAGCAGACCTTCGGCAGATCAGCTTAATCGCAAAGAGGGAGCAAGGGGTTCAGAGTACACAGACAGACCACACAGACAGACCGCAGGCCCTGTGCTCCGCAGTCTCCCCCCACCCCCTACCCCACCCACCCCCAGCCCCCAGCTTCTGGAGGCTTCCCCAGCTGAGCCTTGGCCAAGTGGTCAAGAATGCTTCCAGACAGCAGGGGGCAGCACAGCGCACCCTCCCCTTTTCCAAGAACAAATCTAAGTACTCATGGCATGCAGCGGAAGGAATCCCAGGAGAGGTAAGTAGGTGGCCCACACAGCCAGTTCCTAAGTCTTTGCCACTTGCCCCCAGGCAACTTGTTAGTGGCTTCCTGTGAGACAAGTTTCAGCCAGAAGAGCGTGTTGGTGACTTCAGGTGAGGAACCCACAGACTATAGGATTCGAAGGGAGGAGAGGACATGAGTAGAAGGCAGTCCAGTCACTGAGAGAGCAACTACCCCAAGTCTTTGGGTTCTTGTTCTACGGCCTTCTGCCAAGTGGATAAAGGGGCCTGTCCCATCCCAACCTGCTCCACCCGCAGCCTCTCCTTGACTCCACTATCCACCAAACCCCTGCATGTTCTCTGCACCTTCTTCCCGAGGAAGGAACAGAAGAGAGGGAGGACTGCTCAAGACAAAGTTCCAACATTCTTAAAAGGCCCTCAGGCTTTGGGACCTTTAAAATGCATTCACAGAATTAGTCTAAGCTCCCCAAAGCCCCTTGGCTCCACAGAGGAGAGCAATCTTTGTTGTGAGAGCTTGAGTGCAGGGCCTAAGAGCACAGGCTTCGGAGGCACAATGCCTGGGTTCGAATCCCAGCTATTGACCAGCTCTATAACAATGGACAAGGTACTTACCCCCTCTGCGCCCCTATTTCCTCCTCTGTACAATGAGGACAGTGGTTCTATAGGACAGAGATGTTGCTTACAAGAGTGGCTGGCAAGTAGAAATCCCTCAATAAATATTAGCAAGGCCTCCTCCTCAGCCCAATAGGAAAGTGCTCATAATGACCCCACAGGTCCTGGGAGAAATAACTGCTACAACATGGAAAGGCATTTGAAGGAAGTGTAAAGTTTTCATAGAAAGCAGCTCAGAGACATGCACAGAATACTGCATTCAACGCAGACCAAAAGCTGCAAAGATCTGTGCTGCTTTCCATCAAAATGCAGCTCATGGAAACCACCAGGCGATGGAAGCTGCATGGAGCAGAGGCCTTAAGTCTGGAGGAAGAACACATTCACCTCGTGTCTCCCTGGAGGGGTGGCAAGGGAAGGCGACACTTTGGGTTTTGTGCAGCACAAACAGAAGATATCACTCAAATCGAAGCTGTGCTTACTAAACACATTGGTCAGGGGCTTAGAGGCAGGCTGGCTGCCCTGTGGGGCTCGGGCCCACGTGGGCAGGTCTGAGGGAAGCAGGCCTTGCACCAGAGGGTGTGAGGAGCCTGCCGGCCTCAGAGCAGGGTTGGGCTTCCCTGGGATAGGGAGGAAAGAGTTAAGCGAACTCTGGGCTCTGAAGGAGGGTTCTGCAGCTATAAACAGTGAGCCAAGGGAGGGAGGGAGCTGACACAGGATGTGGCCAGGGCTCGAGCTGTCTGATTATTAACTTCACTTTTATTTGGAGGGGGATTCGATTCTCTGTTTTACTTCCCATCAAGGAAGTGAAAGCCCAGGTCTCGGAGGGGCCTGGTTTCAAATTGTTTTGTCACAGCTCATTTATTTTTCCTCTTAAATAAATAAACAAAACCACCTCTTTGTTTTCCCCTTAATGAGTGTTCAGCAAATCATCTGTGGGTGAGGCATGCAAGGAGTTTTCTGGAGTCCTTCATCGGGCACTTTTGGCTTACTCTAAAAGGAAAAAGGATTCTTCCTTTAGCTCCAACCTTCTCCAGGACTCTCAAGGCACTTGCTTTTCTGCCTCCTCAGAAGTTCTCAGCCTAAAATCATGACCTCAAGCCCAGTTTGGACCTTCCTTGGCTGGTCCTTGGGGCCTGACATGCTGCTTGCCATCCCATGTCACAGGCTCCTATCCAAGGCCACACAGAGGAAGTAACCAACACAGGACGGGGTGGTCAGTCTTCTCAGTCGATCTCAGACCCATGGTTTTTGTTCCTATGGCACCCTGACATTTTCACGAAAAATAAAGCAATTAAGCACAAAAGGATTCCATCACAAGGCTTAAGAAAATACATTACATGTTCCTTTGCCCAAGGTTCAAGACATTTGGGAACTTTGTTTCCAACACTCAAACCCATTCAATAATTTCAGGATTCTCTTTCAACAACCCTTTTCTGAATGACTCACATGTGTGAGGCGCCATGCAGAACACAAAGACTGATATCACACGGTCCCTACCCTCCTGGTGCTCTCAGTTCGGTGCCAGAGGATGCACCAAGGAAAACAGGAGAGTTGGTCCTACAGCAAAAGCTAATGGTGCCACAGGTGGGCAGAGGAGGAGAGAGACTGCTTCTGCTGAAGACGAGGGGAGGGAAACTGAGGAAGGATTCCTGGGGAAACTGATAATTAAACTGGACCTCGAAAGATCGACAGTATTAAATAAAAAGGACATTCTATAAGCTGAAAATTACCCAAATGACAGACATTATCAATGTGTGAACCAGATGAGATACAAGATACAGGATTGGTGTGGCCCGTAGGGCCTGCAGCTCCCCAAGTAGCATTCAGAATGACATTTAAAATCCTGGTGAAAAGAGTCAGCCACTGAGATTCAGCGCCAGGCTGCCCGTCCTTGACCCTTGGCTTGGAGACTGGCCTGACCTGGGAAGGAGGTGCACTTTATGCTGTGAGCAACAAGACACTACACTTGGATGAGAGCTCATCTGGGATCCTGACACTCAGCTGCGGGACAAACACCTGATGACCACCAGGAGCAACTTTTACTACCTCTGGCTTCGTGCTCTGTGAATATGGGGCAAGAAGAAAGAAGGTGACTGGAATGAATCCAATTCACTTACAAAAGTCCAGTGCTCCTAATGGCTAATGGAATGGGATTTCCAAACGCCCTCGGGGAATTTGCCAGGGTCCAATGTTTTCTTAAAGTTCTTAGAAGTTCCTCCCCATTCCCAAGGCATTTCAGCCTCCAAAGCCTAAGCCTGCCCAACGGCTGGCCAGGAGGGGGTTAAGCCACCCGCGAAGATGGCCGACTTGTTTTGCACTTCAGAGGGGGTCACGCGGGAGGTTGCACTTTGCCTCTGGGGAGGCAGTCAAGGTCCCATCGCCCTCTCTGGCGCTCTGCCCCAGGAGGCCGGACGGTATCTCCTGCCCTGGGCGTCCGGCAGTTCCGGGGCCTCCGAACCTTCCAGGTCCAAGGCGAGCCAAACTCAAGCACCAGGAGGGGCGAGGCAGGGAGCCCTCACCCCCACCCCGAGACACAAGGGCCAGGGGTGTGTACCGGCTGAGCCCCTTGGGCTTCTAAGAACGTCTGGGGCTCGTGGCCCGAGGTTGCTATTTCTTCCCTCCCGGCTGAGGCCGCCCCAGCTGGTCTTCCTGGGCAGACCTCCGAGGGCTGCTCCCTCCTGAAACCTTCGCAGGGGCGCGATGGACGTGGTCGCACTGCCCTCCAGTGGCCAGCCTGCCAAACAGCACGCGTGGGCCCGTGTGGGGGTCAGGGATGGTAAGCCAGTGTCCACACGCTCGGCCCGCCCCTGGTTAGACATGGGCTGCCCTTTGCTGCATTTGAAGACGTGGCTTTGCTCATCCCCAGCTCCTCTTATAGCGGCTCTTTGCCACAGTGGACACTGATAGAACGGCAGGGGGGTTGCTTCCTCCAGTGGTTCTCCAACGTTTGTCTGCACCTGAATCCCCTGGAGAATTGGTTCAAACACAGATGACTGGGTCTCACACCCAAAACCAGAGAATTTACATTTCTAACACTTTTCCCAGGTGATGCTGCTGCTGCTGCTGCCTCCCTGGTCCTGGGACCACGTTTGCAGAACCACGGGCTCAGATCTCCAGTTCTGTCCTGAGAACTCTGGCAGCCACTCAGTGGGTGCATAATGCACCCTGCTGGGCATGGAGGACAAGGAGTGCCCACGACCAAGTTCCCACCACACTAAGTGGAGCTTAGTCTGACAGAGGAGACAGACTTGTTTAAAGAAATAATCTCATAAATAAATATAAGATTCTGTTTGAAAAGGTTTTCCATTTCCAATGAAAAAAGAATAAGGTGCTGGAAGAACACATATGCATGGGCGACTCATTTAGATTTGGGATGAGGAGGCGGTTGGAGAAGGCGTCTCTGAGGAAACTCTTAAGCTGAGGGCAGAAGGAGGAAAGAAGGGATCCTGGAGAGAAAGGGAGAAGCGACTGAGGCTGCAGGCAGAGCAGGTGAGACGCCGTGGAGCTGGATGTTGATGTGGAAATTGGGCAGGTGAAACTGTGGGCAGAAGGTCAGAACTCCTGGGTTTACGCACCTGGTACCCATAGACCGGCCTCTACAGAAGGAACAACATTCAGAGAGGAGGAGGAGAGAAGCTGGACCGTGAGCTCTTAGCCGCCCTCCTCAGTGCACTAAAACGGTGTCCTGTCCTTAGGAACCTCAGCCTATGGCCCATGAACTTCTCGCTGCCTGACCTGGATTTGCGTAAGCCCATTCCCAAAGCCTGAAACAGAGTCACATTTGATGGGCACAGGGTCGCTGAGCAGTGGTGAGAAGACATGCTATATCATCTACCCATCCGTGCATTCAATGTTTCATCTCCTTACTGAGGGACCAGGATAGAGCCATTTCTCCAGGAAGCCTTTTTTTAAGCTACAGGGACATGTGAGATGTGCCACCAGGGATGAGACCTGCTCTGCAGTCTCACTCTGCCCCAAGAACCTTGCAGGGCAGGCAGGCGGGGAAATCCCTGCCCCCAGTTCCTAACCTGCTGACGCACCCCGGACCCAGCCCAAAGTGCCCGTGGCAGCCCCTTGAGAATGAGACAGGCTGACAGATGGAAGCCACGTACAGGTTTTCTCCACTTTCCAAAAGTAGAGCGTTCTTCCTATGAAAACTTTCATAAGCCAAAATGAGGTAAAGCGAAGAAGCAACTACCATTACTTTATGTGGAAAGTTTTTTGGAGTGTTCTCAGACCCAAAAAATAACCTACCAAATCATACCAAATAACACATAAAACCTAAAATAACACTGACATATAGTAAAAGCGGGAATGCACAAAGTAAACTGAGGCAAAGCACAGATGCTCACGGGCATAGTCCAAAGCTATGGGGACTTGATGCTGAGAGGCTAAGTGTAGTTACCAGGGCAGGAGTTTGGTGGTGCTGCTGCCTCTGTAAAACCTCACAGCGCAAAAATCTGAATGCAATTTTTACCTTTCACCTTTTTTTTTTATAAAAGCAAAAATCCTTTGTAGGTTTCTTGGAGTTAGTAAATACTAATGCAGGTCTTTCATAAAAGTGAGGTGGCATAAGGCGAGCTTCTGAAAAGTGGAGGATACCGCATCCCCTTGTGAGGACTCCTGTTACTTGGTGTCGATGCCAGCTTGATGGGAGCGGGCAGGTGGGCACCTTCTGCTCCCCACATCTTCTTTACTCCTCATGCTTTGATGAGGAGGTAGGCCTGTCACCTTGCACAGTCACGTCCTTCGAGTTTTCTCATCTGAAAAATGGGGGCTGGGAATGAGTCGTTTTAGATGACTCCCAAGGGTTTTTGGTCCAAGCCTAGCCAACCAGAGCACTGTTGGAGAGATGGATGAAAAGAATGCGCCTGCCTGGTGACCCTGGTAGACTATGCAAAGTAAGGCCTTAGGGTTAATAGCCTCCAGCTTGTGGGGAGGGAGGGAAAAGGCACCCAAAAAACTAGGTGCAGCTTTCAAGTCAAACCAATCCAATTCAAATACTGGCTCTGCTCCTGACTTCCTGTGTGATCTCCCAGCGAGTGGCTTAACCTTTCTGATCTTCAACTTCCTCATCTGAGAAAAGGAGATAACATAGTGCCTACCTCATAGGGTTGTTCTGAAGATTAATAGTCATAGCTACCATTTACCAAGTGATTATCCCATGCGAGACACTGCCTAAGGGCTTCTCATCAGTTAGATGAGGTCATGCGAGGAAGCGCTGGCCCCATGCCAATGAGTACGGCTCTATATTGGGGGCCACGATTGTTTAACTTCACAACAGCCCCCCGTGCTCTGCACACGTGCGTACATTCAATAGGCAGAAGGGACTGAAGCGGGCATTCGGTGAATGGTGGCCTTCATTATCAGCCCCAGAAGGGACCCTTGAGAAGAGTTCCTGCAGCACAGAGAAACGGGGAGGGGTGGGTAGCCTGAGGTGTTGGCTCACCCACTTCTTCCCAAGGGGGCTAGCCCCAAGTCTAGTTAGCCAGTGCCCAGGCTGGGAAGTTAGCTTTTACTCACTCTTCCCAAAGAACAGCTAATTAGCCTCCCTGCAGCCAGGAGCTCCCAGATGAAAGCTGCTTAATACACATGCAAGGTGTGACCCCCATATTTATAACCAAGGTGCTTTTGGGTGAGGAAGGCCCCAGGGGTGGAGAGACAGGCCAGATCAGGGCCTCGCCTTCTTTATGACAGAAGTTCTCAGGGAAGGGAGCTGGGGCAGTGACTGTGAGCCTGAGAAAAAGGCTCGGAGGCGGTGGGGGTAGGGGTGGGGCTGCCCAGGTCCTGGGAGTGGGAGCAGCCAGATGGCTGAGGGGGCAGACTGCTTCAGGCCCCAGGCTGCCTCCCAGGCCAGAAGCTCCCCGGCCAGGAGCCAGCCTAGGGCAAGGAGGGTCAAAGTGAGGGCTCTGATGCTGGGCTGCTGGATTGAGATCTCATCTCCAGAGTGGCCATTCTGTGTGCCTGAGCCTCAGGTTCCTTATCTACAAAGTGGGGATGACAGCCCTGACCTCACAGCTATTAACTGATAGCACTTAGAACAGGCAGGACCTGATACTCACTGTACAAAGAATGAGGATTTGTGTATTTGTTCATTCAACAGACATTTATTAAGTACCTGCTGTATGCCAGGCACCAGGTGCTAGAAATACCATTATGAACAGAACAGATGAAGTATTTCCTCCCATGCAGTTTACATTCTGTGGGGAAACAGACATGAGAACCGAGTGGCTCCTAAAACTTGCCCAGCATGGTCTGCACTCTTACATTTTTTTATTATGGCTGAATAATGTTCCATTGTATATATAAGCACCTCCATTTTACAGAGGAGGAAACAGACTCAGAGCAAATAAGCAACACACAAAAGTCACAGCCAGTCATGGCAGAGCACGGATTCGATCCCAGCCTGAGTCTACACTGCAGAAATGTGGCCATGTGACCCTGCTCCCCAGAGGGCTCCCTCATCCAGGCACTGCCATCCAGGGAGGAGGGCAGCCGCTGGGGGCAGATTCTGGCTCCCCCGGTTGTGACCCAGCCTCTTCTCAGCACAGGCTCAAAGGTGTAGGCGAGGTGGCCTCCCAGTCACCCTGCCCCAGGCAAGGCTAGGGCTGTGGCTGAAGAGGCCACCTCTTCCAGCTCCTGGCCACCCAAAGGCCAAGGCACTCCCAGAGTTCAAACCCTCCCTCTCAACTGGGTCATGAGACTGAGAGGTGCTTCAGCCCTGGGACCAGCCTTGTGAGCAGGCCAGGTCAGGGGAACTGTCCCCAGCCAGTTTCCCTGGGCAGAACTGCCAGGCCCATCCAGCAAGTGGATGCCTCAATGGACAGGTGTATATTCAGCACCCACTCTATGCTAGGTGCCATGTGACCCCCACCTTTAGGTGCCCTTTCTGAGGAGGGTACTGATCTCTGAAGAGAAAGCAGGTGCTGGGACCAAGGAACAGGACAAAGGGAATCTCTGACCTTGGTCAAGAAGGCTGCGTACATGCCAGCTTGCCAACCTCCCATCTCAATACAGGTGGAGGGCGTGGGGCAGGCAGTGTACAGGACTCTAGAACACCCGCCTGAGGATACCCACCTTAGTTCACTCGATGCCCAAGCAAAACATGGTCTTCACCTGCCTTGTGCCCATACATTCATTCATTTCACTCAGTCAGTGCCACACTACTAGTCAACAAATACCCAAAGTTTTAAAAATAAAAATCCCTGTCCTTTGGGAAGTTAAAACTGAGCAGACAACTAATAAAAGCAAACTAATAATGACTACATGGCCAGGGCTGCAACACCATGGGCAGCTGCAGCTGGAACGTGGGTGTGCACCTGTTCACTGAGCCTACTCCTAGACTGTAACCCCCCAAAAGGCAGGTCTAGTCATTAAAATAGGCTGAAACAGAGCCGGAGGGCTTTGGGTTCTTGAAACATCCACCCCTACCTGCACCCTCATCTGGGATGCAGGAGGTTTTCTCCAACAAGGAAATATCCCCCAAAGGGACCCCTAAAGACTGGCTGAGGGAGGGGAAGGACTCCCCAGAGCCCCTTTATCACATTGCTCTAGGAGGCAGCAGTCGGGGCGCTGGACTGAGCCGAATGGCCAAGGGACTTACTCAGGCCAGTACACGACCACTGCCCACAACAGCATCCCCCATGATGACAGAGCACTTCCTAGGTCCCAGGCACATGCTCAGCATGTCATATGCATTTCTTAGACCACTAAGATTTTTACCAGTGACTTGTACAAGGTCACAGTGCCAGTGAAGAAACTGCGCTCTGGTGTGACCCACTCCTGGGAGAGTGGATTAAACATGGCGACATGAGAGACGTCCTCAGATCTCTCCCCTTGAAACAGCAATAAACTGAACACCTAAAGCTCAACAAAAAACACCCAAACTGCACACCAGCACGTCTGAGCGTGGGATCTGTGCAGAAGAGCTACCACAGGTTAGAACCCCAGGTGTCCAGTGGTGGACTGGGAGGAACAAAGAAGCTGCCTCTCACAGCTGCGGCCGGAGCTCCCTGCAGGAGGAGGGGAGGGGAGAAGGAGCAGCGAGTTCCCTGAACATTCCTGCCTGAGAGTGCTGTGAGCTCCACGCGGTAGGCGGCAGTGCCCAATCATTAGGACAGAAGGCAGAAAAGCAGGGACGGCAGAGAAACAACAGTTGATTTTTACCAGCCGTGGTTGCAAAACGGAAGCTGAGCCACAGCCTCCAACCCCCGGGCCCCTCCCCCCATACCCTCTGAGACTGAACGCCACAGAGCCCCAGGGGAATCTGAGCAAACGCTGCCAAAACTGTCACTAACTCTGACAGGAACTGAGACTGAGGGTAGCGAGCAAGATTAAACATCTATAAGGGGGAAAAAAGACATTATTGACACTTTATATAAAGCAAAGATCCAAGAGGGTTAGACGCCACCTACTGGAAACCAAAAGAAAAACACCTTATTTGCAACAGGCTAAGGACCATTATATAATAAATCTTTCAGGGGAAAAAAAAAAAAGTAGAACACACTTCCATTAATGCCCAGGCAGAGAAATAGTCCATTAAACACTATGAACAACCAAGGTGACAAGGCATCTCAAAAAGAAAGAGAAAAATCTCCAGAAAATAAGCTTACAGACATAGAAATATGTGGCTTAAATGACAGACAATTCGGGATGGTACCTCTGAAAAAACTCAATGAGATCAGAAACGAATCATATCAACAATTTCAGGAATTGAAAAAACAACTAGAAGAGCAGAATGAGTTCTTTAGCAAACCCTCAAAAAGAACCTAATGGACTTTCTGGAGGTAAAGAACACACTACAACAGTTGAAAAATGAAATAACAAGCTTGGGAAATAGAGTCGACCAAATGGTCTGACCCACTCCTAAGTCCAGGATGGCAGTCCTGCACAGCTTCCCCAGCCAAGGCTGGCAAATGGCACTCCTTGTGTACAGTGCAGCCTCCCGGCCAGGCTGTCTAGGAAAGAGGGAGAAAATCCCTCCACCCAGAGCCCCACCCCAACCATGCTCCTGCCCCTCTCCCCTCCCCCGCCCAGCTGCCTCTTCCAGTTCAGGCAGGCTTTCTGCAGTCCCAAAGCACCTTCTGCCTCCAGCGACACCTCACACACACACACAGCCAGAGGGAACAGTCTCCACTAAGCCTGTGGAAGGAAGGGAATGGGGTGGGGGCTAAGTCCTGGCTGTGTACAGGCTTCAGGTGGGAGGGGAAATGATCCCTCAAAGGGTCAGATGCTCTAGGCCTGTCTCCCCACCCCCAACCCCCACAGCCTTCATGGAGAACTGGGCAGCAAAACGGGAGGGAGCGAGCTGAATCTTCCAGGTGTCTTGGCTGACCTTTTGCAACCCCAGAGTGCCCTTTGGGCAAGAAGGCAGAGAGAAAGGGTGTGTAGGAAGGCCAGTGATTATCGTCCTCCATTTCAAGGGTGGGTGTGGGGACCACCTGCCCGGGGACCATAGCCTGGCCTGGCCCAGGAGTAGCCTGGGGCACATGTGGTGGCCTCGGTCCAAGTACTTTACAGACTTTAATCCCAAAGCCAATCTATACACCTCCCTGGGAGGAGGAAGGTGCATAGGATCCCCATTTTACAGATGAGGAGATTGAGGCTCAGAAATGTGAGAAACGTGCCCATAGTCGCACGGTCAAAAAACTGTGCAATCCTCTGACCCCAAAGACTCTGCCTTCAACCGCTGACAGCCACCTTGCTGGCTATGCCCCACACCGGCACTAGTACCTGAGATCCTCACACACAAGAGAGTAGACAAGTGGGTGAATGTGGGGACCAGTGCGTGGAGAAGGGCATCCACTTCTCCCACAGCCCCCAAGCAGATGAGTGGGTGGACAAGTGAGTGAGCAAGTGGATAACTGCATGAGTGGACAAGTAGACTAGTAAAGAAATAGAAGGATGTTTAAAGGGCTCAGCTTCAGGGAGAAGCAATTGCTGCTTTGTCACATGGCCTCTAGGAGAGAGGAAGACATGTGGTTTCTGAGAAATTTGGTGGCCCATTGCAGTGCTAGCTTACCATGAAGAGCACCCCCAGATCTCCCTCCCTACACAGCAAGTCTCCAGAACAAGGTGCTCTGGAGGCCCCAGGGACCCTGTCTGAACACACACACATACACACACACACACACACACACACACACACGCACACAGTGACCAAGTAATGGGCTGACCTGATCAATCATCCACAAGCCATCAAGAGCTCTGTTGCTTAAGAAGACCCTGGGCCAGTTATCGACCTGCCCACCCCTGCTGGGAGGTAAAGAGGAACAAGAGCTCCATTGGCCCTGCCTGAGGTGGAGGTGAGGTGGGGTGGGTGGCCGAGAGGCCCTCGCTGCTGCCCTGTGTGAGCAGGTAGGTCTGGCCAGGATGGCACTCTGGACACTGGACGCTGGGCCCCAGGTCAGTGCCTGGGCCTATTTGACTAAGGGGTGGGTGTGAGCTAGCATGGAAGTAGCTCACCAAGTGGTCACTGCCGTGGCCAGGGATGGTCAAGGGCCCCTCCTTCAGGGGGAAGGCCCCACTTGGAACCTGGACTAAGGGGTGGGGTGGGCTGGACTGGACCCAAGAATGGGGATACTGTGGCAGACAGGGGGAGTCAGGGATTAGAGCTGTTGCTCTAATGTGGGGTTGTGAATCTTAGTATCTTAGCTGCAGGGAGGGGCACTTAGAGGTCTATGAGCCCATCTCCCAACACCTTCCATGAGGCCCAGAGTGAAAGTAATTGGACCTAGTCAAGGGCAATTCCAAGAATTAAAGAGCACACAGAGGACTCCCCCCACCACAGCCCAGCCAACTCTCTGGAGCAGACAGAAGCAAAGCAAGGGGCCCAAGTGTCTCTGGAGAGCAAGTCCCTGATACTGATCAACTCTGGGACAGAGAAAGCCAAAAGGAGACCCAGAGGCCCCCGTCCTCACCCAGCCCCAGTCATGAGTTGTTATCTCTGCCCCCTATGGTGGTGGTGGGGGGGGCAGGTGACATGAGGTCCAGAGGAATAACAGGAGGTTAGAAGTAGGGTACACAGAAAACTGGTTGACCACTTGGCTCCCTCCCCTATGCCCTCTGGCCCTGCCTGAGCCCCTGTCCCAAGAAAACCTTTAAGAGGACAAAGATCAGCACTGTCCTCCCTGGCCTTTTGGTGCAGGGCCCCTCCAACTTGTTAGTCTCCTACCCCCAAAGGGGGACCTTGTAGAGACTACACTCCATCCTAGAAAATGCCATAGACGTCAGTTTGGTCGCAGAGCAAGATGGCAGTGGGAAGCAGAGTCTGGGGCAAGGGACCTTACTGCCTCCGCACAATCCGATCGGAGAGGGAGAGGAAGAGGAGGGACGGGAAGGGAAGGGAGGGAGGGAGGAGAGAGAGGAAAAAGAATAGAACCACAGTGGTCCGACTTGCATCAAAAGGACATTGTGAGATTGCACCGCATTTACAGCCCTCTTAGAAATACCTTCTACTACTACTAATAATAAAGACGACACCAAAATTAAAAGTTGCTTTGATCTTACAATGACCCAATGAGAGAGGTGTTATTATTTCCATTTTCAAATGAAAGGGGGGCTTGCACAGTGCACACAGATAGTAACTGGCAGAACCTGGATTTGAACGGATGTGTGATGCCAAACTTGTCCTGTTTCTGAGACACTCCACTCTAAAAGCTCAGATCTTAATGAGAGGCTGTTTCCAGCCAAAGGGTAGATTTTGCTCTCCTGTCTGTTCCCAAGAGAAACTGCACTGTTAGACAGAAGGCAGGGAAATGGCCCGTATCCTCTCACGGTTAAAAGGGTCAATAATAAAACTTCGCTTATCTTGTTATACTTTACTAAGGACTTTTACCTATGTTATGTCATTTGTGTTTCACACCAGCCCTGTGAGGTTGGGGTGGTAGCCCCATACAACACACAGCCCCAGCTTCAAGCTTTACACCCACATAAGCCCTGCCTGGGGCTGGACTCCATACCTGTGATTCCTATAAAAATCTACTCATGGAAAATATTTGCAAAAACTATCTGACAAGGGACTGGTATCCAGGACATAGAAAGGACTTGTATAACTCGGCAAGAAGAAAAGCAAAATAGCCCCATTTAAAAATAGACCAAAGATTTGAACAGACACTTCTCTAAAGAAGATATATGAATGGCCAATAAGCATATGAGAGAAGATAACATCCTCATTAGTCATCATTAGGAAGTGCAAAATAAAACCACAATGAGCTATGCTGACACACCCACCAGAATGGCTAAAACTTAAAAAGCTTAACAAAACCCAACGCTAACGAGGGTGTTAACTGGAATGTCACCGTTGCTGGTAAAAGCAGAAAATGGTACAGCCCACTCTGGAAAAAGGTCTCATGGTTTCTTATAAAACTAGGCATATACATCTTCTGTGACCAAGCAATTTCACCTCTTAGGTATTTACCCAAGAGAAATTAAGACGTATGTTCACAAAAAGACTTGTACAGGAATGTTCCTAGCAGCCTTATTCATAATAACCCAAAATTAGAAACAGTCTCATAGATACACACACTGTGGCCTGCCATGGAATACTACTCAGCAATAAAAAGGGACAAATTACTGATACCCATGACGACGTGTGAGAAGCAGAGTTTGCCACCCCAAGATATGCCTTTTGGGATATTGATTATTTTATTAAGCTGATTATTTTCAAGAAACGGAAGACTCAGAAAAAACCTTTGACCTTTCCCCTAACTGCTTAAAAGAATTACCTAGAGGAACTGCTCCAAGAAGGGAGGTATCATCATAGACAACCATAGTTTAATATGAACTAGTATGTGTTAGACAGGAAGGAACCTAGCAAGGCCCATTTGATCAAAGTCTTCTCTGTGTCCCATTGTTAAAGATAGCCCAGCAAATATTTATTTACTAAACATTTGTCTTTGTCTTTCTTTTTCTTTTTTTTTTTGAAACATTTGCTTTTCTATCTTCATGTGAATTGCCTTCCTGCCCTTTGACGTCCCAAACCACAAACCACTTATGTGCCAACTCAAGCTGGCACATAAGCCCAAACTGCCCATTCTGTTCTTGGGGCTCATATTCTTACAGAACCCACGTATGTACATATGTAATAAATATTTCCTCCGGCTACTCTGTCTCATGTCAATTTGATTATAAGATCAGCCAGAACTTATAAGGATAGAAGGGAAATTTTTTTTCCTCCCCCACATATAAATATATCAAAAACATTGTGCTGAGTGAAAAACGTGTTACACAAGAGTACCTACTGTATGATTCTATTTATATGAAGTTCTAAAAAGGGGGAAATAATCTATGAAGGGGAACTGGGGCAGGATTGATGGGGAAGAGGCGTGGGGGAAATTTCTAGTTGCTGGTAATGTTTTATATCTTGGTTGGAGTCTGGTGTCATTGATGGGTGCATTTGTTAAAACTGTTAAAGGGACAATTAATATGTACATTTTATGGCATATAGGTTTTACTCCAAAGAAAAAAAAACTATAAACAAATATTAAATCCTAATTAACAGCTTGCATGTGGAAGTATTTAGTGGGAAGTGTACTGATTGTCCCAACCTGTCGTTCAGGCTTTTCTCCACTTGCCTTACCAAACTTGCTGTGACTAAAAGCCATGCCTCTCACACTCCAACACACAAACGAATCACCTGCACGGCTTGATAAGTTGCACATTCTGAGTCAGCAGGCCTGGGCTAGGGCCCAAGAATCTGCATTTCTTATAAGCTCCAGGTGATGCTGCTGCTGTCCTTAGGCTACAGTTCAAGTAGCAAGGACTTAGAATGTTACCTTCTGATAAAGATAATTTGTATATCGGGACCCACAAAATATAGGCTGCCCCAGCGGCCCGGTCCACATCACAAATCTAAACCTAAGGCAGTCTGCACTTCCAGGAAATGCCTCAGTGTCAAGGAAACCTATCACACAGCAGTCACCTGCTGGCCTTATTAGGACACCCCCACCCTCCTAACCAATCATGCCTTGCTGCCACGTTGCCTTTTCTAATGCTCTGTAAAACTCGCTCTTGCCCTGAATCCCCTGGGAAGCATACTCCACTGCTTGTGCAGCACCGAACCCCCCAATCCGTGGATTGTTTTCCCTTGAATTAAGGACATCAAACTCATCGCTAAATCATTTTTGTTGTCATCTGACATGTCCCAATTCTTCACCTTTGCTTGCACTGTTTCCCCCTCTGCAGCTTGCATTGGCTCCCCCACCCCGTGACTTGCCCCTCCGTGGCCATCCATATACCATCTTTTCCCATCCCTCCTCTTCTGGCAGATAACAACTAATAATAATTATGATAAATGATGGCAACAACAATCATTCGTGAGATCTTACCAGGTGCTGGGGACTGTGCTACATTTTTTAGAAGCATTATCTTGTGTTTAACCATTTTAACAGCCCTACGATGTCAATACTAAGATTGTTCCCATTTTCAGATGAGGAAACTGAGGTACAGAGAGGTTAAATATTTGCCCAAGGTCATGTAGACTTCCTTTGGCTCTAATTACTGACAGCCTTATGGTAACGGCCGTGGTGTTTATGTGGACACACACTCACATACTCTTCTGTTTTCTCTTTCCACTGAGATCACATTGTCTTTGAGGGTATGGACAGGAAAATTCTCCACTCCCCGTCAGAGCCTTTGCCAAAGCAGGGGCTCTTCTTCAAAACAGGACACAGCACAGTGCCCAAGCAACTCCCAGCCATATCTGTAACAGGGCCATAGGCTCCACTCTCTACTCACATGAGGCTCTGGTATAGGTACCATCCAGCCACCAGCTTCCTGCTCTCCACTACTGACCCCTAGCAGCTTGCTCTCTCTCCCTGCTGTGTGGGCCTCTCCAGGCCATCCTCTTCTGGTTCGGCCCAGATCTGCTCCCAGATCTTTCCTTCCAGTCTTCTCTCCCATCCCAGGGTGTCCTAGGATGGGAGAGAAGCCACCTAAGTCCCCTGACCTGTAGGAGACACCAAAAGCTGCTCTGCTCTCACCCCAAAAACTCTCCTCTGCATGCAGACTCTGTGAGGGCAGGACCAGGCCCTTCTTGTCACAGCTGCGTCCCCAGTGGCATTTAGTCACAGAAGGTGGATGTGGGGAGAGGACCTCAGGGCCTGGCCCCCACGGTCTGAGCACGGCACAGGTGAGAGGCCCGTCCTTACCACACCCCACCTAATCTTGTCTTCCTCAGAGCCTCTATCATCCTCTGGCCCAAACCAAAGGCCCACAAGTTGGGGATTGGATGTCCTCAGACTCGAGGCGTTTCCCACTCCAGGCCCTAACCCCTTCCTGCAGTTCCCAGCCCTCCCACAACCTTCTCCCTTCTCCTCCCACAGGCCTTCTGTGGTTTCTCTCCACCCACCTAGGACCACTAAGGGAAGATATTTCACTTTCCCAGGCAAGCTCAGCGATACATTTCTCCTCCTAAGAGGGTAGGCTAATTGCTCTTCCCAGAAGAAAATCCTCCAAGGTTTTCCTTGTGGTGGGATAGGAGGTTGGAAAATTATATGTTCAGGGCAACGTGGGGTTACTATATTAAGTCCAGTTTCATAGCCGGGTGGTCACTGGAGAGAACAGGCGCCATCTGCTGGCACAAAGCAGGATCCCGGCTCTGTCCTGGAGAGATGTGAGCATTGCCTCCTCACCCAGGCACAGTCCCCCGCCCAGCTCAGGGGTAAGAACACAGGCCCCCGCCCAGCTCTCCCGGGCAGCTTCAACCTTTTCCATTTTAAAAGCCCTGTGACAACAGTGAAGTCTAATTTATTGACCCCCGCATACATAAATAGTGTGATTTCCAGGGATGAAGAAACTTAATACGTACCAGATTCAAACACATAAAGTTGTATACATTAAACATCCACAGCTTTTTGTAAATATGTTGTAGATATTGTGTATGCAGCTTTTTAAACCTCAATAAAGCAGTTTTTTTTTAAAGTACCAGACACACACACTTTATAAACATTAGGCAATGAAAAAATTATGTGTTTGTATACATATGCACGAATATACTAAGACATCTAATTGACAATCTCCATCACTTCTCAAATTAGATTACGCAGTTTTTATACTATTAGTTTTTAACTCGTCTTTAAACAAATGGGAATTCGTCTTTAAATTTATGGGAACATAACTTAGTAATGTTCAGTCTCTCAAATTATAAAAGCACATACTCATCGATGCAGCAATCCCGTTACTTTTAATAAACTCTACAGGCACATCCATGTTCATCACTGCAGGGACGTATTGCCTCTGCAATGTCGTTAATAATAAATCACTGGGAACCACCAGGAGGACGCTGGTTAAATAAATGATGGTCCATCCATGTGAGGGCAACTACAGTCATTGAAAAGAATGAGGGGAGTCTACACCTGCTAATTCAGACCCATCTCCAAGTCACAATGTTAAGTGAGAAAGTACTGTCTGGACAGTAGTGATGCTTTCACGACTCTGTCAATTGACTTTAAAATCATTGAATTGTTCTCTTAAAATGAGTGAATTTTATAGTATGTATTACACCTCAATCAAGCTGTTTTCTTAAAAAGACCATAAAGCATAACATGTATTCTCTTCTGTAAAACTAAATCAAAAGTACATGTATAATCACATATGCTTGTATATGCATAGAAATATTCTGGAAAAATATATAAGAAACATAATAGTAGTTGCTTCTTGGAGTGGGAAAATTTTTATTACGTATACTTTGTCCTATATATTTTTACTATGAGCATGCACACTCTTTCGATAAATTATTAGTTACATTCATCATTCTATAGTTCCCATGGCATATGTAACCCAAGAGTTTAAATAGAATAAAAAATTATTTTAATATTTTAACAACTTGAATAAAAGGGGATTTTTTTTACCAAAGACTTAGGCTTATACACAAGACACTTCCTCATAAATAGAATTTGAAGAAAACTTTTCCATGGTGATAAGACCCAGATTAAACACACACAAACACACACACACACACACACACACACACACACACACATGTGGATTTTTTTTTTTCTGAATATTCTGAATTTTCAGAAACATACCTGTTTATTATAGAAATTTTTAAATACAGAAAACTATTTATTCTTTTTAGAAGAAAACAATAATCACCAAAATCCTACACAATTACAGCAACTGCTTACATGCTGGTGTATTTTCAGTCTATTCCTATGTGTACATATTTTCTGTTTTATAATGTAATGAATGAACTACAAATAATTTGGCGTCCCCTTTTTTCCTACCAATTCCCATATCATAAAAAACTTTCCATGTCCTCGAAACGTTCTTGGAGAACATGCTTTTAACATGGTCATGACGTTATATCCCACAGACATTTTCTAATGTGTTTAACCAGTCTCTCTTGTTGGACATTTTGACCGCTTCCAGAGTTTTGCTCTATCAATAGTGCTGCAGTGACCCTCCAGTGACATATCTTTGTGCTCATCCTGCAACTTCCCTAGGATTGAATCCTCGAGTGGAACGTTGGGGATATCAAGGACATGTCCGCCTCAACACTCTTGTAACAGGTCAGTAATGCCCCCTCCTAAAGGTTAAACCACTCGGATGAGCCGGGTGTGAGTGGCTCGGCCACTGCTGTATGCGAAGCCAGCAGTGGCATTATTGGATGCCTGCTCAGCACAAAGTGCCACACCAGGGCTTTTCTACAGATGATTTCACTCGATTCTTCTGAGAGGGGCGTTACGAGTGTCTCCCTTGCCCCAGGGAGAAACTGAGGCTGATAGGCTGACACTTGCCCAGAGTCTGTCTCCAGTTAGTGCCAGAACCAGGACTGAAAATCAGGTCTGTCTGATTCCAAAACCCACACCCTCCAATGAGCAAAAAAGAAGCGAGGGCACATTTTCCAAAGAAAACCGTTTCTCTTGGTGTCCGAGTGCCCAGGGCCACAGTTAGGGTTTCAGAGTCAACTGAGAAGGTCCATGAATGGATCCATGGGTTTGGAAATGCAGCTGTAACTTTCACACGGAGGGAAAAGAACTAGCAACCATTTAGCCAAGACATAGCAAATTAACAACAAGAACAAAAATTTCAGAAACAAATGTTTGATTTATAGCCATCAGCCGTACATTAAGACTGTGACAAGAGGGAAGTAAACCCATGAGTCATGTATTAAAAGAAAACAGTCCAAATATTTGGTGGCGGAAGGAACTTTAACTTTGGGTGGTGAACACACAATGCCATATGCATATGACATATTATTGAATTGAACACTTAAAACTAATTTGATTTTATTAACCAATATCACCCCAATAATTTTAATTAAAAAACTAAAATAAATCAAAAATAAAAATAAAGGAAACATTTGACAGAACTGATGAGAAAATCAAATCCTGGCCTATGTCTGGGTGGGCAACAGGTGCAGAGACCCCCACACACACAGTCAGCCTCTGGGACACAAATAGTCAGTTCTACATCTCAGCCAGGGCTGAGGGAGCCTGTGGCTTGTTTCATTATGTCCTAAATAGAGCTGACAGGAATTATCCAGGACTCTTTATCTAGAACAAAAGCAACTAGGACAACAGAGTGGGAAGCATAGGGGCATTGGAGCCCAGCAAACCTGGGTTTGAATCCTGCTTCTGCTTCTTACTAAGATCCAGGGTAGGTAAGTAAATCCCATCAGCTCTATGTGGATCCTTATTATGCAGCTCCAAGCTCAGAAGCTTCCAGGAAGCCCTGGTTCATGGCTCATAGCTCACCTGGTTCTGCGGCAGCTCCGTAAACGTGGCCTGTCCGTCTCTACCGCCTGTCCTCCCCAGCTCTAATTATGGGTTTCCTGTTGCCTTCCCAGGCCCATGTGGTCTTTACTGACCAGCCTGCCCTCTGCTCCTCCACCCACCCCAGAACCTGGGCAAAGAGGCCATAGGCGCTCCCCAAAGTGGCAGTTTGCTTATTGCAAGTTCTCTGGTCAGACTGAAATTGGCCAGGGGGATGGTCAGGCCAGGGCTCCCACTTTCAAAACAGCTGGTGACGGAAGGGTCCACTGGCAAGACCTATCTGGGTTTTAGCCTCAGGGGAGCCAGTGGGATAGCAGGCCAACCCAGGGTTGCTGTACCCCAAAGGGGCTGAGGGACACCTCTCCTTTCTCTTCTATGCCACCCACCTCCCCCCACACCCCCATGCAAGGGCCCAGCATTCCCCGCATATGCCCTCCCCATTACCCTTGCCTCGGGCTTTGCTGTCACTGACCCCTGTGTGTTCAACTTTTTCCCGCCAGGCCTGGTAGACTGAAAGCTTATGCTTCAAGTCTGAAGTCTCGGTGGAAGGCCACCTCCGGGCAGTCTGCAGCAATCCCAGGCCCCCTGGTCCCCTCCTCCTCTGCCCGGCCATACCTCCCTGCCTGTGGTTCTCACCAACACCACACTGTGGCTTTGCTACTCTCATGGCTCCACGAATATTTGCACCTATGGTGAGTGTACACTCTGCTAAGTGCTGAGGTGACAGGACACCACAACGGGAACATAAGGTAGGAGGCAGACATAGGAGAGCAGAGCGAGCGTTAAAGCAGCTGCACTGTGTCTGCGGCTCGTGCCGCCCTGAGACCCGGCAGTGGGCAGGCACCTTCTCTCTACTCTGTGATCTGTGACAGATGCTTGGTAGATGGAAATCGACCATGGTGGGAGGATTTACACCACGGAAATCAGCAAACGCTGCAAAACAGGGCTTTTTTTTTTTTTTCTAGACAGCAAGCAGTTATATATGCGCTCGCACGCCACTGCAGAAGGAGCACCACGGGGGCCGTGGCCCAGGGAGGGCCACTGCTTTGGTTTGGGTTCCCCGTAACCTGAGATGGGTTGTCCCCTAAATAAGTCATGAGACAAAGATTTAGGATAAGTGGTTTATTTAGAAGGTGATTGCAGGGAGTGACAGCAATGAGACGGGGAAGGGAAGGAACTTATTTAAGGGGATATTAGAAGCCATTTTGCCACCGTGGCAAGTGAAGGTCAATCTGGGGACAGCTGACAGTGAGGGACAGACCTCAGTCATCTACCTAAGAAGCCGGGACATTTATCTGCCAACCCCTGGCAGTCCTCACTTTGGCATTGGCCCTGGGCTCTTCCAGCAGGCTCTGTGCTTGGACTCAACCTGTTCCTGACTCTAGGAAAGAACCCTCCACCTCCAAGTGGCAGGTATTCGCCATGAGCAGCCTGCTCAAATAGAGGTGAATGTCAAGGACACCTGGGTGAGGTGCAACAGTGTGTTACAGGGAGCCCTCCCCAGACTAGAGACTCAGCCCCCATCAGACCATAGGGTAGGCATCTCCCAAGGGTAGGCACTATTCTGCCCACTGGATCCCTGAGACCTTTTCAGGAAATCCATGAACTCAAAATTATTTGACAACAATACTAAGCCATTAGCATTTTGTCCTCTTGTTCTCTCAAGAGTATACAATAGAATTTTCCAGATACTTCATGATATGTAATATTGCAATAGATTGAATGCAGAAGCAAATATGAGAGTCCAGGGATTGTTTTAAGCCAAACATCAAAGGGATTTGCAAAAATCTATTTAAAATACTGAGTTTCTATTCTTTTTTTGGAAGACACAATTATTTTTATTAAAAATATTTTATTGCAAACATAACAATATTTTTAATCAATAAATACAATATCTTTAATCAATAAATTGTGGGGAGGAAAACTAATTTTTACTTTTATCCTTGAAAAGGCTTCTCTCTGGACTAATAATCAAGGTAACATGAGTGATTAACAGGAGAAAATAACCAAATTTATTATGTGTATACACATGGGGTTCCATAAGAATGTGAGATCCAAGGACAGAAGGGGGACAGTTCAAGCTTATATGCCACCTTGAGCAAGGAGGGTGGGGGTTGTGGCTTAGAACTTCGAAGGGCAGGAAGGCAATTCACATGGAGATTTTAAAAAATGTTTGGTAAATAAATGGTTGCTGGACTACCTTTACAATGGGACATAGAGAGGATTTTGATCAAATGGGCCTTGCTAGTTTCCTCTCCATCACATGCTAGTTCATATTAAATTATAGTTATCTATGATGATGTCTCTCTTCCTGGAGCAGGTCCTCTATCTAAATTCTTTTAGCCATTAGGGGGAAGGTCAAGGTATTTCCTGAGTCTTTTATTTTTTCTTGAAAATAACCAGCTTAAAATAATCAATATCCCACATACTAATGGCCAACAAATATATGAAAAGATGGTCAACATCGCTAGCTAGTAGGGAAATGCAAATCAAAACCACGATGAGATACCATCTCACATCTGTTAGAATCACTATAATCAACATGACAAGTAATAACAAATGTTGGAGAGGATGTGGAGAAAAAGGAACCCTCATACACTGCTGGTGGGACTGCAAATTGGTACAGCCACTATGGAAAACAGTATGGAGATTCCTCAATAAAACTAAGAATTGATCTACCATATGATCCAGCAATCCCTCTACTGGATATTTACCCTAAAGACTTGAAAACCCATATCCGAAAAGATATTTGCACACCGGTGTTCATAGCAGCATTATTCACAGTGGCCAGGACATGGAAGCAACCGAAGTGTTCTACGATAGATGATTGGCCAAGGAAGCTGTGGTACATATATACAATGGAATATTACCCAGCCATAAGAAGAGATGAAATACTGCCATTTGCAACAACATGGATGGACCTTGAGATAATCATGCTAAGCGGAAGAAGCCAAACAGAAAAAGTTGAAAATCACATGATATCACTTATATGTGGGATATAAACCTAAAAGCAACAAATGAGCAGGACAAACAAACTCATGGACATAGACTATAGGCTAGTAGTTACCAGAGGACTATAGACTAGTGGTTACTAGGTGGGGGAGGAGGGGGGAGTAGACGAGGTAAAGGGGTCAAATATAGGGTTTAGGGGGAGGGTGAAGTGGGTAAAGGGGATCGAATATATGGTAGTTGAAAGAAACTGGACTTTGGGCGGTAAACACACAATAGAATATACAGATGTCAGATGATAATGTACACCTGAAAATTATATAATTGTATTAACCAATGTTACTCCAATAAACTTAATTAAAATTTTTAAAAATAATAATAATCAATATCCCAAAAGGCATATTTTGGGGTGGCAAACTCTGCTCCCCACCTCTATTTTAATTTTTTCTTAATTTTCACTTATAACATGGTAAACATTGATAGATGTAATCTATATAAACAAAAGTTTTGGGTGATTCACAATACTTTTTAAGAGTGTAAATGTAATAGAATAAAATAGTCTTTCTAACTCCATCTTACTCAAGCCTACCCAATTCCCATAACAAGTCTGTTTGCAACTTCTGCCTAGTCCTGCAAATAGATATGCTAATAGTTAAAGGACTCTAACTTCCAGCCTAGGAATTACTGAAACAAACTCCCTGCTCAAAAGTACCTCCCCAAGGAGATAAGGAAGGTACCATACAAAAATAATGATTATCAAAAGATTCATAGGAACCGTGTGACTGGGACCAGAGCAATCGGAGTTTGCTGACCAAAAGCAAAGAAGTTTCGCCATCCCCCTCAGACCCTTGCTGGTGTGTCCAGATGTCTGTGGTCAACAATCACCTCCTGACCGCAAACCCCTCTTACTCTGACATAAAAAAAAGCCTGAATTTTGTACCTTCTCAAGATGGTTCTTTAGGACACTAGTCCACCATCTTCTCGGCTTGTTGCTTTCCTTGCCCCTTGTCACTCGACTTATTGGCAGTCCTGTCATGCAGTTCGATTACATAAAGGGTCCTGAGACCAAAATGTTTGAGAACCAGGGAGTGTCTAATGGGTAGCGGTCATCAGGGAAAATGAAAAGGGTCTGGAGATGGATGATGCTGATGGTTGCACAACAATGCAAATGTACTTAATGCCACAGAGCTTACACTCTAAAGTGGTTAAAATAGTAACTTTCTGTTATGTGCATTTAACCACAACTGAAAGAAAAAAATTTAAGAGTCACTATAGGCTCAGCTCAGGGAGCAGACTGCAGAGGTGTTGTGGAAGCCATATAGAGAAAGTCCTTTGGGAAGAATTAGACCAGAAACTTTAAAAACAAGAAACATGCCAGATGAGTGTTTTACATACCATTATCTCCTCCTTCATCGACCCCATCTTATCAATGAAGAAACTGAGCCTCAACAGGGTAGAATGATTTGCCCGAGGCCTGCATCCCTGGGGTCTGAACCCTAGCTAGACTATCTGACCCCTCTGGGCCATCACGCCCCAGTAGAGCAAGGCTTTGTCGTGATAATATACAACTTAACCCAAAGAGGCCATTCTCTATTTGAAAGGAAATACTCCATCACCGCTACAAAGCTGTTTTATAAGACACTTTGTAAGCCAGTCGCTTCCCCCACCCCCATCGTTGCGCCTTAACCAAGTCTCAGCCAAGATCGGATAAGACACTTTGTAAGCCAGTCGCTTCCCCCACCCCCATCGTTGCGCCTTAACCAAGTCTCAGCCAAGATCGGTCGTGATAACAAAACCTGCACGGCCACAAACGTGGGGCAGAGGCAGAGCACATGGGTAAACAGGGACATGCAAATCAACACTGCAGGGCACTTTCGCCTACAGGCCTCACCCGGGAGGACCTCACCAGGCTGCTGGGACTATAAACTGCTGATCCTGCTTTAGAGGCACCTAACTGAGAAATGAGCCCACTACGGCAGTGCCACCATAGTGTCTGGTCCACAGTCCATCCTCACTGGAGGAATGACCGGGGTCAGGGCTCAGGCACCAGGAGACCACAGGGCTATGTGGCCAGGGCCTCAGGCCGGACTTGGTCTTCCTCACTGCTTACAGACACCTTGACAAGATTTGAGGGGAAAGTTCACCCTACAGTTAAAATCAGAGGTCTATTATTAGACCACAGAGCCTATAGTAATTGAATTAAAATGCTTATTAATCCTGCTGTGATTTTTGATGCATTCATTTGTTAAATGTAAACACTTAAAAAATGTAGGCTCTTTTGTAATCCCAATTTCTCTCTGTTCCCCTCTCCCCATCTCTCTCTCTGTTATGTGGGGGTGTATGTGTAAGTGAGCATATATATACATACACACATAAGTATGTGCACATATATATATATACACACAAATCTATATGTATGTGTGTCTCTCTCTATGTAAAACCTCCCAGCCCTCAAAATCTAGCTACCCGAGTGGCTGCATGAGGCAGTCGGGGGACAGGACAGGTTTCCTGTGGCCTGCGGCCCCAGTGCCTCCTCCAGGCCAAGCCCACGGTCTCTACCCTCAGATCCACAGACACCCAGCAGTCATTCTCACGGCTCACACAGTAGGGGAGAGCCTGGTAGAGGCCAGTGTTTCTGGTCTCCACCTAGGATTAGCCCTTCAGGGCTGCAAAGGAGGTGCGAACCGGCACCTCTCAGACAGGACAGACTCCCAGCCCCCGGCACACAGCAGCTGCCCAGGTCCTCTCAGCCCCCACATCTGGTCTGGTGGAGCGAAACGCAAATGAATAGTGAAAACAGGGCCGCCTACAGGCAGATGGTTCTGCCCTGGTGATTTTACTTCACTCCCCCAGGAACCCCGCTAAGCTAATATTATTCTGGTTTTAGCGAAGAGATCAGAAAACGGGACTTTACAGAAAGTGGCTGAGCTGGGATTTGAACCCGCGTCTGACTTACCTCCAAACCAAGCTGAGGCAGCCCTGCGACGAGGACCTGTATATACAGACGTGCCCTCTGTTTGCGTCAACTGCCGTATTTTCCATGTCTTTCTTTCTGTAGGGAAAAAAAAAAGAGTTTAAAAATTATTATTCTAAAAAGACAATTTTTCTAATGAAGAAGTTCAAAAAGTATAAATATAAAGTCAGCATGACACCACCGCTCAGAAATAAACAGAATATTTTGGGCGTATTTCCTATATACAGTCATTCACTGCTATGTAGACACAATATTGGGATAGAATGTATTTACTGCTTGTGCCAGGTGCTTCGCTTCCCCCTCCGCGACCCCATTTAATCCTCCAAACAGCCCTCAAATGGAGGTTACGTTTAACCTATTGAAAGGTAAACTGAGGTGTAGTAAAATTTTTAAGAGTTTATTTGCGCAAACACCAATTCAAATCCGGTGTCATCCAGTCGAGGGGATAGACAGGAGCTCCGAGGGGCTGCATAAAATGAAAGACTTTTAAGGGCAGAAGAGAGCAGGGGCAAGGAAATTATACTAGGCAAAAAGCAAGTTGGTTATTGCAAGGTTACTTTTTTTTAGGACATGGCAGGGGTTTATCCCGCAGATGACCTAACTAGTGCTGACCTGGCGATTCCTGACTGACTGGTTTAAGATACCGTTTCTTGGAGAGCTGAAACTATAATTAGGTCTTGGTTTGGCAACATGGGGTTTAGCATAAATGACTCCATTTGGGACCTGTTGTCTTGTTTTTAACAAACCCCATAAGGAAACTGAGGTTAAGAGAATTAATTAAGTTGCCTAAGGTCATGCAGTTGGGAACAGAGGTCAAGTTAGACATAAGCAGCTAGACTCTGGAGCCTGAGTTTTCAAATGATGGGGTTCATTTGCTACCCCTAAAATATGGCACCTGGCATATTGAGTATTTTAAGCTGAAGGAATCTGAGAAACAGCAGGTGCAGGAAAGACTTTCCGACCTTCCCCTGAAGCAGATCATAAACCCTCATGTGAGAGATGCCCTCCCTCTGACCTCTCTGTCCTATACAGGAGCACCCTTATCTCCAAGATGGAGGAACCGGAGAAGAATCTGAACGAACCTTGCCGAGTTCCCCTAGGTCACTAGCTTAGCTCGTACCCTCTGTCTTATCATCTCTCTTCACAACTTTCCACTCTTCGTTAAACTTAGCATGAAAACGTTCCGGTTTAACCACTTCTTCGGGTCATTTCCTTATGACGACTCCCGTGTCACTTAAAACTTGCATGAAATAAATGTATACGCTTTTCTCTGGTTAATCTGCCTTTTGTTAGAGGGCCTCAGTCAAGAACTTAGAAGAGTAAAAGGAAAGATACTTTCCCCCTCCAAACCTTACCATTTCTTTTATATCCTATTTTAGGCTTAAATTTTGAGCATTCCTCCATGCCATCACGCAGTCTCTTCACATAGTTGTTGATGATACTTTGTATTTCTTAGTGAGCAAGGTTTAGCCACACCAAGAAAAAAAAAAGCTCTCAGCATCAGTCTGGCATATATACATTTCACCTTAGCATCTCTCAGGCTCGGGTCCTTAGATCTGCCTATGCTCAGGAATCAAAAATCCTATGAGCATTTTTAAGTTGTGTGTTTATCTGAATAAGTAATCTTAAGAATTTTTACAAGTTTTAAAGGTGAAGTTTTTATACTGACATTTCCCATTCGAAAGACATTTACATTGAGTAAGACCTTAAATTGCCAAGTGAGGATTTTCTCAAACTGGGCTCTGGGATGTTTTCTTAGAAATCTGTGAGAACATATTTCTTTTAAATGAAGTTATTGCTCTAGTTGAGTTTCCCTGTGTTCCTGAGGATCATCTAATTTGTAATTTTCCCCAAATGGAAAAAAAAAAGTTATATATAATTATAAAAACAACACTTGCTTCATGCAAAAAAAAATATATAGTACAAAATGGCATAAAGAGGAAGTGGGGGGGGCATGCTCTAAAGAAAAAACCACTTTGAGGGTTTAGGAGTGAGGGAAGCCTTAGTCCTGGGTGGGGGGCCTGGGAGGGCCATCTTATTGGTTTTTGGAAGCAAAGCAAGGATCATCTTGCAGGCAAGGCTCCTACTTAGGTACCCATTGTCTGTGCAAGAGCAGCTAGGTCAGCCACCAACCCCAGCCACTTGCCCTCCAGGGCCAACTGGCCCTGGAATTCATCCTTGGCTCCAGGGCTTAGACCCCACGTAAAGCTTACCCAGTTTGACAACTGCCGAAGGCCATACACCACCCACATGTAAAGCAGAAGTTGGAAACACACTGTTCACATGCCCAGCTCCTCTTTCCACACCAGTGGGGTGTCCATGCTGAGCCCCATCTCCCTGTCACACACAACTCACAGAAACATGTAGGCCATTTCAGGCTGGAGGGCCTGAGCCCCTAGGGTGGAGTGGAGAGGCCAGCAGCACGTTCACCTCTTGGCCCTTCAGGGCCTAGTGGAGCCAACTTCTCCCCCACACAGCCATGAGGGCTCAGTCCTTTTACCACAAAGCTGGGTTGGAAGACTCACAGGGTCTGTTTTCTACCCAAAGCACTAAAGTTCTAGGCAGAGGCCCCCAGGATCCTTAAGATCTTGAGCATGGGAAACCAACAGGCCTGTGGCCGCTGCCCCAGGGGGCTTTCCTATCTCCCTTGGGGGCCCTTACTCAGCGGTTAGGCTGGCCAGGACTTCAGCTGGGTGCAGCAGCAGCAGCAGCAGCGGTAGGGCCAAAATTGTGAAAAAGCTGGCTTCCCTGCTCCCAGCCTGCCTCAGAGTTTTCATGCTGCTCTGTTTCCTCAGCTCCCATGCAAAACCCAGGGCGTGCCTGCACAGGATCTCTTCCCTGTGGAGGATGTGTCCTGATTTATTAGCATCCTGTGGGCTTCCCTAAAAAGCAGCCCCATTAACCAGGACTTGGGTCCCGTGTTACAGCACCTCATCTTCCCTGTAGGACCTTTCCCAAGGACCAGCTGCTCCGGATACCAGCATTGATGCTTCCCTACTGACACCTGGGGCAGCTGCTCCACAGACCCAGCAAACCCTCACTCAGGCCTGTGCACTGCAGGTGGGACACTTACCATCATGCATTCACTCTGTGACTCTTGCCAGACAATGCAGAGGTCCCTGACAACATCGAGGGCCAGCACAAATGCTCAACAAATGTCAGCCATTGTTTTTCTCCTGTTAAATGTGCCTGGTTGCTTCTGCTGGCCTTCTGTGGCACAGATCAAGGTCCCTCATCATCCCAGAAATAAGCCAGCTGGGATCTGTTGGGATCAGGGCAAATGGAAGCCAGGAGCGTGAGAGGTCTGTGGCTCCTCCCGGATCCTCCCTGGGAAACGCCATAAGGACACATTTGGCCACCGGAGGGCAGCATCTACCTAGCTCATTTAAAGACCAGCTCTCTCAAAAGCAGCATTTTCTGGTAAACTGTGTGGGAAAAGTGGAAGGCTTAATGGGGGCTTACTGGACTCTGGGTTGGTTGCTTTGCCCCAAGATTTTATTCACATCCACCCTGCCCCTGGCAGCCCTTAGTGCTCTAAAATATAACCTATAAAGGGAAGTTTTACATAAAGAGAACCCTGTCTTCCCATTGCCTTGAATTATAAAATGAGAAATTTTGTTCCTAAACCTGGGGCCTCCTACAGGTACCCAGGAACAGTTTTCTGAGTGCGCATATACATGATCACCGGGACTTCCTACTCTGCCCACAGGTCCCCAGGAAGCTCCCTGTTTTCCCACTCTGCCAGCTGCCGGCTGCACATGAAGAAACCTAAAGGCAGCCCAGAGGCAGGTGACAGCCCCTCCCTGCACATTTGGTGTTCCCTTCTCAATGCCGCAGCAAGGATGTGTTCTTCAGCCAGGGTCTGAGTGTTATACTGTGTGAGGACCGGGTGTAGGTCCCACGATTTTCTGTCTGCCTACCTTTCTACAGGCTTTGATCCTGGTGCTTGATCTTACTAGAATGTGTTCATGGAAGTTTGAGACAAAAACAGGATTCACATTCCTATATCAAAATGGTTGGGCAATGACAGTAAGTCATGAATGCTACTTGGCCTACAGCTATGATAGGACAGGGTTAATTCTAAAGTGAGATTGGTTGTAAATTGCATCCCAATCTTAGAGATTGAAAAATTGATGAAGAATTGAGGCAGCCCTTATAAGGCTGCCTTTTTTGTCTGCCCTGCCTAGCCCCTGAGCAATGGACTCAGCCTCATTCACTGCTAGATAAAATCCTGTCAGACCAGGAGAGGTTGGGCCTAGTGGCTTCTGTAAACTTGGAATTAGGACTGGCCTCTTGTGTAGAGGAAGTTTAAACACTGGGGCACGGTGGGGGTCAGCCTCTGGTCCCTAAGAAGCGAGGCTGCCTTCTAGCTCCAGGGTTCTGTGATACACCCTGAAACCTTATCTCCGCTTTGTCTCTAAGCTGGTTAGTTGGTCCCATTACTGACAAAGGGTCCCACTGCATCTCCTTAGCTGCATTTGCTCCGGTCTTAATTGCATGTCAAACAGGAGCTTCCCCACCAGTCTTGGGACTTTGAAAGCCTAGATGGTCACGAAGTGACTTCTGGAGCTGTGATGTAGCTGAAGGACCCTATCAAGTGGTATCCTGTAAACTTTGGACCCTGTTGGCCTCAATGTATGCTTCCAGCTCTGACTGATAGATTTGCCTGGTGCCCGGTGTGAGAAGGGCTGGTTATGTGCCTGGTGCCATCCTCCAGGGCACTGCACAGAGGTGGGGTTTTTGGTGGCAATGCTACTTCTCAGTTATCCCTGTCCTGTCCCCCTAAATTTGGCCTAGTCTGGGGGTGAGGAAGCAGCCTGTGACCTTGGGGACCTTCTCCATGTGAGGTAATCTATCCCATTCAGGGATTAAGCCCACAGCCTTCAGCCCCTCGGCTCAGTGCCACTAACCAGTCAAGTTAACCAGCCCACCAACCTCCTACTGGGCCGTCATCCTGGCCCTTTCAGGGTGTCAGAGCTCGTAGCATCCATCTGCCTTCTCTGTGAACTAGCATTTTTGGGTTAGGGACTGTGGTCCTGAAGCTAAGGCAGCTTCCAAGGGCCGACATTGCCAGCTGAGGCCTTTAAAGCTGGGTCGTTTCCTCAAAATCTCCAGTGACATCAGGGAGGCCACCAGGCTTGCCAGAGACCTGGACGGCAAAGCACATTAGTTTCCTACTGTTGCTGTAACAAATTACCACAGATTAGTGGCTTAAAGCCAAAACATTTATTACCTTATAGTTCTACAGGTCAGAGATCCAAAATGGATCAGTGAGGCTGTGTTCCTTCTGGGGGCTCTAGAGAAGAACCTCTTTCCTGGTCTTTTCTAGCTTCTAGAGGCTGCCTAAATTCTTGGCTTGTGGCCTCATGTCCTTCCAACCTCTCCTTCTGTCTTCCCGGCTCCTTTTCTGACACAAGGGCGTACTCAGATAATCCAGAATCATCTCTCCATCTCAAGAGCCTTAATTTCATTCTATCTGCAAAGTCCTATTTGTCACGGAAAGTAACATAATCACAGGTTCCAGGGATCAGAATGTGGACATCTTGTGGGGACCGTGCAGGGCTCCCCTTAACAGTACTTTTCAATAGTCAGGCCTATTTCTTTAAGAATATTTAAAATAGCACAACAAACCACAGCTGATATTTTAAAGAATGTAATAATAATACTTAGTGGTACTTATAAAATGCCTATGTGCCAGGCACAGGAAGAAGGTAGCATTGCCCACCCCATTTGGGGAAATCATTTGCCCTTGAAAGGTGCTGAGGTTGAAAGAGGTTGTATTTCTTCCCTGTGACCAAAAGGCTGGCCCTAGTCAAAGTCTGTTTAGGTTGGACAGCTCAGAGATGCTCCTTCACTCCCAAATTCACAGGACTCTTGGACGTCCTCTACGCTGAGCACCAGAGGGCCTGGCACAGGCCGAAGAACTGACAAAGCCTCCAAATCTCTTTACAACCTAAGGAATTCAGTCCAATATGTTCTCAGTCCTCATAACTCACTCAGCCTAGTGACTGCATTGTTCGGGCATTGATCCCATGTCCAGGGGACAGCTTTGAGCTGCCAGTGATGGAGGACACAGCACATTCCTGAGACAAGCCAGATACTTGGAATGGTCATTAAGATTTTGCTAAGAGGTTGACAGGCCCAAGAAAGAGGAGCTATTTTTGTAGTTGGCCTTCACAAGGCTGTCAGCAAAGTCCCTACAGATGTACAGGAATAGACAGAAATACAAAAGAGATGCATGCTCCACACAGGCAGGAAAGAGAAGCAAGGACTTTCGTCCCATTGAAGAAGAAACTATTAACTGCCAACTGGGTCAGGGTAGAGACTTCCGTCTACCCAACCATTTAACTTAGAATAGGCTACAAAGAAAATTGGACAAGGGTAAAATCCAAAAGATGACTGGGGGATGAGTAATGCAATGGGTTGCAAAACAAATGCTTCATGGAAGACATGGGCTCGGAGACCCTGGTGACATAGCAGACTGTCTGTTAGAACCAATGCCATGAAGTCGCCGGTGCCTTGGGGAGAATCGCCCTGGAAGTGTGTGAGCACCTCATCTTGTCCTGGTTTAGAATCTCCAAGTGACATACAGTATACCACAATTCTGAACTTTTCACTCCAAAACCAGCAGCAAGTTAATAAGGGGACCTAAAATCACCTGCTTAGAAACAAGTAAACAGATGGAATAAATCAAACTCTTAGTATTAATATTTTGGTGTATTCAGTAGTTTCGTACAAATCATGACAACCTGTGGATTAATTTAGGATGCTCGAACACGTAAGAGAACCTGGCATCTATTAGCTTTGTGGTTTTCATCTGAAATGTGTAATTGAAATTAGATGTGTGATTTTCATTTTGGAGGTATAAGAGAATTGTTAGTAAACCCTGAAAAGCTTTGAACTGCTCCAGAGAAAGTGATTACTACGCTGATAATATTTCAACTGTGTTGTTCCAGGCAAGACTTCGCTTCTTAGATTTGAATCTACCTGGATTGGCAGTCCGATGTCCTGGAAAGGATTATTGAAACTCGGAAATATATTTTAAATATTTAAAGGAATTTAACAAAGTTTGAAAATGGAAGGATTTAACCCGTTAAAGATATGATTAGGATAAGCAAGAGTTGTTTTTACAGAAAAAAAATTTACATTATCAGTATAACAAGATGCACATGACCTTAAAAGCTTAAGAAATAAATTTTGACCTCTTAACAGATTGAAAATTAATTATAGTCATTTGCATACATATAAGCACTCTTGACATTGAGAAATTCAAATAAAGGCCTTTCTCTTAAGGTTGTAGAATAACTTGTTAAACACACTTGTGTTCAAATGACTTACACATTTTTTTTTAAAGGGAGCTCTGATAAGGAAGCTGGCGCTACCCCTGGAAATTGAGGCATGTTAGAGTTTGCCCTTTCAGAAAACTCTTGTTGGAACAATTTTCCTGTCTCCTCAACTCCTATACTACTGTGCCTTTGGTTAGGCTTGACATAATAGCTTTGACGCTGAGACCAGACTCTGGCCTTGTTCCATGGTGTTCCCTGTGGAGCTGCACTGTTATCCCCACTTAATACATAAGAGAACAGTTTACCCATTTTGGAAATGGCAGTCATGGATTTGAACTCTGGCACACAGACTCCACAGACCCAACTCCCTGTAACTGTTACACTAAACTGTTTCAACTCCTAGACACGCCATAACTGGAACACAGATCTACAGCTTCAGTTGCTTCTTACATTTCTGTAACCCACTGCACTGTTAGTATTGATAGCACCATCAGCAGTTTTCATTGCCTGCACTTGGAGTAAAAGACAGCCTTGGAGAGAAGAGTAAGGAGTCAAAACAGAAGCTACAGCAGTGCACACAGATCCGCTGGTATCTTGTTAAAAACGTGGATTCTGATTTGGAAGGTCTGGGGCGGGGCCTGAGGTCTGTATTTCTAACAAGCGCCCAGGCAATGCTGCTCATCTGTGGGACATCTTGAATAGCAAGGGGTGAGGTCACCCTTACTGAGATAACTCAATTCGTCTCGGGTGGCAAAAATAAAAGGCATGGAGAGCAGACAGATGTCACAAAGTTGTTTGATGTTGCAGAGACAAACAAAGGTGGGGCTTATGATCAGGGAGTCCCTTACATATCCAATGACCTTATTTTCAAACCAGAGGAGCCTTGTGAGGAAATCACCTTTTCCTTTTTAAAAAAAAAAGAAAATGAAGAGCAAGACTGAATGTACCGGGGTCAAAAACACATTAGGGGTGTATCTACGGGTGCCCCACACCACCCTTGAACCCACACACACTTCTGGAAAACAGCAAGCAAGGAGCAAGCAAAGAGCTGTCACGGGAGCATTGTTGCTTTAATACAGTCTGTGCCAAGCAATATCAAAGTTGCCCATACTCCAATTTTGTCCTGACCATTTTTAATAGGTAATGTTATAGTTTAAAAAAAAGTGCACGGATGAAGAGGCTAATCACACCTCTCAACTTAAAAATGAGACAAGCCACATAAATCCTCTTCCTTGCAAAAACATCCATTTCAAAAGAGTTTCTTTAATATCATAAAATATTTTCATGGACAAGTGAGCTAGCAAACACACATGCACCAATGTGCCTTTTGACAAGATCATCCCCTACCTCCCACCCCCCACTCCCACATCAAGGCGGACATGAGATTGGAGAAATGAATACAGCAGATGGGGCAGATAGAAAAAAAAAGTCGATAAAAAGGATGAAATATAACATTGTGCTTAGTTATTTTCCTATGTCACAACAGAACGAAACATTTCGGTGCAAATAGTTAATTTTTCCTCTTTTCCATTTAAGTCTGGTGGAGAAAAAAATACTTTTTCTATAATAAAATATGCGGTTTTTTGGTTTTTTTTTTTACTTTTTTTAACATAATTTTTTTTCTTTTTTGCAGAAAATAATTTTGTAAACTGTCACTTGGCGGGGAGGGAAGATCAGCGCCGCGGCGGGTCCCAGCTGGCCGGTTGGAGGCTGGGCGTGGAAACCAAACCCGGGCAGGAGAAGGGGGTACAGCGGAGGTGCAGGGCGGGGCTCACGCGGGCAGGGGCGAGGGCGCTGGACGAGTGGGGGCGGGTTAGAGGTCACTCTCGCCGTAGAGCGCTGTGGAGAAGGACATGTAGTCCAGAGCACCGGGCACGGCGTCAGGGCCGGTGTAGGGGGCCATTCGCGCGATGCAGTACTCGGCCTGGTCCGGCGGCAGCTCCCGGCGCAGCTCGTCCACCGTGATGTAGTTCTGCCGAGAGAGGGAGGTCAGGCGGCCGCGAAGCCCGGCAGCTGCGGCCCTCGCGGTGTGCTGTGCTGTCCTTATTCCAGACCCCCCAACCCCGTACTTCTGAATACACAGACATATACACACACAAACACACGCGTGTATTACACATACATGTGTATACACACACATAGTGGGACCCTGTGGGACCCCGGGAGGAGCTCACGAAGTCCCCTCCAGATCAGAGCCCAGCCAGTGCCTACCGCCCCAGCACGCCACCCACACCATAGCCAACGCACCTTGTCACCTGCCAGGATCTTGAAGGAAGCCATGACTTGGTCTGCTGTATCCGTGTCAGCCGTTTCACGGGACATAAAGTCGATGAAGGCCTGGAATGTCACTACCCCCAGGCGATTGGGGTCCACAATGCTCATGATGCGGGCAAATTCTGCCTCTCCCTGGAGAGAAGAACCAACGCCAGGCCTGTCAGCCTCTGAGCCACAGCCTGCTGGGACTCTCTCAGAGGCACCTGAAGGCCCTGGGGGCTGAGTAGCCTGTAGCCGTTAGAGGAGGGCACAGCAGCCCCTGTCCCAACCTGGGTTGTCCCGAGTGTACGACGGGGACACGACACCCAACAGTGAAGCCCGTGCTCAGGGCTTCCCACCCCCTACAGATGCCTGGGCTCTCGTTGGAGCAAATTACGATAATAACGATAATGATAATAACAACAACTAATACCCACACAGCATATATTATCTACCAGGCACTATTCTAAACGCTGTGTATATTTTAATTCATTTAACCCACACCTCAACCACATGAAGTAGGTGCTTATTATTTCCATCAGGTTTCTAGATGAGAAACCTGAGGCCCATACTCGTCCAAGGTCGCACAGCCAGTAGTTAGTGGAGCTGGGATTTGAATTTGGGCAGTCTGGCTCCACAACCTGTGCTCTTCCTATAATACTATACTTTCTATGTGCCAGACAAGGGCATAATACTCATGTAAGTTCCCTCATTTAACCCTTACAACAGTCCTGCAGTCCCCTCACCTCATTGGGGCCCCCAAGCTGGTGATGGCAGAGCAGGGATTTACCCCTGGATCTACTGCTCCTAGAGCCTCTGCTCTCGCCCTGTGCTTGGCAGCCTGAGGGCTCTGCACTTTGGTCCAGGAGTCGCCTGGCTGCCCAGCTAAGGCCCCTGCCCTGCTCAGAAGGCCCTGCATGAGGGCAGGCAGCTGAGAAGGTGGGGGAGGAGCCCGGGGCAATGGCAAAGGGGCAGCAGGCTTGGCTGGAGCCATCAGAGAAATGGTAGAAATCTCTGTGCCTTATACAAGATGAAGCAAACCAACCCAAATCCAGGATGTCCAAACTACCAGTCCTTCCTGCCAGCCTCGGGCTCAGCACAGCCGTCCACGGTGGGAATGAGAAAGGCTGTCTCCACAGTAAGTACCAGAAGATAAACTGGCACAGACTGGAGAGAGGCGGTCAGGACCGCAGGACACACACAGGCCTTGAGGCTGGGCTCTGTCTTTAGGGAGCCTCTTCCCCAGCGACCAAAATCTTGAGCCCCTTCTGGGGAGAGCATCTCCTGGCCTGAGGGCCTCCAGACCGCCACAGCTAGGACTGGGCCTCTGTGGCCAGCTGGCTGCCCCTCACCAGGACAGAGGGTGGGGTTTACATTACCATGTTGTAACCCATGGAGATAAGGCAGGCGCGGAAATCATCCGTGTCCATCATGCCTGTCTTCTTCTGTGGGGGCAGTGGCACCAAGACACAAGGAGGGCCAGAGACAGGAGGAGAAGGGCCAGCCCAGGGCCAGGAAGACGGGGGCACAGACGGCCGGAGGGGAGGACGAGGTGTACGATTTTGGGGTCAGAAAGGGAAGAGGAACATAGGAGGAGTAGATGCAAATACACGTCCAGGGAAAATGTCCACGGGAAAAAGGAAGACAGAGCAGGGAGATGCAAAATTCCGTCCACGGGATGGAGAACGGCGAGGAGAGAGGAAGGCAGGCACCGCGCCGGTCCCACGAAAGATACCCGAGGGCAGGGTCAGAGGTCGGAGTAGCAGGAGAAGGAGCCCAACACGGGCCAGGCAGGGACAGCAGGAGAGGACGAGCCCCATGGCCCACAGGAAAGGGGGGGACAGGGAGATCCAGACAGAGAAGAGAAAAAGGAGAAACGCGTTATTTCTCGCCCCAGATGCCACCCCTGAGTGTGCTCCATGCAGGAGGCAAGTACCTGGGGGTCGTTGCCAATATCATAACCCAAGCTGATGAGGCAGGCTTTGAACTCCTCGGGACCCAGCGTGCCGGAGTGATCCTGGGGCCGCCGTGCGCCAGGCAGCGAGCCATGCGGTGCCAGGGAGGTGGAGGCCGTGAGGGGAGGGAGTGGGACATGCCCCAGGGGGAGGTGGCGTGTGTGGGGAGACAGGGACAAAGGCATGCGGATGGAGAGGGTAGAGGGTGGATAAGGTGGGGGAGGAGGGAAAATAAAAGTGCACACGGTTAGACACACAGACGAGGTCCCAAGGGTGTCCCCTCCCTGGCACACAAAGCCCTGCTTCGGAAAGCAGGCCAGAAGGGAGCACAGTGAGGCCACAGGGGGTGAGAAGCCCCCAGAGGTGCCCAGCCCTCCTCCAGCCCGATGCCCCACCCCAGTTTCCAGGAGGGCTTCACCCAGCCAGGCACCAGGAGGGCAGTGAAGCAGGCAGGGTGGTGGGCAGCACCTAACCCCATGCTCCCTCCCACTCGAGGTGGTCACCCCAAAGCCCCAGGGCACTGAGAGGGGCACCTATGTAAAACCTAGCCTGTCCCAGAGCTGAATGAGAACCCAGCTGACAATTCTGACATCTCCACAGTGTCCCAGAGGCTGCCCCAGGGGTGGGGTGGAGGTAGGATGGAACTTCCGCTCCTCTGTCCAGAGGCAGCGGCGAGGGACAGTCCCCACAGCCAGGGGCAAAAGGCCTTCGCTTGAGGCTATGGCAGCCTTGCTCTCAAGGGCTAACAACTCATGGTAGGAGAGCAAGGGTCAGGGGTCAAGGGTCCTCTCTCCACCCACAACATGAGCTCTCTCTCCAGGAAAGCAGAGGAGCTCATGGGACACCAGGACTGGCTTTCCAAGGCCAGTATTGTGCAGTGCAGAGTCAGGGCAGGCTGATGGCACTTTCCCGCTCTCCTTCCTCCTCCTCCTCACCTGCCCAGGAATTGGGTCCAGCATCGCTGCCCACACTCTGGGCAATGCCCTCCAGGGCCCTGGGGCAGAGGCAGGGGCTGGGGGCTGCTCTGAGCAAGTGCAGGGGGTGGATCTCTCACCCGGTCGAAGTGATTGAAGGAGGCCCGGAACTCGTTCATCTGCTCCTGGCTGATGCCTTTGGCATCCCGGGTCAGGATCTGGTTCTCCACCTCATTGATGGTCCTAGCGATGGTGGTGAGGAGCTGCTCCCAGCCCACACGGATGTGCTGGGGACGGGAGAGGGGCCTGTCAGCATAGGGGCCCCAGGCCTGGCCCGGGCTGCCCCGGCCACTCCTTCCCATGACCATCTAAAGGGTCAGAGCAATCAAACCTGGCCTTCCATCCGGACTCACAGTGTCAGTAGAGGCGGGGGAACCAGGATAAGAAACCAGGACAGAGGACCCAGAGGATGAATGGGGAAGCATGGGCAGGGAGGGTGGTGGCCTCTGCCTGGGAGAGCACAGACCAGAACTGCCAGCGTAGGTCGGGGTAGGAAGGAAGGAAAATTTGGTTGTGGAAAAGATTATAGAACAAAAAAAATGGGTAATTCTCTGAACATCCAACTCCATAACCGCTCATACACACACACACACCCCCCTTCTTCAAAGTCAAAACAAGTAGCTGTTTAGCACGTAAGTACCTGAGCCAGAGTGTGGAGACCACTAGCATTACAATCACTGGGGTGCTTATTAAAAACTTAAGATTCCCAAGTCCCACCCCAGACCTAGTGAATCAAATTCTGGAAATATACGTCAACAAGCTCCTGGGGAAATCCAGAAGGCACTGAGACTGAAGACCAGAGCTCCTGGGTGAGAAGTGAGTATCTCCTCACTCCAAAGTGAGTTTATCCTATTGCGGCCAGTTTCCTTGGAAGATCACAGCCTCCCGGCTGCCCGGCCCAGGAAGGGGGAGGAAGGGATCCGGAGCTTCCTCTGCAGAGAAGCAAGGATGAGCCACCTACCTCCATGGTGTAGTTGGTGTGCTTGTTGTCAAAGATGAGTGCCTCCTGGATGAGCTGGTGGTCCCCTTCCAGCTGGTCAATCTTGGGCTTGTAGTTGACGATGCTCTTCTCGTACTGCCGCAGGTGGCTGAGCTGGTCTTCCAAGGTCCCGTGCATCTCGATGGAGATCCTCCCAATTTCCTGCTCACCCAGGAAGGTGGCCTTTGTCAAACGCCCCCCAACTCTGTGCCCCTGGGGTGAGGCTGGGGCCCCCGTACATCATTGCTCAACACCTCAAATGATTCTCGGTTCCCAGCCCAGCACCGGGGGGTGCCCATCAGGGATTAGTAAACCCGGAGGTAGACACGTTCCGCATGGGCACTTCTTGGTATGTAAAGAGCATCACAGAGGTGTGTGAAAGGCACTGTTACCAGCGGATGAAACACTTCCCATCTCCTGGGCACCTGACAGCCTCAGGGAGGGGATGCAAGGTCAGTTGCTAACTTAATCTCTGCTTGCTATTCGAACTCACTTCCTAAGCCTTATTCCTGACCATCGCTCACTTCAGGAATGCTGGCTGTGACCAGTGAGCCAGGTTCTCACAGCCTCAGTGCACCTGGCTTACCTCCTCTGTGGCCATGCTCCGGCTGTTCTACAACTAGGGTGCCTGCCTGGCCCACTTCAATCCACTTGTCTCTGTGGGCCAGGTATAATCGTTTCTGTCTGGCCTTCATCCATGTAAAGAAACCTTCCTGTGAAAGTACTTTCTGTGCACTCGATTCAATCCAGCAAATATTTCCTGAGCGCCTACTATGCACAAATGTGCACTCGACCTGGACTCAAGGAGCTGAGAAGGACACCATGCTCTAACCCTTCCCTGATCTACAGCATCCTGCTATCTGGCCCACACAATTCAGGAAGAAGTTCCATGCTTGCCTGAGGTCCAGGTCTCTCCCTAGAAAGACCACCCTCCCTGACCAAGCTCACTGCTCAGGAACACTGACGATGGAGGGAAATCTGGCCAGTCAGATAAGCCATAAGGGTAAGCCACATCAGCAACCCAGGCGCTGATCCCTCTGTGGGACTTTCTTATGTGGCTCTTTAGTGGTGTCCCTGTGGGAGTCTTTGCTTCCGAAGCCAGACACTGAGCTCAGCCCACAGGCTTCCCTGCATGAGCTCCACACCCTCTATAGGGCAGCAGACCAGTCATGGGCTCAGGACCATCAGTCCTCCATGCGTCCCGCCTGGGAGGAGACAAGGCAAGCCTGTCTGGCTGGGATGGTGCTGGGAAGGGGTAGAAGGCCCACCCCTACCTCCCACAATAGGACCCACCTCCATCTTGGTCTGGATCCAGGGCCCGATGACATTAGCCTGAGCCCCAAACTGCTTGCGTAGCCTCTCGTTGTGCTGTTGGCGGGCATGCTCCTCCGTCAGGGCCTGGTCCCTCCGAGGCACCAGCTGCCGCACCTGGGGTGGGAGTAACCATGGCACATTGGGGGTGAACCGGCCCTCTGCTTCATACTTCAGATGAGCGAACAGAGGCCCCAGGAAGGGAAGTGCCAGTCAGTAACAGGAGTGAAAGCGTTGACCTGTTCTAGAAATTCAGGCATTCATTAACTTGCCAGATAATGAGAATTGACTATGTTATCAAAAATCGATCAATCAATCAATCAATCAATAGATCAATCAATAAAATCAATCAATCGAAAAAAGGACAAAAATTCCTGCCCTTATGAAACTTAACAATGGCTCAGCCAATGCCCCGCCCAACCCTTGGACTCACATGGTCCCATTTGCCATTGATCTCTTGAGGCGTGATGGTTGTGTAGGGGTTGGTGCCGGCCATGTTGACATGGTAGGTCTGGACAATCTTGGACACCTCGTTGTGGATGCCTAGAATGGCCAGGCGCTCTTTGTCGGCATCAGGAAGGGTGGCCTTGAACTGCTCATGGGCTGTAGTCAGTCCCTGGACAGAGAAAGGGATGCAAGAGAAGCATAGTGACTGGAGGGGCTCATGCCTCCTGTGGGCGAGATGAGCAAAGGGAGAGATGTCCCAGGGGAGAGGTAGGTGAAAGGGCCCCCAGAGGCCTGGAGGCATCAACCAAGGATTCTCACAGCCAGGAACCAGGAAGGCACGACTGGCCACAGGAAGGTGAAGGCAGAGCCATCAGAGCAATAGCTTCATGCTCGGTTCTGGCGAAGCAGGCAGCAACGCCGGGGCATTCGCCACCCCACAGTCAGGTCAGGGTTAAGGGGTACCCCAAGACCTGCTCCTAGGCAACCTCCCCCAATACACGCTTCCTCTGTGCTTTGCTCTAATACTCCGCAGTTGTATAAAAGAACGAGGAAGATGTTTGTTGATATGAAACAAGCTCCAAGATAACTGTTAAAAATAAAGGTTCAGGAAACAGTATATAGTAAAAGCTACTTTTTGTGTAAAAAAGGTGTGGACAAGAATGTGTTCACTAAATACATTTGCTCACGTATGCAGAGACTGTGTGGCCACACTGCTTGCCTCTGACGAGGGCCCCTAGGGGCTGGGGACAAGGCGTAAGACCAAGAACTTACTGCGTGTCTTTTTTATCTTTTCAATTTTGTGCCATGTGTATGCATTACCTAATCAAAATAAGTAAAACGCAAAGGTTTCGAATCTATGAAATCTTTGGGATGCTGTGCTCAGTCCTCTCGCTAAGCGGGGGATCCTGCAGGAGTGGGACTGGCAAGAGTTAGGCCGTGGGCAGCTGGGGGAGCCGGCCTCCGGGGTGGGGGGGCCGCAGCGCACCTGGACTTCCTCAATGGCGTGCACGATGAAGGTGTCTTGCAGGTCCTCCATGGCCCCCTCCATCCAGTTATTGAAGGGTGCGGCCCGCTTGGCATACTCCAAGTACAGCTGGTCAATGGTCTCCAGCAGTTTCTCAGTCCGCTGGGAGTGTGAGATGGGGAGGGGTGGGGAGATGTTTAGCAGAGTCATAGTTAGAATTCCTCCTCTCCCTCTAAGATCCTCTAGGCTGGCACCAAGGGGTCCAGGTCTGGAAGCACCAAACTAACAGGCAGAAAGAACAGCCTCTCTCTGGAGCACTTATTCTTAACGTGGAGTGTACAGACCACCCCACGTTAGAGTCAGCCAGCCTGGACCCCAGAGTCTGGTTTCTAGAATAGGAAAAAACGGCTGAGGTCAGGCTAAGTGCACAAAACCAGGTGATGAGATATGGTTAGGGTGAGAGAGGAAGCCTCTCCACAGAGCAAAGCCCAAATAAAGTGACAGTATGAGCCTTCCACACTCTGGCCAGGGCTGAAGGAGTCCTGGGGGACCCAATGGAGTCTTTTAGCCTAAAGCAAAGGGAGTCACAAAGCAGGAAGGGGCACACAGAGCTGCTGGCAGCAGGCTTCCATCTCCCTTGAAGACCCTCACCTCCAGGGCTTCCCTCCGCTTCTGGGTTAGGGCCCCCAGATTGTCCCACTGGTCACAGATCTTTTGGCACCGGGCGTTGACACTGGGTGAGTCGTAATAGTCCAGCTCACTGGGAGGGAAGAGACAGGAAGAGTCAGGTGACCCAGGCTGCCTCTGAGGCCTGTCGTTCTCTTCCTGAGGCTGGAAGCACTAGTGGTGCTGAAGGCCAAGTGTGCTCACTTCATCGACCTTCCAGGTGCCCCTCCTAACCCCTTAACTCCTTGGCTTTCAGGACACCACTGGGAGGAGACCAAGGAAGGCCAGTCCTCTGCAAAAGCCCTCGCCCCAACCTCGGCTGCAGACGGTGCCAGCCTTGACCTGATGCCCAACATCAGGGAGCCACTGAGGCAGTGAGAGCTCAGAGCCAAGACTTGGTCACCTTCTAATCCTGCACTGGTTACAGGTAGGGCTGAAGGCATGTAACAGGAAGGGTCGTGGGCTCCTTCTTTACCTGGAGGGACATTCCTAGTCTTCTGTATTGACAACCTTCTTGCCCAGGCACCAGGCTGTACCCGCCCTCCTCACTTATCACAGCTACATGTCATCTCCCATTGCAGCCCCAGGCTGGGCAGGCTGCACTTACTTGAGCTCCTGTGCGATGGCAGCAATCTGCTCCACGCGGTCCTGGTGGGCAGCCAGGTCACTCTCAAAGGCCTCGTGTTTCTTGAGCAGGGCCTTGATCTCCGAAAGCGTGGCCGTCTCGTAATCCTTCTGCCGCAACATGGCCTCTTTGCCTGGGTTCGGAGACATGGTACAAGGCTGAGCCAAAGCTGGAGGGTGAGCAGAAGCCCCATCTTCTTGAACCGACCATCTACCTCTCAGGAACCCCCGGAGCACCACTTCTTGGGGTACATCCCAAGGAGATGCCCACCATACAATATCAGTCACCCGCAGAGAGAGAGCAGATGTGCAACCAGAGCATCCGCCAGGGGGTCAGGCCAGGAAAGTTACTACTCTCCGCAGAGCATATGTGGTGCCATCAGAAGTGTTCACACATGAAGGCTATGCAGGACTACGGGGGATGTACAGGTATAACGTTAACTTTATAAACAGCAGGGAACAACGACCTATATCCTATATACAACCAGGAGAAAACTAGCCAAGTGTTCAGGGGTAGGTACCCCATCTTTACGGTTTCTCCAGTTATTGTTGCTAGCCCCCAGCAGCCCCGCAGGGACCATCCCCACTCAAGTACACTCAGAGTGGTCAGCGTGTCCGGAGCACTCTACACAATCTCCATCAATGGCCAGAGCCTTCTCCGACCATCAGGTACACTGCTCTCTCTCTTTCGGGGTGGGCAGGGCTTGCATTCTTGGATTTCCATTTCTGAGTAGGAAAATGGGATGAGATATGACCTCCAGTGGACTGTTAATAGATGACATTCGACGGCCATCTTGTGAAGTGACTGGCACAGGACAGGGGCTGACCTGGCCTTCTTGCATGCCCGCCCCATGTCCGCACCTGTCATGAATGCTCAGCCCCTCTCATAAATGAAAGCTGGGCTGAGATGCTGAGGGCTGTGCCTAATATGGCATTTCTTTCCTTCCCTCTATTCTTTTAGGTCAGAATAATAATACAATATAAAAAATTACAGAGGAGCCTACATATCTACTCCTTTTCAGGATGTTGTGTTAAAACCATAGGCAGCGGTCCCCAACCTTTTTGGCACCAGAGACCGGTGCTCCTATGAGAACCTGATGTCTGATGATCTGAGGTGGAGCTGAGGCGGTGATGCTAGTGCTGGGGAGCGGCTACAAATACAGATGAAGCTTTGCTCGCTGGCCCGCTGCTCACCTCCTGTGCAGCCCAGTTCCTAACAGGCCACGGACCGATACCTATGCAAGCCTGGGGGTTGGGGACCCCTGCCATAGGTTATCTATAAATTATGCTACTGCTTTTAAAACATTCAGCAGCTTATCATCAGAGTTTCTACTCTGGCTCCACAGTCTTCGAATGTGCCCCTTCGACAGCTGCCTAACATTCTGTCGAGTGGCTGAGCCACCACTGGTGTAACCGACTCTGGGAGATCAGGCCCCTCATCCTGCACTATTACAGATGGTCTCACTGCAAACATCTACAGACACGGGATTCTCCCATGTTTAAGACTGATTCTTTAGACAGTCTCAAAAAATGGAATTCCCGAGTTAGCAGGTGAAAATGTCATTAGGTATGAATCTGTGCAGCCAAGACTGCTTCTGCCAGAGGTCATGCCGGTATCTGCTGCTGGCATGCCGGCGCTATTCACACCCTCGCTGGTGGCTGGCAATCCCTGCTCTGTACTTCGCTGTGAGCTGTTCTTGACCCCAGAGAGGACACAGTAGAAGCGTGTGGGTGAATCGGTACAACCGCCATCCCCCTTCCACCGTGCACTACCAGGATAAATAACTCCATACCTGTGTAGTAAAGGGCAGGCAGCAGCTTCATAAGCATTTCGTACAAAGCTCAGCCTATGTACTTACAATGGGGAGCCCAACCCGAACCCCTTGTCTGAGTTCAGCACAATCCTATCCCCAAACAAGCTGGATGTGGCCGTCACTACACATTTTCAGCCTAATGTGTGAGGGACACAACAAAGCCAAGCAGGGATCTTAGGGCATTGAGCTCCACTGGCCAATGAGGTCTGCCTCAGAGGTGCCAGCTGAAATGGCCCCAGTCCCCTTCTCCAGCCCCAGCTCAGGTTCTGAGGAAAACACTATTCCAGGTTGATTTTCTCTTTGGACTTAACCTTAGCTGCCGATACACAGACACCAGACAGAGCCCGAGTGCCTCCAGGCCAGAGTCACAGAGACACACAGGTGCTGCGGCAAGGGCTCTGCTCCGCTGTAACTGGAGGCCAGAAACAGGAAGCGGGAAGGCAGTGGAGGAAAAATACCCAGGGCAACCATTCCCTGCCTGTGTGCCATGCGCCGCCGGGCACTCGACTTAAGCGTAAAATATGCTTATGACATTTAAGTCTACCACAGCCCCATGAGGAGGTATACTGAGTTAACAGTGTTCCCCCAAAACACATGTCCACCCAGAATTTCAGAATCTGACTGTTTCTGGAAATAAGGTCTTTGCAGATGTAATTGGTTAAGATGAAGTCATAATGGATTGGGGTAGGCTCTAAATCCAACGACTGGTGTTTTCACTGGAAAAAGGAGAGAGAGATTCAGTCACAGAAACATGGAGAGAAGAAGCTACGTGACAACGAAGGCAGAGATGGGAGTGATACAGGCCAAAGAATGCCGAGGAATGCCAGCAGCCACCAGACGCCAGGAAGGAGCATGGGATGGCCTCCCTCTCAGAGCCTCCAGAAGGAGCCCACCCTGCCATCACTCAGTTTAGGACCTCTAGCCTCCTGAACTGTGACAGAACACGTTTCTGTTGTGTTAAGCCGCCCGGTTTGTGGTGATTTGTTACCACAGCCCTAGGAAGCCAGTACAGGGCATATCATCATCTGTACGGTACAGATAAGGAAATGAGACGTGGGGTTTAAGTCACTAGTCCAAATTTACACTGCTTCAACATGGCAGGATTTGAACCCCACCCTAACTGACTCAGGGAAGAAGAAAGTATTACAGTGACCAGAAAAATCAGCAATTAACATGTACCTAGCAGCGTACTATGCCAGGAACTCATCTCAGTACCTCGTATACACTAATTCACTTAATTCTCATAAATCTGTGAAACTGGTACTATTATTATCCCCGCATTACAGATGAGAAAACTGAGGCAACCAAAGGGCTGATGAACTTGCCTACTGTCAAAGAACGAGTAAGAGAAAACTAACAAAAAGCAAGAGAAGAAAGGAGTCGTGGCTGGTGGCTGGGATAGGGGACCCTCAGGAGCCAGGAGGCTGGGCTGGCATTACCGTCCGTCCAGGCCTCGTGGATGGAGGCCTTCTGCCGGAACTTCTCTGCCAGGTGGTCGAGCCGCTCCAGCCTCCGGATCTCGTTCAATAGCCACTCCTCATAGCCCTTCTCTGCCTGCTCCAGGCAGCCCCAGGCATTGTTGATGTCCTGTGGGGACAGGAAGTACATGGTCAGGGCCCGGCTCAGGCCTGGGCCCGAGACCCCCACAGCTGCTCCATGCCTCCCAGGAGGGTCCTCTTTCCCGTCTGGGCCATACCCGCCCAACCCCCAGGTATTTCCCCAGGCTCCTGGGCGACAGGCTTCCCAGGCCAGAGTCCACATGGGCCACACAGCTATGGGGCTTTCGGTGCGCAGCCCTGTGGGGAAAGAGCCCAAGGCCCTTTGTGGCCCCAGGACTGACTTCCAACAGGATTCTGACCCACCATACAGGTTGTAGCACCAGCCAAGGAAACAGAATAAGAAATTAAACAAAGCAAGCAGGTGTGGGAGCCTCCCTACCTCCCCACATTTCTGATCTGCTGATGGGCTCTGGGAAGCAGCCTGGAGCCTTTGGGAACCCTGGCCTGGGAGAGCCAGCTAAGAGTCTGAGAAGAGTGATGTGCTGAACACAAACCCACAGCTCTGCAGACAGGAAGCCACCAACAGGGCTGCTCCTTACGGTCAACACAAGAGTATCCGGCTGCAGTGACCAGCTGAGAGCCTGTCCTGGGTGCCACCCAACTCCCCGACTTGGTCCCCACTCTGTGCCTGGGGGCCAGGCTGCATTTGCCCAAGGGAGTACACTTTCTCTAATTCACACCAAGCACCCTTCGGCCAGCAGCAGCTCTGACTACCTAAAAGCTGCTGTTTGAACCTGGAACCCATAAAAGGACTACAATTTTCCAAACTGCCTCCCTCAAGTGCTGTTTGCACATTTCACTTGCTCACTCGCATTCCTGTCTTATATGCCTAGGTCTTCTCATTACTCTCCATTTTAAAGGGCAAAAGCTCTACCCTGGTGAATTCTGAAATTTTCGTTTGCATGTGTTTCTGGCTCATAAAATTTCTCCCGCAGTACTGAGGAGAGGGTAAGGAGGGAGGAATAACATAAAAAGTAACATAAATGAGGAGTATTTAATGACATGAAAAGCTGGTCATGATACATTAGTTTTTTTTTAAGCAGCTTATTAAATAAAACATGCTTTAGGATTCGCTTTTAAAATGTATTTATATAGAAAGACTAAAAGAATCTTTTCCCCAAACAAAATTTAAGTTGATAAGTCATTTCTATTTTCTTTATTTTGCTTATTTGTACCTTAGAAATATCCTACCACAAAAATCTGTTACTTGTTTAAGGTAATAATTTTTTTTTAAGTGCTTAAACAAGATTCCATGGAAGTAAAATTATCTTTTGAATTATGTCCTTTTTGGCTCACTATGTCAAGAGGCATTCTATTTGCAAAGATGAATTTTGAAGGGTGGGGGGAAGTTGGTGGAGCTGGGGAGTCTGAGGTAGATGGTTTAGGGGTATGGAAGGGGCAAGTCTGACCCGGAATGGTCAGGAGAGAGGGGACTCTCCCCCTGGGGAGAGGAGCCACCCCACATCGCTGAGTGTGGACTGGAGCCTGGTGGTAACCTGGAGGGAGAAATGACTTCCGGAGAAGTGTGTGCAGGCAGTAGAAAACACGACCCAGCTGAGTCGGCCATGGCACCGCACTGGAGCAGCTCAGGGATGGAGGCGGACCCGGCTGGGGGCCCGGGCTGACCCGCTGGGCTCACCGAGACCATCCTGCCCTCGGAGGGCATGAAGGCAGGCCGGTTGCTGAGGCGCAGCTTGGTCTGCAGCGTGTTGAAGTTGATCTCCAGCTGGCACTTCTCCTGCACCTTGGGCGGCTTGTGCAGGCGCCGGTAGTCGCGGAAGTCCTCCAGCTTCTGCTGCATGGCGTGCATGGTGTTCTCGGGCGCCCGGTTCTCCAGCCACGGGATGGTACGGCGGATCCACTCCAGCAGCTGTGGGGGCGGGTGGAGGTTAGGGTGTGAAGATGCTGGGCGTGAGGGGCAAGGGCCGGCTTCTCTCTCCTCCAATGGCCAAGAAGAGCGGGGAGCGACTCTCCTGACAGTACACTCCTTCCCAGCGACCACCCTAGGCCATTCCCAGGCCATGAGACCAGGTTCCGAGGTGTTTCTTCTGAGAAGCACAGGCTTCATGAATTCTGGCCACTAGAGTACATTAACTCACAGCCAGCATCACTCAGCCACCCTGCTCTGCCAGGGGAAGAACCACAGACATGGTGGGAAGACGGCTTGACTAAGACCTGACTTCTAGTTCTAGGTCTACTACCCAGCTGGCCTCAGTTTCCTCATTTATACCATGGACGAGGCTAACAGCTGTTCACTGAAGTCTTTGCTACCTGACCTTCTAAGATTCTAGAATATGATCCCTGACTCAAAAGACAAGTGGCTGGCTTTTAGGGCAGAGGCAGGGAACAGCCTGGATTGTTTTCTTGATGAGGTGATAAAGAAGTGAAAGTGACGACAGGAAACATACTGATCACCTGCAAGATGCCAGGCACGTCAATCACAGGAATACTACGGGATTAAGTGCTGTGATTCTCCCCCAGGTTACACAGGAGGTAACCAAGGCACTGCAAGGTTATGTGACTTGCAAAGATGACCCAGTTGGAATCGTAGAGTGAGGATGTAAACCCAGGTACTTGGGCCCAGAACTTGGGTTCTTACTGTGCTGGATGGCCAATCTGCCAAGAGTCCAGGCTGAACTGCTCAGAAAGCTGAATTATTTTACGGAAGAAGCAGGAGGAGCCTTAACCCAAATGTAGTCAATGGCAGACAGCAAACCCAGCCCTGTCTCATCCTGTCCCCTGGGCGAGCCCAGCTACTGAGCTAGCCTGAGCCAGCACTAAACTATCCCGAGTTCATGCCCTCCCAGAACTGAACATACTACTTTTTGAGTGTAAGTGAAACTCACAGAAAAGTACACCAGGCTGGAAAGGACTCTGAGATCCCTTGACTCAACTCTCACTTGACAAACAAAAAAACTGAGACCCAGAGAGGTGAAGGGATTTCCCAAGCTCACTGCTGACAACGGAAAAAGCCTGGAACTCAGCTCTCTGAATGAAGCCCAGAGACTGGCCTCTGACCCACCTCCACTTCCTGGGAGGGCCAGAGCGGGGCTGCCCAGGGCCATCTGTGCTGGGATCATGGATTACACCCAACTGACTGTGCCCCAGGGATGGATCTAGGGGTATAGGTTCTGGGGCTCCCTTTCCTCTAGGGTGGAGTGGCAAGGCCTTGCTAGGGCCGAGGGAACTCGGGGATACCCACATCGCTGGCCAGCTTCTCGTAGTCTTCCATGAGCTGCTCATTCTCCTGGTTGACAGCTAACACCTTGCAGATACGATTGGCTGCTGTCTCCGCCTGTAAACAAGACAGGGGTCATGGTCAGCAACCGGCAGCAGGAACACCTGGTACACACTTGTGTCAACAAAGCCACCTCTGGCATGGTTTGAAGGCAGCTCTCGAGGCTGTGAATTCACATCCTCCTCGCCCCTCCCTACCATCTTCTTTGCCACCCCAGGCTGAGTCTTATGGATCAGGGGAGCCTAGACATAAGTCTTGGTGGCTGAACTAGGGCCCTGGAGAAGGGCCTGAGTTTGAGACCCAACACACATGTCGGGAAGAAACAAATTCAATGACTAATATAGTCAGAAGACTCAGGTCAGGTGGAGAGGTGACTTCATGACCATTCTGGAATTCCGAGTGGAGACCCTGGGATCCCCAAGGCTCAGGATCTCAGGCTGGATTTGCCAGAATCTTGGAGATGCAGGAATTCAAATGTGGGAGTCCTGGAACAAGTGCTGACTGAGAAGCAGTGGGACCTCACAGAATTCCTGCAGAATCTCTCAAGGCTCCTGGCCCAACACCTGAAGTACTTTAGAGAAATCCAAGGGACCTGCCCAAAAGTCAGCACAGGCTACTCTGGGAAGCTAAGCACACATCGTGCACTGACAGCTGGGCATGCAGACACTTGAGGTGGGCCTTGGCAGCCAGAGGAACAAAAAGGGTCTAAATGACAACCAGACGAAAAGGTCCGGAAACCCCAGGGAGACACTGCTCCTCCTTCGGCTGTGGAGGGCACCGTGCACCTAACACCAGTAGGGGCTAGGCGTGCCTAATCCGCTTCACTTAGGTGACTTCAATTCAGCATTTCTTGTGCACATCCTAACTCAAATCCAAGGGGGGAACTCAAAGCCTTTTTGGGTCCTAGGGTAGAAAAGAAAACAAATAATGCCTGTGAGAAGACAGATATGCATCTTGGGGCCCTAGAGAAGGTCACCTTGCAGCTGTCAAAGAATGACAAAGGCTTAAGGGGTAGAAAGATGGGGCCTCACAACTGGTTGCTGAACAAAATGGGTTTCAACCGCAGCAAGACAGACTGAGGAGAGGCGTAAGGAAGAACTTTCTGAGAACGAGGAAGGAATTTGAATTGAGAAGGAATGACTAAGAAAATGTAAATGTTTTTCCCTGTAGACTTTTCAAATAGGACATATGTCCACCAAATCATATGATTTGAGGGTGACTGTGCTGGGATGTGTGTGGGGCGGGGAGGAGAATGAGGTCATCATAAAAGTCCTTTCAAGCTCAAGGTCAAGAGACTGCACCCTCCAGGGTGAGGTGTCAGAGAGGGTGGGCCTCCACCAGGAGAACTGTGGGAGTGGCCAGAGAGGGAGCTAAGGGTCTTGTGAGATAGGGACGTCACGTGCCAGGTCTCAAGTAACTGAAGCAAGGAGTCACATCCTTAGACCCTCATCCTCTGCCCCCGACTCAATTCTGTGCTAGAAATGGCACGGCCACCTCATACACAGAAGTCCTGGTTGATCGCCTTCCTCTGGAGAAACCACCATGGGGAATCCTAGGAGGTGACAAGGAAGGAAATTCCTTCCTGGAGCCTGTCCCAGAAGATGTGGGGCCCCAGAGAGAGCAGGGTCATGGGAACCAGGCCAAAGAGCCCCATGAGGCTGGCTGGGGATAGCAGTCTGCCTGGAGTCACTGGGGCCACTTGAAAGCTAGAGCAGAGGCCCCGAGGGAGGCCAACACTCTACTCTGTGCTGACGTTTATGTAAGAATGTCAGGTAGCTGCGAAGATTCCTGCCCAACGTGCTGACCAAGCGGGTCAGAGTCAACGGGGAAGATGGCCACTGCTGGCAGGCGAGCGGCCGCTGCCACTGTGATATTTCACGGATAAAGCTCCCGCCTTAACCTTGTTATCTTCCCGAATCGTCTTAAAATCTTGGGCTCAGAAGTCATAAACTTTGATTTGTGCGTCAACTTATCAAACTGGGTGACTGAGTGTGGCCTGCGTTCATGGGATTTTAAGAAACATGTCCTGTGGATCTCAGGAGTCTTGCCCTCAGAGCCTGTTAGCTGTTCCAGGGTCAAAGGAGAACTCCTTCTGTATGAAGATTGGGGGAGTTCCCATGCGGGCCTCCTGGGGACTTTTCACAGAGACCTAACCTCTTTCCCAAGCCTGCCTCTTAGCCTGCCCTTTCCTGGCTGGCCTCACCAGGAGAGACTAAGAAAACCCAATCATAACCAGGAAATAAAGCATGGCCATCGTGGAACAAAAGCGGGCTTTCTGTAAAAAAAGTGATGGCTCGTCTACAAATTCCATCAGGGTTGTCTTCCCCTTGAGAGACGGCCAGTTCCCTCCGCCACCAGGAAGTAAGCTCCTGGAATCCAGATTTCGCTCATGAAAAACGACAAGCAGAATCTGCAGAACCTCAACCTTCCCTCGCTCTCACTGCTCACCTGCCCCACAGGCAGGCAGGCACCCCCTGCAGAAGCCTGCTAGGTGATGGCCTATACTTGCTTCCACATCGATCTCTTTACAGAAAAAGATCCAGTCATTCACCAACCTCAGCCTAGGAGGTCAGAGAGGCCAGCTCAGAAGTCCAAGCTTGGTAAGGCCTCCAGGACATACCCTGGAGCGGAAGACAAGCGAGACTCCTAAGGGTAGGATCTGGGCCTACCCCTGTCAGCCCAGTTCCGTGGCTTTCTAGCTTTATCCTCCCATGGTTATAGGAACTCCAGGACTATGGGAGATTTAGGAGAGAGGCACCCAATACCACCAGTTCAGAAAGAGATGGCTTTATTTCAAGAGCTCCAAGGAAAGATTTGTTCTATGAGAGGAAAGATTCATTCCCTGAGGGAAACTCAGGGTTATGGCTTCAGACTATTCTACAGAGAAGACAGGCTGCTCTGGAATCCAAGAAGCAGAACCAGAATGCCCAGCCCTTTCTGAGGGACACAGAATTTGCATGAGATAAGGGATGTAAGCACAGGTCGTCAATGGGCTGAGAAAATGTTTTGCAGGAAAAAGCAAACGGATTATTTCCAAGGACCAAAGGAAAAGACTTATAGAAATTTGTGTTCACCTTTCCTTGGTTTATATTTTCATGACCTATTTAAGTTGTACTATTTTACAGCCAAACACAGAACAATATTTTTTGTTTTTAGAGTTATTTAAAAAAAAGAATGGACTTTTATTCCCGGAGTACTTAGAAATCCCAAATGAAATTCAGCTATCCCAAGCCACACTACGACTCTAAAAATCAGCATCACATTAGCTGGTACAGGTAGAGTCTGAAGAGGAATCATCCTCAATTATGGTGACGTCAAACATCCAAACGTGGCCAGATGACACACCATGGCTCTGCCACCCACAACCCACCAATTCACATGAATGCCGCAACAATCTCATCTGTGACATTTTTAGTTAAAAATTCCCCAAATCTAACTAGGATTGCCTATTTTTTCTTCCTCCCAAGTCAGTACCCAGCCCCGGTGTCCCAGCCAGCAAGGCCTCCCAGACTGAGGGGAGCTGACTCCATGTGGCCCAGCCCTGTCCCCCTCTGCTGTCTCTGGCTTCCCCGCAGTACTACCTGCTCCAGGCAGCAGGACGAGACCCAGACCAGCACTAACTTGCTCCCCTTTTGCAGGCGGTGTACTCTGTCATACCTCAAAGCTTTTGCACAAGCTGCGACCGCCTTCCTCAGTAGCACTGGCTGCCCTTCCCAACCCTCTCTGAGCCTTTCACCTGCAGGTCCCTATTTGACCCTTAAAACCCCCAAGCTCAAGTGTTTCCTGCTCAAGAAAAGCCTCCTGTCCTGAAGCCCTACAGCCTGGCCTGCCCTCCCCTACTCAGGTCTGCAGCAGAGGAGAGCACTGGTTAGAGAGCGGCCATCCTGGACTTCTCTTTATTAAAAGTTTTTCCACATGGACCATGAATTCCTTGAGGGCAGAGACAGGATTTCTTTTCCTTAGAAGACTCACAGTAGTGAATAAAGCAACTGATGAGCAAATGGAAGATGTAAACAGCACTATTTCCTTCTTAAAGCATCCAGAAACCCCTAGAGCAGATCCAGTTCACATCTTAAAGGGCTGTTTCTCAGAAACAGTTCCCAGTAGACCATGACCATGACCTTTAAAGCTTTACAAACTGCATCAACGAGATCCGATTGCTCTCTGCCCATTCTAAATAGGGAAAGCGGAGGAGGGTGGAGAGGAGGGGAGGGGAGAGGAAAGAATTAGAACCAAAACCAACAGGTCAAAGTTGGCCCCTCATCTGACTAGTAAAATCAATCACACACACTTGCACGCCACTCGCCCGTGTGGGTACATGAACTGCTACACATGCACGCCCACGTGTACACACACGTGCAAGCATGAATTAGACCCTGCTGCCTTTCTAGATCCACTGTATAAGACTTGGCAAGAGAAAGACAGTGGGAGGGGACAGAGGGCACTGGGCAGGGGTTTTGGAAGACTTCCTTCCCCTCACTGGCTCTAGACATGGAGACAGTCAAGACAAGAAGAGTGTGTGAGTCTGAAAGAATCCTCCTCCTTCCACAGGAGAGGGGAAGACTCCCCCCGCCACTGACCTGTTTTGCTTTAAGCAGTTGCCTGGATCCTTAGAAGTCGTTAGAGGCAACTCTGGGTGAGGCCCTGACCAGGACGTGAGAGGAACACATCCTCATCCCCAAC